>NW_022436989.1:12201202-12202664 GCF_009761245.1 Sapajus apella | reverse complement strand
TTTTTTTTTTTTTTTCCCCTTTTCTTTTTCTTTCTTTTTTTCTTTTCTTTTTTTTTCTTTCTTTTTTTTTTTTTTTTTTTTTGAGACTGAGTGCCTCACTCTCTAGCCCATGCTAGAGTGCAGTGGTGTGATCTTGGCTCACTGCAACCTCTTCATCCTGGGTTCAGGCAGTTTTCCTGCCTCATGCTCTTGAGTAGCTGGGATTGCAGGCATGCACCACCACACCCGGCTAATGTGTGATATTTTAACCTATGTTTACTTTAAACCCAAAGAACTTATATTATTTATATTATCTATATTAAGTTTACCCATATATTTACTCTTTTCTTGCCTTTTATCTCCCCCCAGATCCCCCCTTCATATCTTTAGGCTTCTATCTGGGATCATTTTCTTTTTCCTTAACGATTACCTTTATTGGGTTTTTCTTTGCCGAAATTGAAGGGGAAAATTACTTTTCCTTCTTTTTTTTTTTTTTTGAAATTTTTATTGTGGCTACTTATATAACATAAAGTTTGCCATTTTAACCACTTGTTAATTTAAAATTTTAAATTGTGGTAAAATACACGTAACATAAAATTTACCATCTGAACCAGTTTTGAATGTACAGCTTAGTGGTAACCCCCTTGGGAATCTCATATAGGTGGAATACAGTGTTTGTCCTTTTGTGGTGGCTTATTTCTCTTAGCGTAATGTCTTTAAGGGTCAATCTTGTTCAGTGTGCTCAATAAATTTGAGCCATTTTTGTTTTCTGCAGTGGTGGTTTTTGTTGGCTTTTTCACCCAGACATGCTATTTTGTTTGCTGATTGAAGTCCTGAGTGTAAGGCTAACTTGTCGATTCCCAAAGCCATCTTGTCCTCCTCAAGTGGTGTCTGTGAGATATGGTTTCCATTGTTAATTGGTATTTGCTTGCAGAAAAATGTATCATCATCTGTTACTCATTTGGTTTCTCTTGTTCTGCTAGGACCCTGGTTAGGAGTAGAATGGGACAATCCCGAAAGAGGAAAGCATGATGGGAGCCACGAAGGGACTGTGTATTTTAAATGCAGGTAACTTTTCATTATGAATCAGCATGGCCATTTAGTCAAGATTATATCTAATAGTTGAATAAGGAGGGATGGAGAGGAAGGAATGGTTGGCTTGTGGAGTAGTTATAGAATTTGTTGTATTCTAAAAGGGCAGTTATTTTATTTGTGGTGTAATTGCTGTTTTGTAGAATTTTTCCCTTTTTAAAAAAAATTCTGATGACCTTATGGGTGGCATTGCTTTCTTTGTCCTTTATTGTTTTTTGACAGTCCTCTAAATTGGATGAATGTAAAGCTTTCTAGCTCATTACCGATTTACAATCCAGTAGGTGAATAATAGAAAAGAGAAATAGGCCGGGCGCGGTGGCTCAAGCCTGTAATCCCAGCACTTTGGGAGGCCGAGGCGGGTGGATCACGAGGTCAAGAGATCGAGACCATC
>NW_022436989.1:12198726-12200802 GCF_009761245.1 Sapajus apella | reverse complement strand
TTTTTTTTTTTTTTTTTTTTTGAGACAGAGTTTTACTCTTGTTGCCCAGGTGGCTGCAGTGCAATGGTGCGATCTCTGCTCGCTGGAACCTCTGCCTCCTGGGTTGAAGCAATTCTCCTGCCTCAGCTTCCCGAGTAGCTGGGATTAAGGGTTGCATCACTATGCCTGGCGAATTTTGTAGTTTTAGTAGAGACGGGGTTTCTCCATGTTGGTCAGGCAGGTCTCAAACTCCTGACCTCAGGTAATCCACCTGCTTCAGCCTCCCAAAGTGCTGGGATTTCAGGCGTGAGCCACTGTGCCCGGCCTGCATTTCTATTAGTATTTTTGATCACCTAATATCAGAAAAACTGTATGAAGCTCTGAAAAGCGTGCTGGGGAGCCTTCAGGCAGAGCCTATCTTCTAAATTTTTGTTGTTACTGATTTTTATTAGTTTTCAAGTTCTCAAAAGGAGCTTTCTCTAGTAAGCTGTTTTTTCTTAAGTGTGGTACAGTGAAGACGATATTGCCCTAGAAATCAGGAGGCCTCTAATTTGTTTTTAACAACCTTGTTTGGTTGGTTGGTTGGTTGATTTATTTTTGAGACAGTATCTCGCTCTGTTGCTCAGACTGGAATGCAGTGGCATAATATGGCTCACTGTCACCCTGAACTCCTGGGCTTAAGTGATCTTCCTGCCTCAGCCTCCTGAGTAGCTGGGACCATGGCATGCACCAGCACACCCAGCTAATAAATAAATTTATAGAGATGAAATTTCGCTATGTTGCCCAGGCTGGTCTCAAGCGATCTTCCTACCTTGGCCTCTCAAAGTGCTGGGATTACATGTGTGAGCCACTGGACCAGTCCTGCTTTTAATAGTCTTTATTATGGTCCTCGAACAAGACAAATTTACTAACCTTTAAAATGAGGGTCACGATTAGATAACCACATAGCATATCTCCTTGGTCTACTATTCCATAATTTTAGAAAGTCAGGATGTTCTTAAAAGGCCAGCTATGGCCGGGTGCGGTGACTCACGCCTGTAATCCCAGCATTTTGGGAGGCTGAGATGGGCTGGATCACCTGAGGTCAGGAGTGAGACCAGCCTGGCCAACATGGCGAAACCTGTCTCTACTAAAAATATAAAAATTAGCCGGATGTGGTGGCAGGCACCTGTAATCCCAGCTACTCTACTTGGGAGGCTGAGGCAGGAGAATCACTTGAACCTGGGAGGTTGAGGTTGCAGTGAGCCAAGATCATGCCACTGCACTCCAGCCTGGGCAAAAAAAGGCCAGCTATGCTTGCAGACTTGCCAGCTCTGAATCTGTCAAGAGTTAGTTGAGGATTATAGGAACAGGTTATGAGTTTAGGGAGAAATATTTTAGCCAGGTTCACAGATTCCTTAGGTACCTGGACCAGGATCACCTCGAAAACCCTCCAGTGAAAGGACTTTTGTTTTGGAGACAGTCTCGCTCTGTTGCCCAGGCAGGAGTGCAGTGGCACGATCTTGGCTCACTGCAACCTCTACCTCCCTGGTTCAAGCCATTCCCCTGGCGCAGCCTCCCGAGTAGTGGGAATTACAGGTACACGCCACCATGTCTGGCTAATTTTTTTGTATTTTCAGTAGAGATGAGGTTTCACCATGTGGGCCAGACGGGTCTTGAACTCCTGATCTCAGGCAATCTGCCCATCTTGGCCTCCCCAAGTGCTGGGATTACAGGCGTGAGCCACCACGCCCAGCAAAAGGACTTTTTATTTGGAACTTACCCCAGCCTACTTCCTTCTTCTAAAAGCTTGCCCAGATTGTCCATAATTTTATGGTCCTTATGGTACCTGGATACAGTGATATTTTTTTTTTTTTTTTTTTTTTGAGACGGAGTTTCGCTCTTGTTACCCAGGCTGGAGTGCAATGGCGCGATCTCGGCTCACCGCAACCTCCGCCTCCTGGGTTCAGGCAATTCTCCTGCCTCAGCCTCCTGAGTAGCTGGGATTACAGGCACGCGCCACCATGCCCAGCTAATTTTTGGTACTTTTAGTAGAGACGGGGTTTCACCTTGTTGACCAGGATGGTCTCGATCTCTTACCTTGTGATCCACCCGCCT
>NW_022436989.1:12183393-12198626 GCF_009761245.1 Sapajus apella | reverse complement strand
ACCAAAAATTAGCTGGGCATGGTGGCGCGTGCCTGTAATCCCAGCTAATTTTTGGTACTTTTAGTAGAGACGGGGTTTCACCTTGTTGACCAGGATGGTCTCGATCTCTTGACCTCGTGATCCACCCGTCTCGGCCTCCCAAAGTGCTGGGATTACAGGCTTGAGCCACCGCGCCCGGCCTCAGTGATATTTTCAAAGTCTTGGTTACTCTGAGCTTAAAAATCAAGAATTTCCTCAAGTCCTGGTTGCTGCAGGATTTGTCCTGAAATGCTGATGGGAGGCCTTGGTTCAGGGACATTGACTTAGTGTAGTCATGCCTTGCTTAATGAAGGGGATGCGTTCTGAGAAATGCCTGTTAGGTAGTTTCATCTTTGTGTGAACATCATAGCCTACTACAGGCCCAGGCTACTACTGTACGGCATAGCCTATTGCTCTGAGGCTGTGAACCTGTACATTATGTTACTGTGCTGAATACTGCAGGCAATTGTAATGCGGTGGTAAATATTTAAACATAGAAAACGTACAGTAAAAATACTGTATAAAAGATAAAAAAAATAAAGCAGTGTGGGATGGTACGTGTCAGTTAGTGCCAACTACTTGGGAGGCTGAGTCATTAGGATTGCTTATGCCTAGGAGTTTCAAGACCAGCCTAGGCAACACAATGAGATCTCATCTTTTAAAAAAAAAAAAAAAAAAAAAGTAGAAAATGGTACACTTGCATAGGACCCTTAGTGTGAATGGACCTTGTAGGACTGGAAGTTGCTCTGGGTGAGTGTGTGAGTGGTGAGTGAATGTGAAGGCTAGGACACTCTTGTACCCTACTGTAGACTTTATAAACACTATGTCCTTAGGCTACACTAAACTTAAAAAGAAGTCCCTCCCTCCCTCCCTTCCTTCCTCTTCCTTCTTCCCCTCTCTCCCTCCCTTCCTTCCTTCCTTTTCCTTCTTCCCCTTCCTCCTTCCCCTTCCTTCCTCCTTCTCTTCCTTCCCTCCTTCACCTCTTGTTGCCCAGGCTGGATTGCAATGGCACGATCTCGGCTCACTGCAACCTCCGACTCCCAGGTTAAAGCAATTCTCGCCTCAGTCTCCCAAGTAGCTGGGTTACAGGCATGTGCCACCATGTCTGGCTAATTTTTGTATTTTTAGTAGAGACAGGGTTTCTTCATGTTGGTCAGGCCAGTCTTGAACTCCTCAACCTCAAGTGATCCACTTGCCTGGGCCTCCGAAAGTGCTGGAATTACAGGCGTGAGCCACCGCACCCAGCCAACTTTTAAATTTTTAAAAGTTTTTCATTCAATTGTAATAACTTAAAACATCAGCATATCTTCAAACATCAACACTTTGTACAGCTGTACACAAATATTTTCTTTCATTTATTTTATAAGTGATTTTCTATTTTGAAAAATTTTTTTTTTAACCTTTTAAACTTTTTTGTTAAAAACAAAGTCACCAACACACACATTAACCTAGGCCTACAGTCCAGACCACAGTATCACTGTCTCCCACTTCCACACCTTGTCCCACTGGAAGGTCTTCAGGGGCTATATAACATGCATAAAGGGGTCATTTCTTTTTTTTCTTTTTTTTTTTTTTGAGATGGAGTCTTACTCTGTCACTCAGGCTGGAGTGCAGTGGTGCAATCTCCGCTCGCTGCAACCTCCACCTCCTGGGTTCAAGCAGTTCTCCTGCCTCAGCCTCCTGAGTAGCTGAGACTCTAATTTTTATATTTTTAGTAGAGACAGGGTTTCATCATGTTGGCCAGGCTGGTCTTGAACTCCTGACCTCAGGTGATCTGGCCCAAGGTTCTGGATTACAAATGTGAGAGCCACTGTGCCCGGCCTGAGCTACCTCACCTGGCCATCATCTCTCACAGTAACAGTGCCTTCTTCTAGAACACCTCCTGAGGGACCTGCCTGAGGCTGGTTCATAATTAACTTTTTTTTTTTAATACAAGGAGTTGGCTGGGCTCAGTGGCTCACACCTGTAATCCCAGCACATTGAGGGGCCAAGGCAGGAGGATCACCTGAGGTCAAGAGTTTTGAGACCAGCCTGGCCAACATGGTGAAACCCCATCTCTACAAAAAATAAAAAAAATTAGCCGGGCATGGTGGCACATGCCTGTAATCCCAGCTTCTCGGAAGGTTGAGACACAAGAATCACTTAAACCTGGGAAGTGGAGGTTGCAGTGAGCCAAGATCACACCATTCTACCCCAGCTTGGTGAGCAGAGTGAAACTATGTCTCCAAAAAAAAAAAAAAAAAAAAAAAAAAGAAAGAAAAATAGAAGGCATACACTCTACAATGATGATAAAAAGTATAGTATAGTAAACGCTTAAACTAGTAACGTCACCATTTATTATCATCAAATATGTGCTGTACATAATTGAATGTGCTATACTTTTGTATGACTGGCAGCACGGTAGGCTTGTTTATACCAGCATCACCACAAACACAAGTAACATGTTGCACTACAGCATTAAGATGGCTACAACTTCACTAGGAGATAGAAATTTTTCAGCTCCAGTGTGATTATGGGACCACCTTACTGTATTTGGTTTGTTGTTGACCTACATATCATTATGTATTGCATGCCTATATTCGAATTTTTTTTTTTTTTTTTTTTGAGACAGTCTCAGTGGCATGATCTTGGTTCACTACAACCTCTGCCTCTCTGGTTCAAGAGATTCTGCTACCTCAGCCTCCCAAGTAGCTGGGATTACAGGCGTCTGCCACCATGCTTGGCTAATTTTTCGTAATTTTAGTACAGTTGGGGCTTCATTATGTTAACCAGGCTAGTCTTGAACTCCTGACCTTGTGATCTGCCCACCTCAGCCTCCCAAAGTGCTAAAATTACAGGTGTGAGCCACCAGGTGCCTGTATCCGGATTCTTACCATTGGAATATCTGCTTACTTCATTATGTCTTCTACTGTTGTGTTGTTATCTCTAAACAGTTACTTAATTGAAATACATATTATATGATTATAAATTACTCTTTTTAAAATTTAAATAGGCACTTTGGTTTTTTTTTTTTTTTTTTTTTTGAGACGGAGTTTCACTCTTGTTACCCAGGCTGGAGTGCAATGGCGCGATCTCGGCTCACCGCAACCTCCGCCTCCTGGGTTCGGGCAATTCTCCTGCCTCAGCCTCCTGAGTAGCTGGGATTACAGGCACGCACCACCATGCCCAGCTAATTTTTTGTATTTTTAGTAGAGATGGGGTTTCACCACGTTGACCAGGATGGTCTCGATCTCTTGACCTCATGATCCACCCGCCTCGGCCTCCCAAAGTGCTGGGATTACAGGCTTGAGCCACCGCGCCCGGCTAAATAGTCACTTTGTTGACATTAAAAAATTATATGGGGCCGGATGTGGTGGCTCACGCCTATAATCCCAGCACTTTGGGAGGCTGAGGCGGCTGGATCGCGAGGTCAGGAGTTTGAGACTAGCTTGGCCAACATGGCGAAACCTCATAAAAAAATACAAAAATTAGCCAGGCGTGGTGGCAGGCTCCTGTAATCCCAGCTACTTGGGAGGCTGAGGCAGGAGAATCGCTTGAACCCTGGAGGTGGAGGTGGCAGTGAGCCAAGATTATGCTATTGCATTCCAGCCTGGGCCACAAGAGCAAGACTCTGTCTCAAAAAAAATAATAATAAAAAATTCTATGGGTGGGTAATGCTGTCTGTGAATTCCATTCCAGGATATTTATGGGCAGTACAGAAGAGACCATTGGGTCTGAGGTGGTAGAAAACCACTGGTCTAGACTACAAGAATTGTCCTTTAGAGTTTGATGAGTTCATGTCATTTTTTAGTTTCTCTCTGATCTCTTTTGTAACATAAGGTAAATACAGTAATCTCCTGAGTTATTATTACCCATAATTAATATTTGTAACATTAGTTATTGATAGTGGTTTACAGTGTCCAAAATAAAATGTGTAGATGAATCTCTAAAGGTAACATTTTATTTGGGAAGTAAGAATTGCAGTTCAGGGCATACACATAGACTAGATGGTCTTTGGTATGTCCAAAGAACACAGAAAAGTGTGTACTTTTTTTTTTTTTTTTTTTTTTTTGAGATGGAGTCTTGCTGTGTTGCCTCGGCTGGAGTTCAGTTACCTGATCTCAGCTCACTGCAACGTCTGCCTCCCGGTTTCAAGTGATTCTCCTGCCTCAGCCTCCTGAGTTGCTGGGACAACAGGTGCCTGCCACCATACCCTGCTAATTTTTACATTTTTAGTAGAGATGGGGTTTCACTATATTAGCCAGGCTGGTCTCGAACTCCTGACCTTGTGATCCGCCTGCCTTGGCCTCCCAAAGTGCTGGGATTACAAGCATGAGCCACCACGCCTGGCTTTTTTTTTTGAAACCCGAGTTTCACTCTTGTTTAGGCTGGAGTGCAGTGGCTCACCGCAACCTCCTCTCTTGGGTTCAGGTGATTCTCCTGCCTCAGCCTCCTGAGTGGCTTGGATTACAGACATGCACCACCAAGCCTGGCTAATTTTATATTTTTAGTAGAGACAGGGTTTCTCCATGTTGGTTAGGCTGGTCTCAAACTCCCATCCTCAGGTTATCTGCCCACCTCAGCCTTCCAAAGTGCTGGAATTACAGGTGTGATTGACTACACTTGGTCCCCGTCCCCCCCCCCCTTTTTTTTTTTTTTTTGAGGCAGGGTCTTGTTCTGTGCACTTGAAGTGCAATGGCGGAATCATGGCTCATTACAGCCTCAGCCTCCTGCACTTAAGCGGTTCCCCCACCTCATTTTTTGATTTTTTTTTTTTTTATAGGGGTGGGGTCTCCCTATGTTGCCCAGGCTGGTCTTGAACTCCTTGGCTCAAGTGATCCTCCCTCCTCGGCCTCCCAAAGTTCTGGGATTACTGGTGTGACCCACCGTGCCCGGCCTAGTACATTTTATTAAAAGGAGAAATGTTACATATTCTGAAAGGAAGTTCATTGGCACTAGTAAAGTTTTGGAGAGCCGGCTAGCAAGCTCTGATTGGCGAGTGACAGTGGTGGGTAAAATTAGAATCAGGGCAGATTGTTTTAGTATCTATTAAATAAAACCGGCATCAGGTTTCAACAGGCAGTTTCAGCAGCTGGGCTTGTAGAAAACTTAATTCTTAGAGCAGGTGCTATGGTGCCCTGAGTGCTTTTTTCCCTTGGCCCCTTGACTCTGAATTAGTTGGATATGACAAGAATGACCCAGTTTCTGTAATCAACTTTGACAAGATTTATGGCTGTGCACAGTCACCCGTGTTCTTCCTAGGTACCCCTGCTCTCCACTTCTTGTCTTTTGGGGGAATTCAGGGGTTCAAATATGGTAAGTAATTTTGAAGTCCTCTCTATCTTATCCCTAGACAGCAGAGTGATTTTCATTTTTTTCAACCTGAACTACAGAGTATGCTCTGAACAGAACTGGATGTATCAGTATTCTGCCCACTCACCTTTTATTTCAGTGGTTCTGTTTCCAAGCAATGATAGGATTTCTCTTTTCTGGTGGGAAATCAATCTTAAAATGTAACATTTCTTTAGCACTAGGGAGCAGAATCTAACTTTAATACTTGGCACCAGAGAGGACGTACTGTTCCAGCCTGTGTCTGTGATAATGGAGGTCTTAGGAAGTAGATGCTTGACAATTTAAGAAATAGAGCGCTAGAGAGAAAGGGTAAATGTTTGAGGTTCCACTCCATTCATCCTGATGTGGTTGTTACACATGGCATGCCTGTGTTAAAATTATGTACCCACAAAAATTAAACTTAAAAAGCCCTTGATTTATTTCTCTTGTGTGTCATAAGCCTGTTGTAAAGTGTTTTGAGGCTCTTGGATGAGCATTAATGGATTGGCATAAAGTATTCTCTTGGTATGGTGTAAAGTGTTGAAAGATTTTTTTTTTATAATCAGGAAGTGTAATGATAGTATGTGGACAGGGTGCATCTCTGTTTAAAAAGGTGGTAGCTCTGCTTCATTTTTGAAAGCCTGTCTTGAATCAGAGCAGAATTATAATTTTGTCAACACAAAAGCAGTCAAGATGAAAATTAAATTCAGCTTATAGGCCAGGCGCGGTGGCTCAAGCCTGTAATCCCAGCACTTTGGGAGGCCGAGGCGGGTGGATCACGAGGTCAAGAGATCGAGACCATCCTGGTCAACATGGTGAAACCCCGTCTCTACTAAAAATACAAAACATTAGCTGGGCATGGTGGCGCGTGCCTGTAATCCCAGCTACTCAGGAGGCTGAGGCAGGAGAATTGCCTGAACCCGGGAGGCGGAGGTTGCGGTGAGCCGAGATCACGCCATTGCACTCCAGCCTGGGTAACAAGAGCGAAACTCTGTCTCAAAAAAAAAAAAAAAAAAAAAGAAAAAAGAAAAAATTCAGCTTATTAGAGAAACAAAAAAAACCAGTCAACAGCAAGATGCTTATCTACTACACTGTTTTTCTCATGGGAAAACCACCTCACTGGGTCAGCTCTTTAGATAGGATAGCACTGAGTATTGCAGGAAAGCTAAGGGTTCTCTTCTCATGATGAACATTTAGCTATGCAACCTTGCCAAACACTAAACATTCCTGAAACAAACAGGGTATCAAGATCAACATTTACTGGAAACTCCCCAGAGACCTGGCCTTTTCCAGTAGCTTGTATCCAAAGCTCCAATAAAAAAGAAGCTTACAGGCCGGGCGCGGTGGCTCAAGCCTGTAATCCCAGCACTTTGGGAGGCCGAGGCGGGTGGATCACGAGGTCAAGAGATCGAGACCATCCTGGTCAACATGGTGAAACCCCGTCTCTACTAAAAATACAAAAACATGAGCTGGGCATGGTGGTGCGTGCCTGTAATCCCAGCTACTCAGGAGGCTGAGGCAGGAGAATTGCCTGAACCCAGGAGGCGGAGGTTGCGGTGAGCTGAGATCGCGCCATTGCACTCCAGCCTGGGTAACAAGAGTGAAACTCCATCTCAGAAAAAAAAAAAAAAAAAAAAAAGCTTACTATGGAAGTTTGGGAGTCTGTTGAGGACCCTTTCTTTATCTTTGTGTAGTGTTGCCAGATTCAGCAAAGAAAAATACCAAATGCATAGTGAACTTTGGATTTCAGATAAACAGCAAATCAGTTTTTTTTCTTTAAAAATTTTTTTTTTCTTTTTTAGACACAGTTTCGCCATGTTGGCCAGGCTGGTTTCCAACTCCTGACCTTAGGTGTTCCACCTGCCTCGGCCTCCCAGAGTGCTGGGATCACAGGTGTGAGCTACCACACTGGGCCCATTTTTTTATTTTATTTTATTTTTTTTTAGTATAAGTATGAGATATGCATGGGGGCATACTTACTTGAAAATGACTTACTATTTATCTGAAATACAAGTTTAACTGAGCATCTTTAATTTTATCTGGCAGTTCTGCTGGTGACATAGGACAGAATGAATCTCGATAACTGGGTTTTATGAGCACATTCTGTTTCCATAAAGGCCATGGGTCAGGATGATGATTTTGCCAGCAACATGTGTATTGGTGGGCAGAAGGAGGAAGGAACCTGAACAGTCCAAACGCTTCCAAGAGAAACATTTTTGGACACCTCTGCCTGTATTCTCATCCTCACCAACGTTTTTCTCTTTAGACATAGTTCCCAATTTCAGGGTTTGGATACAGTTTCTTAATATGTTAATCTAGAATCTCAGTGGAATCTATATAGATTGTTACAGTTTACCTCTTAGAGATTTGTTGTTATCAATGGACACCCATTCAGCCAGCATTTTTCATTATTTTTTTGAGGCTGTTTTGTTTCCTGAGAAACCTGCTGGAAATGTCCCAGAAAATATTGATCTTTAGTGTTAGTCTTTGATCTTAAAGGGCATAGTCTCTGCTTTGCAACTGCTAGCACCATTCCTAACTCCTTTCATCTGCCTTCAGCTAAACGCAACAGTAATAAAGATCTCTTCATGACTTCTTATTTTTTTACCACTGTTTTAAAAAGTGTAAATTTAGGACAGATGCAAACCATGGTATTTGTGTTTTGCATTGTTTTGTCATTTATCATTATTATAAATGTATTAGTTGAGCTCTTACACTTTTTCACTGAAATCACATAATGTTTGAAAAACAAGTTTTTCTATTTCTGGTCCCACCACCCCCATGTTACTCCTCTAAGGAAAACCAATACTATTTCATGAATTTCACTTCAGTATGAAATTAATTTCACTAAAATTTCAGGTTTCACTGTTTTATAAAGCAAAATCTATTTTATTAACGAGACTCTAGAAATGGTTTATTAGATGCAAAACTTGTTTGTACACATTTACATAGATTAAGGTTATATGAGCAAACAAATAGTCTGTCCCATGCAGTAGCTCACGCCTGAAATCCCAGCACTTTGGGAGGCCGAGGCAGGTGGATCACCTGAGGTTGGGAGTTTGAGACCAGCCTGGCCAACATGGAGAAACCCCGTCTAACACCTAATAATGTGCCTGAGGATTTATTTCACCTTCTTAAAGTGTTTAACATTAATATTTAATTGTTAGTAAACACAAGATCTATTTATATGTTGCCATACTAGTGAAGGAGTCCAGGCATAGGACTCAAGCCTGTAATCCCAGTACTGTGGGAGGCCTAGGCAGAAGGATCACTTGGGCCAGGAGTTTGAGGTCAGCCTGGTCAACATAGGGAGACCCCATCACTACCAAAAATGTAAATAAGGAGATAACCTAGAAGTGATCTTTTTAATTTCCTCCAGAGAAGCACCTCTGTTTAAACCATAAAACTTTATTTAAAATGTTACAGGCTTTACAGATGTTTTATTTTCATTGGCATTGGCTTTGCTCTGCTGCTTTTTGTTTTTGTAGGTGTTTTTATGCAGGACCCTGTTTGATGCCTATGGTAGGACAAAACTACCACTGCTTTTTTTTTCCTTCACCAAACTCCTGCTCATTTATCCTAAAGACCCAGCTCAGATTCTACATCTTTTCAGAATATACTCAAGATCAGGGACTTTTTCTGTGCTGTGGATCCTTTTGGCAGGCACAAAATGATACTTTTAAAAGCAGAAATAAAAGGCAAAGGAAATCAGTTACATTAAATATAGTAATCAAAATATTTTTTAAAAAAAATTGATATATACATAGAATGTGCATGGGAAAAATTGATACACTAATATGTCTTTATTAAATAACATTAAATGATCTACCAATGCGTCTAATAACTACTTAATTTTGGAGCAATGATGAGAATAAGTGATCTTTTAAATACCTGGAACAAGTGTAAAGCAATTGGAAAATATCATTGGTTTCCATTGGTGACAAAATGCTGTAAATCTTACTCTAGTTTGTGGCCTGAATTTATGAGTAAAGATAATGTTGAATTTTGATAAGAGGTTATGAAAGTAACAATCTACTTTCCCCATCTGTCTCAGTTAGCTATTGCTGCATACTGCATATCTTGGAAGTATTTGCTCACAAATTTAAAAATGATCATTTTTTTCTTCCCCACTTTGAAATCTGTGACTTGAAGGAGTTCAGGTGTGGTTGTCTCTGTTGTGTTGATGTGAATCCAGATGGCAAGTTCTGTGCCGCGGAATGCTAAGATCTTTCACCTAGGCCAGGCCACACTGTCCCTTGAGCCCATGTTAGCATGCCTTCCCCTGAACTTAGCCTTCTCATGTTCATGGAGGTGAGGCTGTTGGACCTAGGTGGCTAGGTGGACACATCTAAGCTTGCCTAATGTGGCATCCATTTTTTAGTGGCATATTGTCACCAAAGATGGCTGCCAGTAATGCTTCCCATCCTTATTCATGCATGCTGCTTCTCCCATGAAGAGGTGGAGTCCATTTCCTTTTTCTCTGAGTCTAGGCTGGCCCTAGACTCTGCTCTGGTAAGTACAGTAAGTGCAGTGATGTTGTGCTAGTAGTTCTGGGATTAGCCCTTCAGAGGCCTTGCAGTTTCTGTTTTCACTCTCTTAGAAGCCAGTCACCACCTGAGAAGTCTAACCCTTTTGGGAACAGGGGTCCATGCAGACTCTAGCCATTCCAGCTACCTCCACCCAGGTGCTGATAATCTGAGTTGAGCCATGTTGGGTGGTTCAGCCTCAGCTAGCTCCCAGCTGAATGCAGTCATGTGGGTGACTCCAGCGTACACCACATGAATCAGAACAATTCAGCTCAGCAAAACCTACCCACAGAACTATGAGAAATATCACCTTAGCCTGGGCGTGGTGGCTCACGCCTGTAATCCCAGCACTTTGAGAGGCCAAAGCGGGCGGATCACCAAGTCAAGAGTTCAAGACCAGTCTTACCAACATGGTAAAACCCCATCTCTACTAAAAATACAAAAATTAGTGGGACGTGGTGGTGCACGCCTGCATTCCCAGATACTCAGGAGGCTGAGGCAGGAGAATTGCTTGAACCTGGGAGATGGAGGTTGCAGTGAGCTGACATGCCATTGCACTGTAGCCTGGGTGACAGAATGAGACTCCATCTCCAAAAAAAAAAAAAAAAAAAAAGGAAATATCACCTTAATGTTTTAAGTCATGGTCCCTTGGGGAGTTTTTATGCAGCAGTAGATGTAATGGAAAGAGATAACAACTTTATACCTGAGATTTATGTGACCTTATCTTGTATATATTTATAACTATGTTTTCTGCTAGTAAGTTACTCATATGATACAATTATGTCATTATTGATGGTATCAATATGGTCGGGAGCTTGTCTGAACAAGTTTGAGAGCCATTGGTTAGGTTTAGAGAGTATGGCATTTGAGTTATCTTAGTATTTCAAAATATGTGGGATTTTGTTGTTTTGTTTTTGAGACAGGGTCTCATTGTGTTGCCCAGTCTGGATTGGCAATCCTAGCTCACTAGAGTTTTCAACTTCTAGACTGAAGTGATCTTCTTGCCGCAGCTTCCTGACTAGCTGGGACTACAGGTGCACACCACCGTGTCTGGCTAATGTGTAATTTTTTTTTTTTTTTTTTTGTAAAGACAAGGTCCTGCTATGTTGCCCAGGCTGGTCTCAAACTGCTGGCCTCAAGAGATCCTTCAGCCTTGGCTTCCTGAAAGTGAGCTGCCACACCTGGCCAGTTTATTTTTAGTAGTATTATATCAGATGCAATAACTGTACATAAAGGGCAGTTAGTGTTTGTGCCAGGCAATAAAGTAGATGGCTTATTTAATCCTTATAAATAACCCCATTTGAGAGGGCTTTAAAACTGAGGTAATTTAGGCTGAGATATAAATTCAGCTGCCTGAGGTCACATAGCTAGTAAGTAATGCAGCCAGGAATTGAACTCTGGTTTGTGTTTGTGTGCCTCCATCCCTGTTCCCCCATCTCCACCCCTGTGTTTTTTTTCTTTTTGAGACGGAGTCTTGCTCTGTCACCCAGGCTGGAGGGCAGTGGCAAAATCTTGGTTAACTGCAACCTCCGACTCCTGGGTTCAAGCAATTCTCTGCCTTAGCCTCCCAAGTGGCTGGGATTATAGGCGCCTGCCACCACACCTGACGGATTTTTGGTACTTTTAGTAGAGACATGGTTTCACCATCTTGGCCAGGCTAGTCTTTTTTTTTTTTTTTTTTTTTTAATTTATTGCATTTTAGGTTTTGGCGTACATGTGAAGAAAATGCAAGATTGTTGCATAGGTACACATGTGGCAGTGTGATTTGCTACCTTCCTCCCCATCACCTATATCTGGCATTTCTCCCCATGCTATCTCTCCCCAACTCCCCACCCCACTGACCCTCCCCTATTTCCCCCCAACAGACCCCAGTGTGTAGTGCTCCCCTCCCTGTGTCCATGTGTTCTCATTGTTCAACACCCGCCTATGAGTGAGAACATGCGGTGTTTGATCTTCTGCTCTTGTGTCAGTTTGCTGAGAATGATGCCTTCCAGGTTCATCCATGTCCCTACAAAGGACACAAACTCATCATTTTTGATGGCTGCATAATATTCCATGGTGTATATGTGCCACATTTTCCCTGTCCAGTAAATCATCGATGGGCATTTGGGTTGGTTCCAGGTCTTTGCTATTGTGAACAGTGCTGCAATGAACATTTGTGTGCACGTGTCCTTATAATAGAACAATTTATAATCCTTTGGATATATAGCCAGTAATGGGATTGCTGGGTCAAATGGAATTTCTATTTCTAGGTCCTTGAGGAATCACCACACTGTCTTCCACAATGGTTGAACTAATTTACACTCCCACCAACAGTGTAAAAATGTTCCTATTTCTCCACATCCTCTCCAGCGTCTGTTGTCTCTAGATTTTTTTAATGATCGCCATTCTAACTGTCATGAGATGGTATCTCAAAGTAGTTTTGATTTGCATTTCTCTGATGACCAGTGATGATGAGCATTTTTTCATATGTTTGTTGGCCTCATGTATGTCTTCCTTTGTAAAGTGTCTGTTCATATCCTTTGTCCACTTTTGAATGGGCTCGTTTGTTTTTTTCTTGTAGATCTGTTTTAGTTCTTTGTAAATTCTGGATATCAGCCCTTTGTCAGATGGGTAAACTGCAAAAATTTTTTCCCATTCTGTTGGTTGCCGATTCATTCTAATGACTGTTTATTTTGCCGTGCAGAAGCTTTGGAGTTTGATTAGGTCCCATTTGTCTATTTTGGCTTTTGTTGCCAATGCTTTTGGTGTTTTGGTCATGAAGTCCTTGCCTACGCCTATGTCCTGAATGGTTTTGCCTAGATTTTCTTCTAGAGTTTTTATGGTGTTAGGTCTTCTGTTTAAGTCTTTAATCCATCTGGAGTTAATTTTAGTGTAAGGTGTCAGGAAGGGGTCCAGTTTCTGCTTTCTGCACATGGCAGCCAGTTTTCCCAACACCATTTGTTAAACAGGGAATCCTTTCCCCATTGCTTTTGTCAGGTTTGTCAAAGATCGGATGGTTGTAGATGTGTTGCCTCCAAGGCCTCTGTTCTGTTCCATTGGTCTATATATCTGTGTTGGTACCGGTACCATGCTGTTTTGATTACTGTAGCCTTGTAGTATAGTTTGAAGTCCGGTAGTGTGATTCCTCCGGCTTTGTTCTTTTTGCTTAGAATTGACTTGGCTATGTGGGCTGTCTTTTGGTTCCATATGAAGTTGAAGGTGTTTTTTTCCAGTTCTGTGAAGAAGGTCATTGGTAGCTTGATGGGGATAGTATTGAATCTGTAAATTACTTTGGGCAGTATGTTGGCCAGGCTAGTCTTGAACTCTGGACCTTGTTGTCTACCTACCTCAGCCTCCCAAAGTGCTGGGATTACAGGCGTGAGCCACTGTGCCTGGCCCACTCCAGTTTTAGGGACATATGTGTTAACTAAGACTTTTTTTTTTCTTTAAGGAGAAAACAAGTTTTAAGAGAGTAAAGGGGCTGGGTGCAGTGGCTCATGCCTATAATTCCAGCACTTTGAGAGGCCAAGGCAGGTGGATAACCTGAGGTCAAGAGTTCAAGATCAGCCTGGGCCAACATATGGTACAACCCCATCTCTACTAAAAATACAAAAATTAGCCAGGCGTGGTGTTGCATGCCTGTACTCCCAGCTACTTGGGAGGCTGAGGCAGGAGAATTGCTTGAACCCAGGAGGCGGAGGTTGCAGTGAGCCGAGATCAAAACACTACACTCCAGCCTCGGCAACAGAGTGAGACTCCGTCTCCAAAAATAATAGTAATATTAAAGGAATAACTGATGGCTACTCCATAGGCAGAACAGTTTGGAGGGCTGCTGGTTGCCCATTTTTATGGTTATTTCTTGATTATATGCTAAA
This sequence comes from Sapajus apella, assembly GCF_009761245.1. Classification (NCBI taxonomy): domain Eukaryota; kingdom Metazoa; phylum Chordata; class Mammalia; order Primates; family Cebidae; genus Sapajus; species Sapajus apella. The sequence goes on along the minus strand of NW_022436989.1, from coordinate 12,184,915 downwards.
CAAGGGGTGGAATATTCATGCCTCCCTAAAACTTTTAAGACTATCTAGGGTAATCTGATGTAGCCATGGCATTTGTAAACTATCATGGCACTGGTGAGAGTGTAGCAGTGAGGATGAACCCGAGGCCACTCTTGTTGCCATCTTGGTTCTGGTGGGTTTTAGCTGACTTCTTTACTGCATGTTGTTTTATTAGCAAGGTGTTTAATGACCTGTGTCTTGTACCAACCCCTATCTCATCCTGAGATTTAGAATGGGTAACCATCTGGAATGCAGCCTGGTACATCTCAGCCTTGTTTTACCCAGCCCCTATTCAAGATGGAGTTGCTGTGGTTCAAACATCTCTGACATATTTCCCCCATTCCTTTTACAAGGGAACCCTTAATCCTAAGGGTTGCAGAGGGATGAAGATCCATCTTCTGTAACTTCTTTATGCTGAACAGGGGTGATGATATTCCTTCCTGAATGTTGGGTCTCTTGCATTCAGGGTAGAGAGGAGCTCAGTTAGAAAGCATTGGTATGGTGAAGGCCATTCTTAACTCTTGAGTTCCGACAAAAGGTAATATCTGGAAGATTCATAAGTATTCAGTTTAAGAAAACATTTAGTAAGCTTATCCTGCATTGCTACACAAAGAGTATAATTACAGCAATATATTACATAACAGTAAACAAAGTAAAATTATCCCAAGTAAACTAAATTAGCAGGTTTTCCATGAACTAGGCAATTGTTGAAATCAACCTAATAAGGAGTCGCTAGCCAATTCCAATATGTGCCCAGAGTTAGAATATTGATCCAGATTTTAACAGTACTCATCTCTCTTATTTCTTCTGAGCGGCAGCCAGAGATCACTGGTTGGCTTGCAGGAATAAGTGGGATCATTCTCTTGTGTTCCATAGGCCTGTGCAACACAGGTCAGGAACTGTGTAGACAAGGAATGACGCCGGTTTTCCCAAAGGGCTTGTATTGGCGCTATAAGTTAAGTTTAATTCCTGAAAGGAACGTACGCCATTCCAGTTAGAGCCTTGGCAAAATAACCAGTTTCTCCACTTGTGTCCTAAAGTGAGCCAATCGGTGCTGCAGTCTGTTTCCTTTGCGTGGTGGGGTGGGTCTCCTCAGTATCATCCTTTCTGTGGTTTGCCAGAAATATGTTACCTGAAAGGGGTCCCGATCCAGACTCCAAGAGAGGGTACTTGGATCTTGCAAAGGAAAGAATTCGAGGGGGCCAGGCACGGTGGCTCACGCCTAGAATCTCAACACTTTGGGAGGCCAAGGCAGTGGATCACCTGAGGTCAGGAGTTTGAGACCAACCTGGCCAGCATGGTGAAACCCTGTCTCTACTAAAAATACAAAAATTAGCCAGGCGTGGTGGCAGGTGCCTGTAATCCCAGGTGCCCAGGAAGCTGACGCAGGAGAATTGCTTGAACCCAGGAGGCAGAGGTTGCAGTGAGCTGAGATAACACCATTGCACTCCAGCCTGGGCGACAGAGCGAAACTGTCTCAAAAAAAAAAAAAAAAAAAAAAAAG
>NW_022436989.1:12170147-12183293 GCF_009761245.1 Sapajus apella | reverse complement strand
AAAAAAAAAAAAAAAAAAAAAAAAGTGAGGAGAATTCTTAAAGTGAAAGCAAGTTTATTAAGAAAATAAAGGAATAAAGAATGGCTATTCCATAGAGCAGCTAGTTAACTAGGATTTTAATTTAAGAGATATTAAAATTGTTAATAAATTTGTTTAATTTACAGAAACAAATCACTGATTTGTGTGTATAAGCCATGAGGGAAATATGGGACTTAATTTTGCTACAGAAGAGAATTTAATTTCCTGCATAATCAGTTTCTCCCTATTCCTCTGAATTAATTTCATCAACATACAAGGTAGAGGTTTTCTCCTGTCTTTTTTTTTTTTTTTTTTTTTTTTTTGTGAGACGGAGTTTCACTCTTGTTACCCAGGCTGGAGTGCAATGGCGCGATCTCGGCTCACCGCAACCTCCGCCTCCTGGGTTCAGGCAATTCTCCTGCCTCAGCCTCCTGAGTAGCTGGGATTACAGGCACGCGCCACCATGCCCAGCTGATTTTTTGTATTTTTAGTAGAGACGGGGTTTCACCATGTTGACCAGGATGGTCTCGATCTTTTGAGCTCGTGATCCACCCGCCTCAGCCTCCCAAAGTGCTGGGATTACAGGCGTGAGCCACCGCGCCCGGCCTTTTCTCCTGTCTTAAACAATCTCCCTCCTTTGACCCTTGTACCGCTTTGGCTATTTCCCCCCACCTTTTCCCCTTTCCAGTAAAACTCTCTAGGACAAGGGTAGGCTGTGCTCACTGTCCTCCGAGTCTTTGGGATTCACCCACACTGGGCTTTGCCCTGTTGCCCCACCCAGACTCCTAGTGGGAAAGGTTATGTTCATGTTGCGGGATTCAGTGGCCTGAGCCGTCACCTTACCTGACCTGGTTTTAGCATTGGACATGGTTGTAGACTTTCTTCATTGGCTTCCAGGATACTATACTCTCCAAGTTTCTTTCTCTTTTCTTTTCTCTCTTCCTCTCTTTCCCCCTTTCCCCTCCCTCCCTCCCTCCCTTCCTTCCTTTTTCTTGCCCTCTCTCTCTTTCTTCCTTTTATTGAGATACAGTTTCCCTCTGTCACTCAACTAGAGTGCAGTGGTGTGATCTCAGCTCATTGCAGCCTTCACCTCCTGTGCTCAAGTGATTTTCGTGCCTCATATTCCCAAGTAGCTGGAATTACAGGTGCCTGAAACCATGCCTGGTTGTATTTTTAATAGAGACAGGGTTTCACCATGTTGAACAGGCTGGTCTCAAACCCCTGACCATAGGTGATCCCCCCGCCTCAGCCTCCCAAAGTGCTGGGATTATAGGCATGAGCCACTGTGCCTGGCCAAAATTATGGTGACTTCTAAGAAGGTCTAATTTTTTTAAGAGTTAATGATTGTCACCTGGGCAACATAGCAAGATGTTGTCTCAAAAAAAATACAGAAAATATTAGCTGAACATGGTTGCTTATGCCTATAGTCTTAACTACTTGGGATGCTGAAGAGGGAGCATTGCCTGAGCCTCAGAAGTTGGAGGCTGCAGTTAGTTATGATTGTGTCACTGCACTCGCCTGGGTGACAGAGTGAGACCCCTTTTCTTTAAAGTAGGCTGGGTATGGTGGCTCATGCTTGTAATCACAGCACTTTGGGAGGCCAAGGCGGGAGGATCACTTACGGTTAGAAGTTCAAGATCATCCTGGCCAACATGGTGAAACCCTGTCTCTACTAAAGATATAGAAATTAGCCTGGGTGTAGTGGCACATGCCTGTAGTCTCAGCTAATTGGGAGGCTGAGGTGGGAGAAATACTTGAACTCAGGAAGCAGAGGTTGCAGTGAGTCAAGATTAAGCCAGTGCACTCCAGCCTGGGCAACAGAGGGAGATTTTATCTCAAAAAAAAAAAAAAAAAATTAATGATGGTAAGCTGAAATATAGTGTTTCTAATACAATTTTGAGCAATTTATAGAGTTCACTGTTTTTTTTAAGTGAGAAGGTCTTGCTCTGTTACCAAAATAAAAATAAATAAATAAATTTTGTATATAATTCACCTACAATTTTTTTTTTTTTTTAAAAGATAGAATGTTGCACTGCTGCCCAGGCCGGAGTGCAGTGGCACAATCTCGGCTCACTGCAACCTCCACCTCCCAGGTTCAAGTGATAAGCAAGTCTCCCGATAGCCTCCCTAGTAGCCGGGACTACAGGTGTGCATGCATCACCATGCCGGGCTAATTTTGTATTTTAATAGAAAATTTTTGTATTTTTAATAGAAAAATAAAAATTCTATTATTTAATAGGAAAATAAAAATTCATGGAGGTGGCTGTGCTTGGCCACCCCCATGGATTTAATACTTCTGTTTTTTCTAATGTGAATTGTCAGTTTCATATTACTTGTTTGTTTATAGGGATTTAACATGCTTGCATAAGCTCATAACCCTTTATGGTGAATCATACTGATTATATATTAGTATATTAGATTCTCTTTTATGCTAATTTTGATTTTTTAGCATATAGAAATTTTTGAAGACCTTCAGAACATTGCATTTATGTCCTTTCTTTGTGGGTAATATTTTCTGTGTGTCATTGCTCTTTTCCAGGCACCCCACAGGAGGATCATTTATTCGTCCGAAAAAGGTAAATTTTGGAATAGACTTTCTTACTGCAGTTAAGAACCGCTATGTGTTAGAAGATGAACTGGAGGAAGATGGAAAAGAACAAATTGTTACAATTGGAAATAAACCTGTGGAGACTATTGGTTTTGACTCTATTATGAAACAGCAAAGGTAAGTGGAATTTATAATGGCAGAGCTGACTTTATGGTTTTATTAAGGTTCAGAATTGAAATTCCATGGCTGTGTGTGGATGCTAAGGACTTTGCTTCTAAACTGGTTTATGCTTTCCACAGAAACTGAATCAAAATCTGAGGAATCCAAGGATTATTTAGGGAAATAAAAATTTTTATTTTAGCACAAGATTGGTAGATTTTTCCAGTTTGCAATTGAAACATTTATTGGTCCATTGTTAATATTCACATCATATTATCTTGTGTTGACTGATTAAGTAACTAAGGCTGATATTTGTGTTCTTTTCTATTTCATGGTGATGGTAAGTTGGGAATGGAAACAGCAGTCTGAATTGTTCCCTATGCCGTGGAGCGTGCTGGTGGCATTTTTTTTTTTTTTTTTTTTTTTTTTTTTTTTGTCGAGGCACAGTTTTGCTGCTGTTGCCCAGGCTGGAGCGCAACGGCACAATCTCGGCTCACCATAACCTCTGCCTCCTGGGTTCAAGAGATTCTCCTGCCTCAGCCTCCCCAGTAGCCGGGATCATAGGCATGCACCACCATACCCGGCTAAATTTTTATTTTTAGTAGAGACAGGGTTTCTCCATGTTGGTCAGTCTGGTCTCAAACTCCCAACTCAGGTGATCCACCCACTTTGACCTCCCAAAGTGCTGGGATTACAGGTGTGAGCCACCATGCCCAGCGGTGCCATCTATTAATAGTAGGGAGTAGTTTCTGCCTCTGGCTGCACAGCTTCGTCACCTGGAGAGCTGTGAAACATGCAGCATCTTTGTCCCATTCCAGATCTGCTGATTCAGAATTTTGGGATATGGGCTCTAAATAATGCATTTTATTTTATTTTATTTATTTTATTTTATTTTTATTTTATTTTATTTATTTTATTTATTTTTTGAGATGGAATTTCACTCATGTTACCCAGGCTGGAGTGCAGTGGCGCGATCTCGGCTCACCGCAACCTCCGCCTCCTGGATTCAGGCAATTCTCCTGCCTCAGCCTCCTGAGTAGCTGGGATTACAGGCACGCACCACCATGCCCAGCTAATTTTTTGTATTTTTAGTAGAGACGGGGTTTCACCATGTTGACCAGGATGGTCTCGATCTCTTGACCTCGTGATCCACCCACCTCGGCCTCCCAAAGTGCTGGGATTACAGGCATGAGCCACCGTGCCCGGCCTTATTTTATTTTTTTGAATTTTTCTTTCTTTCTTTTTTTTGAGATGGATTCTCGCTCTGTAGCCCAGGCAGGAGTGCAGTGGTGCAATCTCCACTTACTGCAACCTCTGCCTCCTGGGTCCCAGTTCAAGCAGTTCTCCAACCTCAGCCTCCCAAGTAGCTGGGATTACAGGCATGAGCCACCATGCCCAGCTAATTTTTGTATTCTTTAGTAGAGATGGGGTTTCACCATGTTGACCAGTCTGGTCTTGAACTCCTGACCTCTTGATCCTTCTGCCTCGGCCTCCCAAAGTGCTGGGATTACAGGCATGAGCCACCGAGCCTGGCCTATTTTTATTTTTATACAGACAGGATCTTGCTCTATTGCCCAGGCTGGTCTTGAACTCTTGGGCTCAAGTGATCCTCCTGCCTTGGCTTCCCAAAGCACTGGGATTACAGGTGTGAGTCACTGTACCCGGCCTTAAAATAATGCATTTTAAAACTGCTGCATGAGAACATTCTCTTTTCTCTGAAACTATATATTGTGACATTGTACAAGGAGGCTTACCAGTCATTCTATGAACTGCTTGAATCAAAGAGAGAGGAAGTTAATATTTACACAAAACCAGTCTGGCTGCACAAGAACTGGCCAGGCCTTGCAGCTTACTGTGGTGACTTCGATGAGGTAGCTGGGTGAGGACCCCTGGTGGCCACTGTGAGAATAAATTTATGGCCTCTTGTAGGCCTGCAATATATTTTCTTTCAGCCTCTCAAAGAACTGGCCGGGAGTAGTGGCTCACGCCTGTAATCCAAGCACTCTGGAGGCCAAGGCAGGCAGATCACCTGAGGTTGGGAGTTCAAGACCAGCCTAACCAACATGGTGAAACCATGTCTTTAAAAAAAAAAAAAAAAACAAAAACAGAATTAAGCTATAGTTTTTTCCAAAGTAAATTCCTTTGCTATCTTTTGTTATTGTTGTTATTAATAAAAGTGCATATGAGGACAATGTTGAAAGTAAAATAAATACATTTCTTAGCACCTCTACTCTTTAACATATATGGCACCCGTTAAAAAAAAACCTCAACTGGGCACAGTGGCTCACGCCTGTAATCCCAGCACTTTGGGAAGCTGAGGCGGGTGGATCACAAGGTCAGCAATTTGAGATCAGCCTGGCCAACATGGTGAAACCTCATCTACTAAAAATATTAAAAATTAGCCGGGCATGGTGGTGGGCGCCTGTAATCCCAGCTACTCAGGAGGCTGAGGCAGGAGAATTGCTTGAACCTGGGAGGCAGAGGTTGCAGTGAGCCGAGATTGTGCCATTGCACTCCAGCCTGAATGACAGAACAAGACTCTGTCTGAAAAAAAAAATCTCAGAATAAATCAAGAGTTTTAAAGGAACAAATGGACTTCCTTTAATTATAAAAGAAAATACGTTTATTGTTGATAATATAGAAATTACAAATTGAACAAAAAAGTATCATGACTAATGCCACCACTTAAGCATCGTGAATGGGCTGGGTGCAGTGGCTCATGCCTGTAATCTTAGTACTTTTGGAGGCCATGGTCGGAGGATCATTTAAAACCAAGAATTTGAGACTAGTCTGGCCAACATTGTGGAACCCTGTCTCTACTAAAAACACAAAAAATTAGCTGGGTGTGGTGGTACACGCCTGTAGTCCCAGCTGCTTGGGAGGCTGAGGCAGGAGAATTGTTTGATCCTGGGAGGCGGACGTTGCAGTGAGCCAAGATCGTGGCGCTCCACTCCAGCCTGGGTGATAGAATGAGACTCTGTCTCAAAACAAAAACAAAAAAACCTATCATGAACAGTTTTTACTGTTTATCCTACTGATTTACTTGGAATTAAAGAACTATATGCTTCATAGGGTTAGAGTTCTTCCCTTTATTTTCTATTTTTTACTGTTATTAGTGCAAGATATTTTTTCCCACTTAAAATACAAATAGCCTGGGCAACATGGCAAAACCCTATCTCTACAAATAAATACATACATACATATATACATACAAAAATTAGCTAGGTGTGGTAGTGCATGCCTGTAGTCCCAGCTATTTGGGAGGCTGAGGTGGGAAGATCTCCTGAACCCTGGAGGTCAAGGCTACAGTGAGCCATGATTGCACCACTGCACTCCAGCCCGGGTGACATATTGAGACCTTGTCTCAACAGATGAACAAACAAAAAGACACCAAATATTTAAATATCTCTTATCCAAAAGAAGAATTTTTTTTAATTGGCTAATCTCTTTTAGAGAATATTATAGGCTCTAAGAATATATATATATATTTTTAGACAGAGTCTCACTGTGTCACCAAGCGCCAGGCTGGAGTGCAGTGGTGTGATCTTGGCTCACTGCAACCTCTGCCTCCCGGGTTCAAGCAATTCTCCTGCCTCAGCCTTCGAGTAACTGGGACTACAGGTGTGCACCACCACGCCCAGCCAATTTTTGTATTTTAGTAGAGACATGGTTTCACCACGTTGGCCAGGATGGTCTCAATCTCTTGACCTTGTGATCCGCCTCCTCGGCCTCCCAAAGTACTGGGATTACAGGCGTGAGCCACCGCGCCCGGCCGGGCTCTAAGAATATTGACAAATTGAAAACAGATTTTCATCCCCTAGTTTATGAAGGACTACGTAATTCATGAATTTTTCTGTAAATGATCCCATGTTTTGGGTATCGTTGCGTTTAATAATTAGCTAGTGCCTTTCTTGATTGAAAAGATAAAATTTTAGAGATTCTGGAGCAATCTCATATGTTGGCTGGAGCTTAGTAAATAGTGAGACAGCTTGGTAGCATGTCGCCACTGTTGGAGTTAGGCTGGGTTCAAACGCCAGCTAAGGCACCTTTGACTGACAGAAGTTAGAGGTGGCTACTTATTGTTTCTAAGCCTCAGATTCTTCAATTACAACATAAAACCTAAGATACAAGTGCTGTCGTGAATAACAAATGAGATCCTGCAATTAATGTTAGCTGTCATTGTTAGGAGTTGAAACCTCTACTTTAAGCCATTGTCTTATCTCCTCAATAAAATCCAGCATTTTTGAGATTATATCAGTAAGAGAAGACATTCAATAAAGGAATCAAAAACAAATTTAAAAAACAAAAACATTATGTATGGCTTCTCCTGGAGATGACTTTGGCTCTGGAGTGATGCTTGGATTGAGATCTGAGTCCCCACGCTTAGTGTCAAGTTGTCCTGGCAAGGCAGGCAATTTTGAATTTTAGAGGAAAGGAGCGACATCTGTTGGACATACTGAAAACTACAGTTTGAAGCAGTTCCGTGAGATTCCTGTAGTTCTTTTCTGGGATGTCATATGCCTACAAAGCTGGCTTCTGGGTGATTGCTGCAATAAAATGCATGTATTTATGTACATCTATCATGCATCAATAAAAATATTTGCTTTACAACAAAGCAAGTATCTCTTAAATCAGTGTGGAACAGGAAATGGAGTTGGTGGCGTCCAGTCTGATGCCAGGGTGTGGGAAGTTGAGCAGTGCCCAGCAGACACTGAGTTAATAGGACATAAGTAATGATTAAGTTGTTTTGCCCTAACTACATACTTAATTGGAACTGTGAGGTATTTAGTTTGGCCTAAGTACCATGAAAAAATTACTGAAACCCCAATGGTCTTGTGGCCTGAGAAAGTTTGGGACCCTCTACCTATGAATTCTGCTGCTGCCTTTTGTACTCTAGTTTTTCATGATTGTAGTAATTCATGCCTTGCATTTTCATCTTGGTGTTTCTCCCAAATGTTGTTAGGTTTAAAATTTTTTTTTTATTTTTTGAGACAGTATCATGCCTTTTGGACCCTAGTTTTTCATGATTGTAATAATTCATGCCTTGCATTTTCATCTTGGTGTTTCTCCCAAATGTTGGTAGGTTTTAAAATTTTTTTTATTTTTTGAGACAGTATCATTCTGTCACCCAGGCTGGAGTGCAGTGGCACAATCTTGGCTCACTGCAACCTCCACCTCCAAGGTTCAAGTGATTCTCCTGCCTTAGCCTCTCAAGCAGCTGGGACTACAGGTGTGCACCACCACACCCAGCTAATTTTTGTATCTTTTTTTGTAGAGATCAGGTTTTACTATGTGAGCCAGGCTGGTCCCAAACTCCTGGTCTCAAGTGATCTGCTCACCTCATCCTCCCAAAGTATTGAGATTACAGGTGTGAGCCACTGCACCTAGCCCGGTTATATTTTTATAAATACTTATCAAGTGAATTACAGTATGTCAGACAGTCTTCTGAGAGCTGCACAAATATTAACTGGCCAATATTATTTTAGCATTTAAAATTTTGTAGTAAAATACACATAACATTTATAACCTTTTTTTTTTTTTTTTTTGCTGGAGAGCGATTTATTAGAAAGCGAGAGAGACAGCTCCCATGCTGTTGTGGGAGGGGAACCTGGAGCCGGATATCCCTATCATAACCATTTGTAATTAACAGTTAGTGTTAACTATATTCATAATGTTGTGTAACCAGTGTCCAGAACTTTATTTTACTTGTTGAGTCGGAGTCTCTCCCTGTTGCCCAGCCTGCAGTGCAATAGCATGATCTCAGCTCACTGCAGCCTCCACTTCCTGGGTTCAAATGATTCTCCTGCCTCAGCCTCCTGAGTAGCTGGGATTACAGGTGTGCGTCACCATGCCTGGCTGGTTTTTATATTTTTGGTGGAGAAGGGGTTTCACCATGTTGGTCAGGCTGGTCTCGAACTCCTCACCTTGTGATCTGCCCACCTTGGCCTCCCCAAGTACTGGGATTACAGGTGTGAACCACTGCGCCTAGCCTGGAACTTTTTCATCATCCCAAACTGAAACTCTATGTCTATTGAAACACTAACTACTAATTTCTTCTCCCGTTAGCCCCGGGCAACCTCCAATCTACTTTCTGTCGCTATGAATTTGACTACTCTGGAACCTCACATAAGTATTTGTTCTTTTGTGACTGGCTTATGTCACCTAGCATAATAAACTCAAGGTTCATCCACATTGTGCGTGTGTCAGAATTTCCTTCCTTTTTGTTAAGTTCACACAATATTGCGTTGTATATGCATGCCGTGTTTTGTTTGTCCTTTGATTTGTTGATGGACAGTATGGACACGGGTTGCTTCCACCTCTTGACTGTGAGGAATAATGCTGCTGTGAACTTCTGCATATACCGCAGCCTTTTAAAGATAGGAAGTCTGAGGTACAGAGTTGTTAATCACTTGCCCAAAGCCAAAGGAGATGGTGGAATTAGGATTTGAACCCAGGTGGTCTGGTATATATGTGGATTCTTTTTTTTTTTTTTGAGATGGAGTCTTGCTCTGTTGCCCAGGCTGGAGTGCAGTGGTGTGATCTCAGCTCACTGCAACCTCTGCCTTCCGGTCCAAGCGATTCTCCTGCCTCAGCTTCATGAGTAGCTGGGACTACAGGCACATGCCACCATGCCCAGCTAATTTTTGTATTTTTAGTAGAGACAGGATTTTCACCATGTTGGCCAGGATGGTCTTGAAGTCCTGACCTTGTGATCCACCCACCTCGGCCTCCCAAAGTACTGGGATTACAGGCATGAGCCATCGCACCCAGCTGGATCCTTTTCATGAATAGAAAACACAGATTCTCTATAAACAAATGGCTGCCAGAAGTATCTGGTAATGCTGAAGCTGGCACTCTCCAGGAAGTACCTTCGAGAGGCTTTTACGTGCGAGTGTAAGAAGCACTCCGTAGCGTGTACTTCTGCACTACGTGCATAGATGCCAGAAGGGTATCTCCATTCACTGCGGTCTGTTTCTATAACAAACACTGTAAGGTGTGAAGAGGAATGTTCTGGAGTGCCAGGTGTCACCGTAGCGAGACCTCGCCACTGAACAATAGACTGTTGAGGAAAAGGTCAGCTGCAGAAGGCTCTGCAGAGTAGAATGCCATTTATATCAAGTTTCAGAATATTCAAAAATGCTATACTTGTTTAGAGATAAGGAAATATATGGCAAAAATATTAAGAAAGGCTTAAGATTTAATAAACTTCAAATGTAGTAGAAGGTTACCCCTGGGGAAGGCCGGGCATGGTGGCTTATGCCTGTAATCCCAGCACTTTGGGAGACTGAGGTGGATGGATCTCTTGAGGTCAGGAGTTCAAGAACAGCCTGGCCAACATGGTGAAACCCCTTCTCTACTAAAAGTACAAAAATTAGCCAGGCATGGTGATGCACATCTGTATACCCAGCTACTCCGGAGGCTGAGGCAGGAAAATCGCCTGAACCTGGGAGGCAGAGGTTACAGTGAGCCGAGATCTTGCCACTGTACTCTAGCCTAGGCAACACAGCGAGATTCCATCTTAAAAAAAAGAAAAAAGTAACCCCTGGGGAGTAGAGGGAGAATTGTGTTATGGAGAGAGACCCAGAGGACTTCAGCTGCATTTGTAATGTTTGTAGTGCTCTTTTTATCTTTTTTGTAATGCTTTATTTCTTAATTTGGGTGGCAGTTACTGGTATTTGTGTATTATTTTTGGCGCCCTTTTCTATGTCTGAAATGCTGTTTAATTTTTTAAAGGGCCAGTGGATAGCATACATGCTTATGTATCCTTGTGAACTCTGTTTTTCATGCAGTCAGCTGAGCAAGTTGCAAGAAGTTTCTCTGAGGAACTGTGCAGTAAGTTGTGCTGGTGAGAAAGGAGGAGTTGCCGAGGCATGTCCCAGTATCCTTTTCACCGAGAGCTTGTTACTGGAATCTGGCTTTGGATGTGATGTCTGTGCCAGAGACTGCTAGCTGCCCACCCATCTCCACTCTTCACAGCATCCTTCTTCATGCATTTCGGTTTTGCTTGGTGCACTTGGGGCCCAGATAAATTATATACCTTCCCAGACCCCTTTGCTTGCAGGTTTGCCAGCATGACTTCCCCAGCTGTGGTGGAAGTTTCTAGACCAGGCTCCTTGAAAGGGGCACACTTGGCCAGGCATGATGGCTCACGCCTGTAATCCCGGCACTTTGGGAGGCCAAGGCCGGTGGATCACAAGGTCAGGAGATCAAGACTATCCTGGACAACGTGGTGAAACCCCATCTCTACTAAAAATACAAAAATTAGCTGGGCGTGGTGGTGCATACCTATAATCCCAACTACTCAGGAGGCTGAGACAGGATAATTGCTTTAACCTGGGAGTCAGAGGTCACGGTAAGCCAAGATTCCCCTACTGCACTTTAGCCTGAGCCACAGAGCAAGACTCTGTCTCAAAAAAAAAGAAAAAGAGAGCGCACACTTGGTTGGCCTCTGCCTTTTGCCTGTTGCTTTTACCCTTCTGCCTGCCTTGAGCAGATGGAGTGTCCAAGGTTTCGGCAGCTGTCTTGCAAGTATGAAGAAAGCCATCCAGTACAGATTGGGAGAGCAGAGGACAGGGAATCTGGGCTCCTGTGTCCCGGGGCCCCTGCTTCAGCCCTGGTCTGCCTTCTCATATGGGTTTTTTTTTTTTTTTTTTTTTTGAGACAGGCTAGACTGTTGTGGCGTGATCTCAGCACAGTAACCTCTGCCTCCCAGGTTCAAGTGATTCTCTTGCCTCAGCCTCCCTAGTAGCTGGGATTACAGGTGCCTGCCACCATGCCCAGCCAATTTTTGTATTTTTAGTAGAGACAGAGTTTTGCCATTTGGCCAGGCTGGTCACAAACTCCTGACCTCAGGTGATTCACCTGCCTCAGCCTCCCAAAGTGCTGGGATTATAGGTGTGAGTCACACGCCTGGCCTCATGCAGTTCTTATTAGTAGGAAAGACTCTGGTTCTGGTTCCATGCAGCTGAAGGCAGTTTGTTGTAATACCCCAAAACAGGCTCCTTCTGAAGTTTGGAATCTCTTTTCTCTACTTTCTCTTATTAGTGGGTTTTTTTTTTTTTTTTTTTTTTTTTGAGACGGAGTTTTGCTCTTGTTACCCAGGCTGGAGTGCAATGGCGCGATCTCGGCTCACCGCAACCTCCGCCTCCTGGGTTCAGGCAATTCTCCTGCCTCAGCCTCCTGAGTAGCTGGGATTACAGGCACGCACCACCATGCCCAGCTAACTTTTTATATTTTTGGTAGAGATGGGGTTTCACCATGTTGACCAGGATGGTCTCGATCTCTTGACCTCGTGATCCACCCGCCTCGGCCTCCCAAAGTGCTGGGATTACAGGCTTGAGACACCGCGCCCAGCCTATTAGTGTTATTTTTGTCGTATGTTGCTTTTCTGCTGACAGCAAAAATGTAGGAGGTAAGTTAAAATTTCCAGGATGGACATGGTGGCTCATGCCTGTAATCCCAGCGTTTTGGGAGGCTGAGACTGGAGGACTGCTTGAGGCCAGGAGTTTGAGACCAGCCTTGGGAACGTTGCGAGACCTTGTCTCTAAAAAAATTAAAACAAAACTGGGTATGGTAGCTTGTGCCTGTCATCTCAGCTACTAGGAGGCCGAGGTGGCAGGATTGCTCGGGAGTTTGAGGCTGTGATGAGCTATGATCGTGCCACTGTACTCCAACCTGGGTGACAGCTAGACCCTGTTTCTGTTGAGAAATTTCCCATGGAAACCAAAAGGCCTTTTCCCAATTCATTAAGTCTATCTGATCTCTACATAATAATTTTTGCAAAAAATATCAGTTTTGATCAGTTTTTCCTGAGTGAAGAGATGCCAGGTGAAATAGCTCTCTTTGGCAAAATGCCCCAACAGTGCAGTGAAGGAAATTAGACCAGAACTCTTCCAATCTGTGTGTCTGAGGTTTCAGTTATCTTGGGGGAAACAGCTTGGAGGTTCCACTCGGACCTGTGGTAACTGCGACATCCAGCGTCTGCCCCTAAGCAGCCTCCTCCGTTGACTCCAGTGTGCTGCAAATATGTGGTCATTTTCAGAGGTAGGCAGCTGGAGTTAGGGGAATTGAAGTGGATGCAGAAAAGAGTTTGCTAAGGATCGCTGGGCACAGTGGCTCACAGCTGTAATCCCAGCACTTTGGGAGGCTGAGGTGGGTGGATCACGAGGTCAGGAGTTTGAGACCAGCCTAGCCAACATGGTGAAACACCATCTCTACTAAAGATGCAAAAAATATAAAATAAAATTAGCCAAGCGTGGTGGTGTGCACCTGTAATCCCAGCTACTTGGGAGGCTGAGGCAGGAGAATCACTTGAACCTGGGAGGTGGAGGTTGCAGTGAGCTGGGATTGCGCCACTGCACTCCAGCCTGGGTGACAGGGTAAGACTCCGTCTCAAAAAAAAAAAAAAAAAAAAAAAAAAA
>NW_022436989.1:12090248-12170047 GCF_009761245.1 Sapajus apella | reverse complement strand
GGACAGAACTTTAGCCCTGGGGGGGGGGGGTTGACGTGGGGGGGGTTTGGCCCACACAACCCAAGCATTGATCAACGGAAAACACCCCGGAAAAAAAAAAAAAAAAAAAAAAAAAAAAAAAGTTTGCTGTGGTATTGACCACAGAAGTGTTAGAGCATTCTATATTCAGCCTGGCCTATTCCCAGATGATTTCAGAGGATTAATAATTGGGCTGTGTGCAGTGGTTCATGCCTGTAATTCCAGCACTTTGGGAGGCCAGGGCGGGTGAATCATCTGAGGTCAGTTCAAGACCAGCCTGACCAACATGGTGAAACCCTGTCTATACTAAAAATACAAAAAATTAGCTGGGCGTGGTGGCATGTGCCTGTAATCCCAGCTACTCGGGAGGAGGCTGAGGCAGGAGAATCACTGGAACCCAGGAGGCAGAGATTGCAGTGAGCTGAGGTGACACCACTGTACCCCAGCCTGGGTGACAGAGCAAGACTCTGTCTCAAAAAAAAAAAAAAAAAAAAAAATAGGCCAGGTGTGGTGGCTCATGCCTGTAATTCCAGCACTTTGGGAGGCTGAGGCCGGTGGATCACCTGAGGTCACAAATCAGGAGTTCAAGACCACCCTGGCCAACATGGTGAAACCCTGTCTGTACTAAAAATACAAAAACTAGCTGGGAGTGGTGGTGGACACCTATTATTCCAGCTACTTGGGAGGCTGGGGCAGGAGAATGGCTTGAACCTGGGAGGCAGAGGTTGCAGTGACCCGAGATCGTGCCATTGCACTCCAACCTGGGCAGAAAGAGCAAGACTCTGTCTCAAAAAAAGAAAGAACAGATGTGGCCAGTAGATGGGTTTGGGAGTGTTTGCTGTTTGGTTGCTCAGAGCTGTCAGCAGTGTCCTGGAGAATCAGCATGTTTGTTTATCCTGCACTTTTCTGGAGAAAAATGTCCCCCAAGACACGAAGAAATGAGGTTTCGTGAGATAATCAAGTTATGGTTGGCATTTGCAGATACAGTGATGAATGTCTTGCAGATCCCGATTGAATTCTCGCCAGAAGTGGAAGGATTGCTTTTGGGTGCTTAATCCAGTTATCCTGCTTTGGGTTGGTCTCTCTTTGAGGTTATTTACTCAACCGGAACTCAAAACAGTGGGAGCGTTGCAGACCCAGGTATGTCAAATCTCAGGGCACTGCCAGGAGAAGGGATTTGCTGCCGCCTCCCGCACGAGCTGTGGATTTGAATCTGTGTGCAGGAGCCAGACCTGTGTTTCCATGGGAGCTCCTTGAACGGCGTGTGTGGGAGAGGCAACCACATATTGACAGCTGTTGTTCTTTGTGGTTGATTTCAGGATGTGGGTAGTCTGTGCTCTGCACAGACCTTAGAAACAATTATAACTCTAGGCTACATAGTGAGAAGCAGCAGTGAGTGAAGAGTGATCGGACTTAAACCCTTCCTCATTAGCCTAGTGGCCGATTTAGCAAGGTTAATGGAAACCCAGGGTGGCTGAAGTGTCACCAGAGGTCTGGAAAGCACCCCGTGCATCAGCCTGCGTAAGGCGGTGTCAGGAAGCCAGGACAGATGAGGGGAGCCCGAGGAGGAGGAGCAGAGGAACAGTTTACAGAAGTGATCATGCACGTATGTCCCCAAGGGCGGAGGAGGAGCCCGAGGGGACCTCAGGATGTTTGCCCGGTCTGGAATTCTCGGCCGCCTGCACCAATTCTTCTCCCATTGGATGTGACGGCCACAGCAAAATCGAGGCTAATTCTGTAGCTACTCAGATTTCCAGTTGGAATGCAACTGTTGAAGAGGGTAGACCCCACTGTTAGCTCTTGAGCTGTAGTAGTCCAGGCAGCTGGCAGGATTCGGGCACAGGTAGCTGGCGACTGGGTTTGGAGTCATCCCTTTCTTCGCATCTTCTCTGGCGTCCTTCCCTTGTTCCCGACCTTCTTGCAGAGCTTCCTAATTGGTTCCTGTCTTAAACTGTTTCCTTTCTAACCAGAGCTCTGGAGTGATGCCGGTGTTTGTAAAGAAACTTTCTCCACGCGTTTTATGTATGTTTGATGACTCTCTGTTGCATTATGGGGTGGAATAAAATGGATTTTGGATTGAGGCTGACTTGGGTGTAAATTCGCACTTGTTCATTTGTACGCAGTGACACAGCTCTTTGACTGCTGCGTCACTGTTTTTTTCTGCTGTGAAAAAGGAAAACCACCCAGCAGTCAGCGGAACGCCTGGGCCTGGTTAGCAGCGGCAGCAGCAGTGGGGGTGGTGGCTTTTGCTGCTGCTGTTGTTATTACAGGATCTTTAGAGCTCTTTTCTTTTGGAGACAGAGTCTTGCTCTTTTAGCCAGGCTGGAGTGCAGTGGCATGATCTCGGCTCACCTCAACATTCTGCCTCCTGGGTTCAGGTGATTCACCTGCCTCAGTCCCCTGAGTAGCTTGGGACTACAGGTGCGTGCCACCACGCTTGGCTGATTTTTGTATTTTTAGTAGAGATGGGGTTTCACCATGTTGGCCAGGCTGGTCTCAAACTCCTGACCTCAGGTGATCTCAGCCTCAGCCTCTCAGAGTGCTGGGGTTACAGGCGTGAGCCACTGTGCCCGGCCTGGATCTTAGAGCTTTTCTTCTGTTGCTGGCCACTCCTCCTCAGTCGCTTCTGTGGGACATTTCTCTGGTTGCAGAGTATTGGGTGTACCTCGAGGCTCAGACTTGGGAGGTCTGGCTTCTTGGGAGAACTTCTAGGGTATGGCTGGCCCTCCTTCATGGCCTGCCCCCTTCCATATCTGTCTCTCGAGCTGCTGCCTGGATACCTCTGTCTGAGTATCTAATGACCATCTCAGATTTACCATGTTAAAACTAAGACCCTTCATACCTGCTCATCCTGTAGTCTTTCCCCTTGTAGTAAATGACAGTTCCAGTTGCACAGGCCACAGATCTTGGAGTTGTCCTTGACACTCCCCTTCTCCCATGCCCTGCACCTAAATCCATTGGCAAATTCTGTGAGCCCGACTTCCAGAGTCACATGCCCCCTCTGACATGTTTCACTCTCGTGCTGCTAGTCTGCTCTGGCCTCCTGGAGACTCCCTGCCCTCCTTTGCTTCCCTGCATCTGTGCTCAATTCAACTCAGCAGCACAGTGACTTTTACTTTTTTTTTCTTTACATAATAGAGATCCAAGTCAAAGCAGAATGCTTTTTAAAAGACCAAGGTCATCTTTTCGCTGCTCCAAAGCCTCCAATACCTCCCATTTGGAGCAGAGACTAGCAAAGACTTTGAAGTGGCCTGCAAGGCCCTTTATGATGTGGCCTGGCCCCTTGTCCCTTGTGACCTCGTTTGTAGTAGCCCCAGCCCATCTGCTCCAGTCACACAGGTGCTGGCAGTCCCTGTCATAGGCTGAGCTCCTTCCCACCCCAGGGCCTTTGCTGTTGTTCCTTGTCCGTCGGGCCCTAAATGATTACTTGCAGAATAGGAGAGTGCACTGAATAATTTCCACACATGCACATATCGGATGAGAGTGTAGCTTCCTCCACTAGTTGGCTTGGTCCTGCTGCAAGCTCCTCTTTCTCTGCAGGGACCCGGCTAAGCTGTGCCCCTTCCTGATGGCGCTGCTCCTGCACCTCGCCCCTCACCCCGACTTGTGTTGCCCGTCGGCTTTGCTTTTCCTGTCCTACTGTGTTATCCTCTCTGTATCCCTGTATCGCGAGCAGTTGGGTGATACTATTACAACTGCTTCCAGGCTACCGGCCACCTTTTCAATTCCTACGTCATGCACTTTTGAACATGTGTCCCAAGTTGGCCCCTGTTCTTTCCCCTGTAGATGCTATTTATCTGGAGATTCCTATGGTAATGGTGCCCTGTAGAAGGTCATGTGCTGGGGTGAAGCTTGTGGCTGCTCATCAGTGCCGAGGGCAAGGCCTGCCTATGCACCTCAGGTGCTTAAGAAATCATAGTTACCCTCACTGCTTTTCCCCTGTCCTTTTGATGGATAGCTCAAGGATGGTTTAGTGTTATGACATTTGGTTCTTTTTCATTTGATTGTGGATGTTTGCCTCAAGTTTTGAATATATGATAATGAACTTTTATTTTTAGCTTTTTGAGACAGTCTCACTCTGTCCCCCAGGCTGGAGTACAGTGGTACAATCTCCGCTCACTGCGACCTCCGCTTCCTGGGCTCTAGGGATTCTCGTGCCTCAACCTTCTGAGTAGCTGGAATTACAAGCATGTGCCACCACACCCTTGAATTTTTAGTACAGACAGGGTTTTGCCATATTGGCCAGGCTCGTCTTTAACTTCTGACCTCAGGTGATCCATCTACCTTGGCTTCTTAAAGTGCTGGGATTATAGGCATGAGCCACTGTACCCGGCCTGACAATGAACTTTTTGGTTTCTCAGTGAAAGTTTGGATAACTTAAAGGATAAAAGTATTATGTGCTCCTGAAAAAATTTCAAGCAGACTAGAGGGTATAAAATGAAAAGTTAAAGTGCTCATGCTCTGGAATGAAGAGTAGCTACTTTTATGTCTTTTGTGAATCTTTTGAAATTACTGTTTCTTAACATGTGCTTTTAGATATTAGAAATGTTGATTTGTCAAAAAACCTGTTGTCGTCTTGGGATGAAGTGATACACATTGCTGATCAGCTCAGACACCTGGAAGTCCTTAATCTCAGGTACGAACTTCTGGTTGCCGAATTTCACAATTAAACTCATCTCTCCTTGCTTCCTCCCAGCGTCTCTGTGGAAATGAGGTAGGGAGCCGGAGGGTGAAGGCTGCCACCGGATGATCCAAGGTATCAGGAAGAAATTACTCAAGCAGATAGTGAGGGTATGGAAGTCCTCAGTAAGGTTTTCCTTTTAATGAAAAGCAGCCCCAAATTGTTTTTCTTTCTAACAAAGAGCAGCCTGAGAAATCCAGCTGCAGACATAGATGCCGCCAGCTGTGCCAATCATGTTCAAGGTGGCGGCTCCCTCTTCCCTTCTCCAGCCATGTGTACAGTAAGCAGACAAGATGGCGCCAGCCAAAGGGCAAGTTCATTGACACAATAAGATTAGGGTGGGGTGGCCAGCCTTCCCCGCTAAGTAAACATCATGCCTGATGGAAGCAATCTGTGAGCGCTTGGTAAATCAGACACTGCCTTCTCCAGCGGAACTCTAAACTCTGTGCATCTGCTGCCAGCTTGCCTTTTTCCTCTTGGAAGTCCCCTCTCTCTCACTAGGGAGAGAGCTGTTTTCCTTTTTCTTTCTCTTTCTCTTGCCTGTTAAATCTCCGCTCCTGAACTCCTCATGTGTGTCCTTGTCCTAAGTTTTCCTGGCGTGAGAAGAGGAATGCCAGGTATGTACCGCAGACAGTGTGGCCCCTTCACTAGTTGACATTTTTACACAGGCAGATTTTGGTTTACTTGAATTTTTCTAAATTTAAGGACACATTTAATCTTTAAGGAATCTATATATATATATATGTGTGTATATATATGTGTATATATATGTGTGTATATATATATATATATAATGTGTATATATATATGTATATATGTATATATATATATATATATATTTTTTTTTTTTTTTTTGAGATGGAGTCTTGCTCTGTCGCCTAGGCAGGAGTGCAGTGGTACAATCTCAGCTCACTGCAACCTTTGCCTCCTGGGTTCAAGTGATTCTCCTGCCTCTGCCTCCTGAGTAGCTGGGATTACAAGTGTGTGCCACCATGCCTGATTAATTTTTTGTACTTTTAGTAGAGATAGGGTTTTGCCATGTTAGTCAGGCTGGTCTCGAACTCCTGACCTTAGGTTATCTGCCCACCTTGGCTTCCCAAAGTGCTAGGATTCTAGGCATGAGCCACTGCACCTGGCCTAGGCTTCCCCTTTCGTAGTTGAACCAGTTTTGCATAGATAGGTGAATGTTCAGTACCGTATAGCAGGTAGACAGGCCTGAATGATTTGTGCCCCCAAACAGAGCAAATGAGGGTAATTCAGCCCATGGTGTCTCATCTTCTGGAAATAATGGGCTTGTGGGGTTTTTTGGTTCTTTTTTTGAGACGGAGTCTCACTCTGTCGCCAGGTTGGAGTGCAGTGGCTTGATCTCGGCTCACTGCAGCCTCCGTCTCCCAAGTTCAAGCGATTCTCCTGCCTCGGCCTCTTGAGTAGCTGGGACTACAGGCGCGGACCACCACGTCCAGCTAATTTTAGATGGGGTTTCACTGTGTTGACCAGGCTGGTCTCGATCTCTTGACCTCATGATCCGCCCATGTCAGCCTCCCAAAGTGCTGGGATTTCAGGTGTGAGCCACTGTGCCAGACCGGGCTTGTATTTTTTAATAATATCTTCTTGCAAAGTGACTGTCAAGATTGAGTAGTTTCTGAGATTGGGCTCTTAAGAAAGAACTTAAAGGGCAATAATTTTACCCGTCCTCCTAGCCAAAGGGCAGACTGTTTAGAGAAGCAAAATTCTAGCCCACAATTTAGTGTGTCATTAAGACTCTGGAGAATGGGGGACTGTTTTGCCACATCCAGAGCAATGCCTGAGTGTTGGATTTAGGAAGCTGCAGCCACATACAGCCGCCTTTATCCTGTGAAAGCATCTTTATACAACTGATACCAAAAAGTTTTTACGTTGTAAATGCTAAAAAATTAGGTAGTCTTGATTCACTTGAATCATTAAAAAAGTGATTTATTTATTTATTTATTTATTTAATTTATTATTTTTTTTGAGACAGAGTTTCACTCATGTTACCCAGGCTGGAGTGCAATGGCGCGATCTCGGCTCACCGCAACCTCCGCCTCCTGGGTTCAGGCAATTCTCCTGCCTCAGCCTCCTGAGTAGCTGGGATTACAGGCACGTGCCACCATGCCCAGCTAATTTTTTGTATTTTTAGTAGAGACGGGGTTTCACCGTCTTGACCAGGATGGTCTCGATCTCTTGACGTCGTGATCCACCCGCCTCGGCCTCCCAAAGTGCTGAGATTACAGGCTTGAGCCACCGCGCGCCCGGCAAAAAAGTGATTTTTTAAAAAATGTAGCCAGGCGCGGTGGCTCAAGCCTGTAATCCCAGCACTTTGGGAGGCCGAGGCGGGTGGATCACGAGGTCAAGAGATCGAGACCATCCTGGTCAACATGGTGAAACCCCGTCTCTACTAAAACTACAAAAACTTAGCTGGGCATGGTGGCACGTGCCTGTAATCCCAGCTACTCAGGAGGCTGAGGCAGGAGAATTGCCTGAACCCAGGAGGCGGAGGTTGCGGTGAGCCGAGATCGCGCCATTGCACTCCAGCCTGGGTAACATGAGTGAAACTCTGTCTCAAAAAAAAAAAATGTAATTCCATTTTAAGGTCGAAACAAATCAAACTCCTTAGATTGAAGCCCAAATTGTTGCTTTTAGTGACTATTTCAGTTGGGTTTACTGTATAGAAATAAGTATATTGTATCTTCTTTTTCTACACAGTGAAAATAAACTAAAATTTCCCTCCGGTTCAGCACCTCTAACTGGAACGTTTTCTGCACTGAAGGTGTTAGTCCTCAACCGAACAGGAATAACGTGGGCTGAGGTAATCGTCTTTATTTGATTTATTACACATTAATAAGCAATTAAAAATGTTTGGTTTAGCTGGGCATGGTGGCTCATGCCTGTAATTCCAGCACTTTGGGAGGGTGAAGTGGGTGGATCACCTGATGTCAGGAGATCACCTGATGTCAGGAGGCTGAAGTGGGTGGATCACCTGACGTCTTGAGCCTGGGCAACAAGAGTGAGACCCTGGCTGAAGAAAAAAAAAAAAGTTTAAGGTTGGGGGTGGTGGCTCACGCCTGTAATCCCAGCACTTCGTGAGGCTGAGGCAGGCAGATCACCTGAGGTCAGGAGCTTCAGATCAGCCTGGCCAACGTGGTGAAACCCTGTCTCTACTAAAATACAAAAATTAGCCAGGCATGCGCTTATAATCCCAGCTACTCGGGAGGCTGAGACAGAATTGCTTGAACTCGGGAGGTGGAGGTTGCAGTGAACTGAGTTGGTGTCACTGCACTCCAGCCTGGGTGACAGAGCAAGACTCCCATCTCCAAAAAAAAAAAAAAAAAAAAAACAACAAAAGAAGTTTGGTTTCATAAAGAATTGACGTACAACTCTGTCTTCATATTAATCATCTTAATATCTATTAATAGATAACAGAATTTTTTTTTTTTTTTTTTTTTTTTTTTCTGAGACAGAGTCTTGCTTTGTTGCCCGGGCTGGAGTGCAGTGGTGCGATCTTGGCTCATTGCAACCTCTGCCTCCTGGGTTCAAGTGATTCTCCTGCCTCAGCCTCCTGAGTAGCTGGGACTACAGGTGTGTGCCACCACGGCTGGCTAATTTTTTTGTATTTTTAGTAGAGATGGTGTTTCACTGTGTTAGCCAGGATGGTCTCAATCCCCTGACCTCGTGATCTGCCTGCCTCAGCCTCCCAAAGTGCTGGGATTACAGGCGTGAGCCACTGTGTCCGGCCAACAGAATTCTTTAAACTGCCTTATAAAAGAGCATTGTAGTTGAGTTCTCCATCTAGGCGTCCATGTCCTCCCTCTGCTCATTTTGACTTGTTCTGATGCCTTTATAAACAGTGGTGCTCCATTGTGGTATGCAACAAACATGAGCTTTGACAAGCCTTAGTGTTAGCTATTGACTAGCTTCCTGAGTTTTCCTGTGAGTTTTTTTAGAACAGAAGTCAAACAGCAGAAAGGTTCTCACATCCTTATCTTGTTAGAAGTTCAGCTCTTGGAATCCACTGTTCGTTTTATACAGCGGGACGCAGAAGTAGATTTGTGGGTCCTTGCACAGCAGCATTTGGGACTTATATCTGGCACTACTATTTCCTGTCAGAGGTGTACTGACTTCACACACCCAGAGCATTCCACTGTCAAACGAAGGCAAGGGTGTGGAAATACATTCCCAGCCACGTTCACCCGGGAAGTGCCACAGAGGCCGCTCAATGAGAGACAAGTGGGCCCCTTGTGCCCTCAGTATGCCCATGGCCATGGAGCCTCTTCCCTAGGGCTCTACCTCTGTGAGGCGCTTACTCCCTCTCCAGGTGTAGATGTGGCTGGAAGACAAGAAGGGGCCAGGTAGTGGGGCTCCTACTTGCAATCCCAGCACTTTGGGAGGCTGAGGTGGGAGGATCATTTGAGCCCAGGAATTTGAGGCTGCAGTGAACTAGGATTGCACCTTGGCTCTCCAGCCTGGGTAACAAAGCAACACCCACCCACCCTCCAAATAAACCAGGAGGGGCACACAGAAATTCAGGTGGTGGAGATGGCAGTAAAGTTCCAGTGAGAACATTTAGAAATAGTTTATGAGGCTGGGCATGGTGTCTCTTGCCTATAATTCCAGCCAGCACTTTGGGAGGCCCAGGCAGGAAAATCACTTGGGGCCAGGAGTTCAAGACCAGCCTAGGCAACATAGATCCTGTAGATGCCATATGTATATAAAATATTATGTATTATTATTATATGTATATATATTTTTGAGATGGAGTCGTGATCTCTTGTCCAGGCTGGAGTGCAGTAGTGTGATCTTGGCCTACCACAACCTCTGCCTCCCAAGTTCAAGTGATTCTCCTGCCTCAGCCTCCCGAGTAGCTGGGACTACAGGCGTGTGCCACCATGCCTGGCTAATTTTTGTAATTTTTTTTTGAAACAGAGTCTCACTCTGTCGCCCAGGCTGGAGTGCGGTGGCACAATCTTGGCTCACTGCAGCCTCCACCTCCTGGGTTCAAGCAGTTCTCTGCCTTAGCCTCCGAGTAGCTGGGATTGCCAGTGACTGCCACCACCAGGCTAATTTTTGTATTTTTAGTAGAGATGGGGTTTCACCATCTTGGCCAAGCTGCTCTTGAACTCCTGACCTCGTGATCTCTACCCACTGTGGCCTCCCAAAGTGCTGGGATTACAGGCGTAAGCCACTGCTCCTGGCCTAATTTTTGTATTTTTAGTAGAGATGGTGTTTCACTATGTTGGCCAGGCTGGTCTTGAACTCCTGACCTGCTGATCCGCCTGCCTTGGCCTCCCAAAGTGCTGGGATTACAGGCATGAGCCACTGTACCTGGGCTATTATATATTTATATATATATATAATTATATATATAATTTTTTGTAAAAAAAAAAAGTTAGGCCCATGTGCAGTGTGGCAGCAGCAGGCACAGCCTCGACATGCAGAAAGACACCAGCACATTCGTGGACCTGTGCATGCTGCAGAAATGCTCCACCAGCAACTGTGTCATCAGTGGTAAGGACCACGCATCCATGTGGATGAACGTGGCCGAGGCCACCAAGGTCATGAGCAGGTTTAACATCCACTTTAAAACCTGTGCTTATCTGCAGGACTGTTTGCAGGATGGTTGAGTCAGATGATTCCATTCTTCGATTGGGCACAGCCAAGGACATCATCTCAAATAACTACCTTTTTTTGCATTGTCTTTTTTTTTTTTAATATTTACTCATGTTTTTTTTGAGACGGAGCCTCACTCTGTTGCCTAGGCTGGAGTGCAGTGGTGTGATCTTGGCTCACTGCAACCTCCACTTCCTGGGCTCAAGCGATTCTCCTGCCTCAGCCTTCCAAGCAGTTGGGATTATAGACGAGCGCCACCACGCCTGGCTAATTTTGTATTTTTAGTAGAGATGGGGGTTTTACCATGTTGGCCAGGCTGGTCTCAAACTCCCAACCTCAAGCGATCCATCCGCCTCAGCCTCCCAAAGTGCTGGGATTACAGGCATGAGCCACTGTGCCCAGCCTCAAAGAACTTTTGACTGGAGAGAATCATGGATGTGGAATATTTGTCATAAATACATAATGAAAACTTAAAAAAATGTATCAAAAAAATAATAAAAGAAGAAATAATTGTTGAGAAATTTTGTCTGATTAGCATATCCTTTATAAACCCAGATTGGCATTTAGAATTGAGGAAAGGTGTTTAACATCAATTTACTTCTTTTGGTTAAGCAAATTCTATCAAATAATAATATGTGCAGTTGGCCAGGCATGGTGGCTCACGCCTGTAATCCCAGGACTTTGGAAGGCCGAGGTGGGTGGATCACCTGAGGTCAGGAGTTCGAGAGCAGCCTGGCCAACATGGAGAAACCCTGTCTCTACTAAAAATACAAAAAATTAGCTGGGTGTGGTGGTGATTGCCTGTAATCCCAGCTGCTGGGGAGGCTGAGGCAGGAGAATAGCTTGCACCTGGGAGGTGGAGGTTGCAGTTAGCCGAGGTCATGCCATTGCACTCCAGCCTGGGCAACAAGAGTGAAACTCCATCTCAAAAAAAAAAAAAAAAAAAAAAAAAGACAAAAAATATGTCATAATGATATGTGCAGTTCACATCTCCTGTGCCACCTTGTAGCTGCATTACCCAAACCATGCATTGACCTCTACCTCCAAGGCCTCAAAGTGCCCGCAGTATGTGCTCCCACAGCATTAAAATACACCCTTTACCGTTTTATTTACCACCCGTCCACCATTCCAGGCCTGAAACGTAGCCTTATGAACTGTCTACAAGGCACTTTTTTACTGAAATGGTAACTGAGCTGAATCCTCCTTGTGGTTCCTGTGAACACCCAGGAAGAAACAGCCAGCCGAGGATTCTGAACCTCGCTTCTTTTCCAGGTGCTGCGGTGTGCCGCGGAGTGCCCAGGCCTTGAGGAGCTCTACCTCGAGTCTAACGAGATTTTCATTTCCGAAAGGTAACAGGGCTTACCTAAAGGCATCTGTCCCCGTTTAGTCATTATGAATAAATAGATACATGTATTATATCTACCTTAACTTTTAGAAGGATTTGCAAACAAGAATTACGAAAAATGCTTATTATTCATTGCCTTTGCAAATTAGAATTTCACTAATTGGTTCTAATCAAGGGAAACTCATCAGAATTAAATACTTGTGAAGACATGAGTTAATATTAGCTTTACATCAATGTGTTAACTTGCTGTTTCTAAATGGAAGTTCTGTAGGATATGCTATAAGGATTAAATAATATATGTTTAATTAGCATCATCTGTTTAAGGTCATTGTACCAAATTCTGTGTAAAAGCTTTTTCTCTTAAATATGTTGCTTCATCTTCCTCTTGTTATTATGTAAAATTAACCTAACTGGGAAAATTTACAATAGATTCTGAATTAAAGGATTCAGCATCTTAAAGATTTTAGTGTACAGAAGGGTTTCATTATGTAGGCAAATGCAAGTTGTTTTTTTTTTTTTGAGAGACGGAGTTTCGCTCATGTTACCCAGGCTGGAGTGCAATGGCGCGATCTCGGCTCACCGCAACCTCCGCCTCCTAGGTTCAGGCAATTCTCCTGCCTCAGCCTCCTGAGTAGCTGGGATTACAGGCACGCACCACCATGCCCAGCTAATTTTTTGTATTTTTAGTAGAGACAGGGTTTCACCATGTTGACCAGGATGGTCTCTATCTCTTGACCTCGTGATCCACCCGCCTCGGCCTCCCAAAGTGCTGGGATTACAGGCTTGAGCCACCGCGCCCGGCAATTTTTTGTATTTTTAGTAGAGACGGGGTTTCACCATGTTGACCAGGATGGTCTCGATCTCTTGACCTCGTGATCCACCCGCCTCGGCCTCCCAAAGTGCTGGGATTACAGGCTTGAGCCACCGCGCCCGGCCAGGTTTTTTAAATTTAACCTTATTTTGACATAATTGTAGATTCACGTGAAGTTTTATAAGAAATAATACACAGACCTTCCCCAGTAGTCAAGACTCGAACTACCTGCCCGCTGACGTTATTTTTATAATAGATCAAGAGGTCAACAGCAGGCGTGGGGAGCCCAGTCTTCTGTGCTCAGGTCCTCATGCTGCAGACGCCCCCTAGAGGAGCATTCCTGCCCTTCCAGCATTCCCTGCAGCACAGCCGGACGGGACAGGCAGCAGCCCAGGAGAGGCTCTATGCACGGATTTCAAAATCTGTTTTCCACGCTCTGTCCTTACAGTTTTTTGGTAATACTGTGGTCTATTTATACAAATATTAAAATCCTGTTTATAGAAAAAAAAAAATAATACACAGAGATCCCCTGTATCCAGGTTCCCCCATTGGTGACAAGTTACAAAACTGATATGGGATTACGTGCTCGGTGTGACAGTGATGGAGTTGGGTATGTGTGCATCTCCACGGGGACCACTCAGGGTCTTTGACAGTCGCATCCTCTTGCCTCTTACTCCCAGCCCTTCAGCACACCAAATGCAGGTATTTTAATGCGTTATCTTTGAAAATGAGAGATAAATTCATGGTGAAAAACATTTTATTTTCCATACAGGCCAACAGATGTTCTCCAGACAATCAAGTTATTAGACCTTTCCTCTAATCAATTAATTGATGAAAATCAGCTATTTCTGATAGCCCACCTGCCCAGGTAATTTACCCCTAAATGCGTGATACAATAGCGTTGTCAATTCTTAGTGAAGGAATTTTTGTATGCTCTGTATGCTTTCTCAATAGAAACGTGATCACGATGATGGAATTTCTAAATTGAGTAATTCCCTTTGGGAAATTTTCATTTGAATTCATTTAGAGAATTTACTTGTGAACCCTGTATAATGTGGACTCTGTCTGTACCAGATAATCTGACCCTGGTGAGAATGCCAGCGGTCTTCATTCACTGAACTTCACCAGGAGACCATGTCTCTTTCCTGAGAGCCAGTTAGCACCTGACAAAGCAGTAGGCACTGAAGAGCCATCAAGTGACTGTAGAATCATTAGAATGTAGTATCAGGAGTTCACGTTGCTTGTCCTAAGTTGGACTTTATGGTTTCTAAGTATTTTACATGGGATTAAAAACCCAGCGTATAGGAAAAACTTTATGACCCTCATCTGGTTGATACCCCGTAGCATTTTATATTGTTTTTTGTAATCAAATTTTACATCTTAAATTTCAGGTTAGAACAATTAATCCTCTCTGACATTGGAATTTCTTCGATACATTTTCCGGATGCTGGAATCGGTATATAAGATTGGTACAGTTCCACCTCGCCCCCCATACTTCAGCTGCTTCCTTCACTTCTACTGTGTAACTGAATTCTCCTTTTTATAGGGTGCAAAACATCCATGTTCCCGTCCTTGCGGTACCTTGTAGTAAATGACAATCAGATATCACAAGTAAGAGCTGCTTCGGAGTACGCACTGCACATTATTGCTTCTTTCCACTCTAGTGGCAGAGTTTGTAGGTTCCTTCTACTAAAAAACTAAAAAAAAATTTTTAAATCAAAGAGAAATGCCAGGGCGGGTGCAGTGGCTTACACCTGTAATCCCAGCACCTTGAGAGGCTGAGGCAGGCGGATCTTGAGGTCAGGAGATCGAGACCATCCTGGCCAACATGGTGAAACCCTATGTCTACTGAAAATAAAAATTAGCTGGGCGTGGTGGTGGGCACCTGTAATCCCAGCTGCTTGAGAGGCTGAGGCAGGAGAATCGCTTGAACCCGTGAGGCAGAGGCTGCAGTGAGCCGAGACTGTCCCACTGCACTCCAGCCTGGTGATAGAGACTACATCTCAAAAAAAAAAAAAAAAGTCTCCTCCGTGTGAAACTCCTCATATAAAGCCAAAAATATTAAGAAAGAAATTAGTTCAATTCACACTTAAGTGGACTGTCATTTTAAATGGCACAGTTAATAGAGTAAAAGTATGTGGGCTTTCTAGAGGGGGTTGCTTGGTGCATGATGAAATTCCCTGCCTCAGATCAGAACTAGGGACTTGCTTTCCTGTTGCTGGTTCAAACTTCTGCAAAAGTAGCGTGAAACACACTGCTTTTCATTTATTTCCTTTTGCTGTGTTTCAGTGGTCCTTTTTCAATGAGCTAGACAAGTTACCAAGCCTGCGGGCTTTGTCCTGCCTAAGAAACCCCCTGACCAAAGACGACAAAGATACTCAGACCACGAGGCAGCTTATTATCGCCAAAATTGGCCAGCTGAAGACCCTGAACAAATGTGAGGTGAGCACTGGCATCATGATTACCTTTTGTTTTTTTTTTTGAGACGTAGTCTTCTTCTGTCGTCCAGGCTGGAGTACAGTGGCGTGATTTCGGCTCACTGCAACCTCTGCTTCCCGGGTTCAAGTGATTCTCGTGTCTCAGCCTCCCAAGTAGCTGGGATTACAGGCACGCGCCAGCACGACCAACTAATGTTTTGTATTTTTAGTAGAGACAGGGTTTCACCGTGTTAGCCAGGATGGTCTCAATCTCCTGACCTCATGATTTGCCCACCTTGACCTCCCAAAGTGCTGGGGTTACAGGCATGAGCCATCACACCTGGCCCATGACTAGTTTTCTTTTTAGGCTGGGCGCAGTGGCTCACACCTGTAATCTCAGCACTTTGGGAGGCTGAGACACGAGAATCGTGTGGTCGCTTGAGTCCAGGAGTTTGAGACCAGCCTGGACAACCTGGTGAAATACCATCTCTATGAAAAATACAAAAATTAGCTGCATAGTGGCACAGGTCTGTAGTGCCTATAGTCCCAACTACTTAGAAGGCTGAGGTGGGAGGATCTCCTGAGCCTGGGATGCCAAGGCTGCAGTGAGCCGTGAACATGCCACTGTACTCCAGCCTGGGCAATGGAGTGAGATTCTGTCTTAATTAAAAAAAATAAATAAGGCCAAGTGTGGTGGCTCATACCTGTAATCGCAGCACTTTGGGAGGTCAAGGCGGGTGGATCACCTGAGGTCAGGAGTTCGAGACTAGCCTGGCCAACATGGTGAAACCCCGTGTCTACTAAAAATACAAAAATTAGGTGGGTGTGATGGCACATGTCTGTAATCCCAACTACTCGGGAGGCTGAGGCAGGAGAATTGCTAGAACCCGGTAGGTGGAGGCTGCAGTGAGCCAAGATCACGCCACTACACTCCAGCCTGGGTGACACAGCAAGACCCTGTCTCAAAAAAGAAAAAAAGTAAAAAGATTACTTTTTAATATTGTAAAGGGGGTGATAGGTAGCTTTCCTTGGAACAGTAAAAGAACCTTGTGCAGTTTCATAATAATGCTGCTTTTCCAGCTCCTCAGGAGAGAGTCTTCCACTTAGATCAGTGCAGGAAAAACCTGTTGCTCTGCTGCCCGTGGCCTGATTGATTATCATTTGATGAATACCAGGCACCTTCTCCGTTTTTTCAGGGAAAGTAGGCAGAAAGAACACAGAACTACAGAGCTTGTTTCTCCTCTGCTGCTTAACCACTCTTCTCCATAAAAGTGGGAAGGCCACACCTTGTCCTTGCCAGCACTTTTGTGCATTTACTGGGAGTCAGTCAGCTCCGCCAGGGCAGGCGCCTCCAGGCAGACCTCAGGGAGGTGACCCAGGGTACCTGGTGTAGTCCTGAAACTGGCTTACGCGCAGGTACTCTCATGAATTAAAGTGGAAAACTGAAATTATTTTTGCTTTTCTGATAAACCCTCGAATTCTGTCAATGTTAAAAAGGGTGAAAACTGGCTGGGTGTGGTGGCTCATGCCTGTAATCCCAGCACTTTGGGAGGCCAAGGCAGGCGGATCACAAGGTCAAGAGATTGATACTATCCTGGCCAACATGGTGAACCCCATCTCTACTAAAAATACAAAAATAAGCTGGGCATGGTGGTGCACGCCTGTAATCCCAGCTATTCCAGAGGCTGAGGCAGGAGAATTGCTTGAACCCAGGAGGCAGAGGTTGCAGTGAGCGGAGATTGCACCATTGCACTCCAGCCTGGCGACAGAGCGAGATTCCTTCTCAAAAAATAAAAAAATAAACAAAAATTTTAAAAATTAAAAAAAAGGGTGAAAACTCTAATTTTGTCTTGTCCCTGTAAATTTGATTATTCTCTGCAAGTGCAGTGGAGGAAGGTCAAGGTGCAGCACGCAAAGGACTTGTTAGAAGAAAGCTTTCTAATAGACTTGTTTTTATGTCTCATCAACATAGATTCTCCCAGAGGAGAGGTGGGGAGCTGAGCTTGACTACCGAAGAGCTTTTGGAAACGAGTGGAAAAAGGCTGGTGGACACCAGGACCTGGACAAAAACAGACTCAGCGAAGAATTCCTCATGGCCCATCCTAGATACCAGTTCCTCTGCCTGAGTACGTGTGTATGCACTGGTGGATTTCCAGCTTAAACGGAGTTTTTTCCCTTGGGTATCAAAAGAGGTTCTCTGTTGTTATTGCCCTTCTTCCTTTCCTGGGGCAAGTACAGCAGGGCAAGAGCAGTATCTTCCAGCAGGAGGAAACTGGTTCTTGAAACGGAGAGATTTGCATTTGGGGAGGGGGAAGCAGTTTTTTAAGAGATGGAGTGTTGCTCTGTCACCCAGGCTGGAGCAATGTTGGCTCACTGCAACCTCAGCCTCCTGGGTTCAGGTTCCTCTCCTGCTTCAGCCTCCTGAGTAGTTGGGATTACAGGCGTGCACCAACCACCATGCATGGCTAATCTTTGTATTTTTAGTAGAGATGGGGTTTCACCATATTGGCCAGGCTGGTCTTGAACTCCTGATCTCAAGTGATCCACCTGCTTTGGCTTCTCAAAGTGCTGGGATTATAGGCATGAGCCACTGCCCTTGGTGGGAAGGCACTTCTGTTTTTTTTTTTTTTTTTTTTTTTTTTTTTGAGATGGAATCTCACTCTGTTGCCCAGGCTGGAGTGCAGTGGCACTATCTGGGCTCATTGCAAGCTCTGCCTCCTGGGTTCAGGTGATTCTCCTGCCTCAGCCTCTCAAGTAGCTGGGACTACAGGTCCATACCACCCACCATACCTGGCTAATTTTTGTATATATATATTTTTTAGTAGAAATGGGGTTTCACCATGCTGGCCAGGCTGGTCTTTAACTCCTGACCTCGTGATCTGCCCACCTTGGCCTCCTGAAGTACTGGGATTACAGGCATGAGCCACCGTGCCCTGTATTTTTTAAAGCCCCCCAGGTGTTTGTAGTGAACAGGAAAGTTCGCAAGAGTGTAGCTCTTTAGTAAGCTCTCTTGTCCGGAGGGCTCACTGCCCGTTCTACCAAGGTTGGCACTTGGTCTGCATGGTGGTTCCTTAAATCCTCCAGCCTTGTTCTTCAGGCTTTGAAGCTGAGAATTCATGAGTCTTTGTCTGTGATGTACTTTCCATTTTGTTTTGACTTCATTATTATTCCACATTTCACTTTTATGTGATTTTCCTTTTTTTATATTTCTTAATGCAAGAAGCTCACTGTATGAACGCTTTAGGCTTGAACAGTATCTTTAAGGATGAAGAGCTGCCTGTGGGAATCACTTTCAAATTACTCCATTAGCCGGCCCAATTTCCTGGCCATGCTTGGTGAATTCTGAATCACTTGGGGGTGAGCAAGGGAAGATCCTGAAGCAGCCAGGCAGGTATTGTTTAGTATTTCACTGCTAATGCTAGAAGACAAAAGCACAGATACGTGAAGGGATTTAGAGAAATCTTGTCACTGTTTGGCCTAGAGCAGGAAAAACGTACTGCTTTCCCCCCTCTCCTCTGGAGGCTGTGGTCCAGGCCGAGGAACTAGGCTGCAGTGTGGTACTGAGTGCCCAGCCTGGCACTGCACGGTCTGGTTGAAACTTGGTGAAGGTGTTTTCTGGATTGCGTCAAAGGTACAGAACAGGTTTCTCTCAGTGCAGAAGGAGAACTGTTTCCAAAGGTGACATTCGGAGCAGACGTGAAGTTTTTGAACGCAGTCTTCTCTTGCTAGTTTGAGTCAGGACAGTCAGTCTCTAAGGAACAACGATGTAATATACACGTAAACATGTTGCTTTTCATTTATTGTCTTTTGTTGAATTTCACTGGTCATTAACAATGAGCTAGATGAGTTACAGAGTCTGTAGCTCTGGGTAGATAGAGGATTCTGCCCTTGGAAGTGCTTGTTGTCCATCACTCCTAAAAATCAAGCGAGCTTGATGTGTCCTGGGAAAGGCACAGGCTCTCTGCACACTTACCTATCGTTTTTTTTTTTTTTTTTCTTATAGTGGCCTTTGGTTTATCACTCATCTCTTTTAATTTCTTAAACAGAATATGGTGCACCTGAAGATGGGGAACTCAAAAGACAACCACTTATGCTCAAAAACCAGCTACTAAGTAAGAATCTCAGATTCCACATCACTTATTTGTATTTGAGTCCTTAGATGCTGAAACGGACAGTGTGTTAGAGTGTTTCTCTTAAGTGTGTATCCCTATGTACCTAAGTAGATACTTTGAGTTTAAATGCCTTTTTTTTTGCGGGGGCGGGGGTGGAGTCTCCCCTGTTGCCAGGCTGGAGTGCAGTGGCGCGATCTCGGCTCATTGCAACTTCTGCCTCCTGGGTTCAAGTGATTTTCCTGGCCCAGCCTCCCAAGTAGCTGGGACTACAGGTGCCCACCACCATGCCCAGCTAATTTTTCTATTTTTAGTAGAGATGGGGTTTTACCGTGTTGGCCAGCATAGTCTTGATCTCTTGACCTCGTGATCTGCCTGCCTTGGCTTCCCAAAGTGCTGGGATTATAGGCATGAGCCACTGCGCCTGGCCAGAAATCCGTTCTTTAAAACATATTTAAATTCTTATATTGAACATTTTTGCAACACCTATGGCTTTTTTTTTTTTTTTTTCCTATTTTGTTTTTTGTGAGATGGAGTCTTGCTCTTGTCGCCTAGGCTGGAGTGCAATGGTGGGATCTCGGCTCACTGCAACCTCTGCCTCCAGGGTATAAGCCATTATCCTGCCTCAGCCTCTGGAGTAGCTGGGATTACAGGCATCCACCACCATGCCAGGCTAATTTTTGTATTTTTATTGGAAACGGGGTTTCACCATGGTCTCGAACTCTTGACTTTGTGATCCGCCTGCCTCGGCTTCTGTGTGTGCTAGGATTTACAGGTGTGAGCCACTGCATCCGGCTGCAACTCTTGTTTTAAAGTCATTTAATACTGTTATAAATGTGGGAGGTATTGGAGTTGTGAGCCAAATTGTGATTTGTGAATTTGTGACTTGAAAACCTAGCTAAACTGTCAGGAAAGAAGTACTAAGAGGGGAAAGGAAAGTGTTGGTCCAGCTATTTTTGTTAGCAATTCATGGAGGGTTTTTTTCCTTTGTTTTAAGATGGAGTCTCACACTGTTGCCCAGGATGAAGTGCAGTGGCAGCCTGCTACCAGTCCTGTCTAATTTTTTGTATTTTTTTTCTTTGAGACGGAGTTTTTCACTCTTGTTACCCAGGCTAGAGTGCAATGGCGCGATCTCAGCTCACTGCAACCTCCACCTCCTGGGTTCAAGCAATTCTCCTGCCTCCGCCTCCCGAGTAGCTGGGACTACAGGCATGTGCCACCATGCCCAGCTAATTTTTTTTTATTTTTAGTAGAGACAGGGTTTCCCTATGTTGGCCAGGCTGGTCTTAAACTCCTGATCTTGTGATCCGCCCACCTTAGCCTCCCAAAGTGGTAGGATTACAGGTGTGAGCCACTGTGCCTAGCCTCATGGAAGTATTAATAGAAACAATTTTAAACATTGATTATACCTGTCAATTTGCACTGAATAGCTCTATCATTTGGCCATATATTAACGTGTGTGGTTAATTTAAATCTATGTAATAGTAGATATCAATTAGTCTTTTTCATTGTTTCTCTGAAAGCACTGAAGATAAAATACCCTCATCAACTTGATCAGAAAGTCCTAGAGAAACAACTGCCAGGTAAGAAGAATAAGCCTATCTTCTCCTTCCTTAAACTTCTGAATCATCAGCCTAGGTATGAGTCAGCTAAAATTAAAACCTTTAACTCATGTCTGAAAGTATGGACCTCAGAGCTGATAGGTTTTCATTATTAGTCTTTTATATTCTAAAATACAATCAGTCATGCTAATATCACTCCCCAGTAACCCGAAAAGTTCAGGTCTCCCATAACTTTATCAGCTGAAAACAGTTTTGTTAAAATTGGAAGCCCCCTGCATGTAATTACACACACATCTATTTCATGTGTCTGTGTGTGTATATATATATATATATATGTGTGTGTGTGTGTGTGTGTGTGTATGTATATATATATATATATATAAAATAATTTTTTGAGACAGGGCCTCACTCTGTCACCCAGGTTGGAGTGCAGTGGCACCGTCTCAGCTCACTGCAACCTCTGCTTCCCAGGCTCGAGCAATTCTCCAGCCTCAGCCTCCTGTAGCTGGGACTACAAGTGCGAGCCACCAACGCTCTGCTAATTTTTGTATTTTTTGTAGAGACGGAGTTTCACTGTGTTGCTCAGGCTGGTCTCGAATTCCTGAGTTCAAAGCGATCTGCCTGCCTTGGCTTCCCAAAGTGTTGGGATTACAGGCATGAGCCACTGTGCTTGGCCTATAATTGTATTTTTAACCAAAGCCTGAGAACTTGAATGGCATAGCCTTTCAGAAGCATTCCCCAGCATACTGCTGTTTCTAGGGAGACTGTGCACTGGATTTGGGGTCTGCTTATCATCCCTTCATAAGAGAAGAGGTATGTCCTGGTGAACTGAATTGTTATGGGTGATTTGTGACTTTGCTTACATTCTGCTTACCTCCTGCTCCTGACTGATCAGGAGTCCCTGCAAAAACAATTCACAAATGCTCTTTTAATGGACACCCTGAAATGGTTTTCTTTGAGAAAACTACTCTAAAACTTAAAAAAAAATTGTGCCACTGGAACTAAATACGCTTGTATCAACAAATTAGATCAACATAACTTACTTTAAACCTTCCCCCTCAAAAGAAAAATTAGTCTGTTTTTGAGTATGCCATGATACTGCGAATTCTCACGATTAAACTTGATTCGTAGTTAAATCCTAAAATATAAACCGTAAATTTAGAGCAGCAAGGATTTAAATAAATGAAATACATACACATCAGCCTAAATGACTCTGGTACACTGGGTTTGTTTGTTTGCCCATCAGTGCAGTAAATTCACATTGATTTTTATATTAGTTTCTATCAGATCAAGCTTATGGTATTGCTTATAGAAGGCCTTAGTTGTGTTCACAGAAGTACCTTTCTGATTGATAACCATCCATTTAGTGTTAATTTACCAGTACTTCTCCATTTTTATTTATTCACAATCCAGTTTCTATTCCTATAATATGTAATTTTGCTACTGCTATATAATTGATTAGAATTAGTGATGTCTCTCTGCATTATTCTGTTTTCAAACTTAAATACTGCCAAATAAAGGCCCCGGTGGAGACAGACTAGTCAAAGAGAGCCGGGACTGGTCGTTTGAGCCACTGTAATCCGGCCTGGGTGACAGAGTGAGACCCTGTCTCAAAAAAAAAAAAAAAAAAAAGAAAATACTGCAATATCAGTTTTTTACTCCATTAGATGAGCAAAAATTAAATAACTGGCATGAAAAAGCAGTATACCCTTTTTGTAAAGTCATGTAGAAATTACTATAAAAAATTAAAAATACACATATGCTCCGACCAAGCATTCTCTCTTGCAGCATTTGTAACGGTAAAGATAGTAAGCATCTAAATGCTTGCCAGTGGGGGAATGGTGAATAAACTCTGGTGGAATCACAGGCACACAAGGCACTGTCTCAAATCACTGAGGGGAATGAAGGAGGTCTAAGCTGTGCTGTCCAGTGTGGCTGCAATAGCCACGTGGCTATTTAAATTAAGATAAAATAAATTCAATTCTTCAGTCATACTAGACACATTTCAGGTGCTCAGTACATATGGCTGCCATATTGGGCAGTGTTTGTCTAGAGAACATGGCATGAAAAGCTATACCATCATGTAATAAAGAAATACAAATGTAGTAGGTCAATATATTATAAAATCTATACATCTTTTTTTCTTGAGACTGAGTCTCATTCTGTTGCCCAGGCTGGAGTGCAGTGGTATGCTCTCAGTACACTGCAACCTCTGCCTTCTGGCTTCAAGCAATTCTTCCTGCCTCAGCCTCCCAAGCAGCTGGGATTACAGGTGCCTGCCACCATGCCTGGCTAATTTTTAATGGAGACAGGGTTTCACCATGTTGGCCAGGCTGGTCTCAAACTCCTGACCTCAGATGATCCACCTGCCCTGGCGTCCCAAAGTGCTGGGATTACAAGCGTGAGCCACTGCGCCTGGCTTAAAACCTATACACCCGTATATGAACATAGAGAAAAGAAGGCCTAGAGGTCTACCTCTCAAATTTTTAACACTGGTCATAAGCAGGTGAAAAGGATGAATTAGCTATCTCCATATTTTCTGAGTAGGCAGGTTTTTTTTTTTTTTTTGGAGATAGGGTCTGGCTCTGCTACCCAGGCTGGGTGGAGTACAGTGGCGTGATCATGGCTCACCGCAGCCTTGACATCCTGGGCTCAAGCGATCCTCCCAGGTAGCTGGGACTAGAGGCATACATCACTGTGCCTGGCTAATGCTGTAGTTTTTGTAGAGATGGGGTGTCCTTGCGCTACTCAGGCTGGACTCGAATTCCTAGGCTTTGATCCCTCTGCCTCCCAAAGCGCTGGGATTACAGCATGAGCAGGCCAGGCAGATTTCTTAGAATTGCTTTATGACCAAACTTTGTTTCTGGCATGTGTTAGGAGTATGCCATTTCCCACTGCTGTGCAGTGGTTAACCCTTCTCTAACCATCATCCAGACAATGAAAGCCAGTCCATCTAAATCTTTTGAAAAGACTAGACTATCACATATTCACACAGGAAAGAGCAAATTTGGTTAATTAAAATTATAAATTCTATTAACTATATTCATTACATACAAAAAGGCCAGTTTTTATTCTAAAATAAAGATAACGTTTATTATCACAAGTTGCATAAAAACACACAGCTTTTACAAAAATGATTTCTGATAGAAAAATACGTTTGAATACATTGTGGTATTTGTAGGAACACCACACTATTGCTGTATCTCCAGCTAAAGCTTCAAGGAAATTGTATTTCTCATAATCAAAATATCCACTATTTACCACAACCTCTCTTTGGAAAGAAGTTCATAGTGTATTCTGAACAAACCAAAGTGTTTACTCTGAAGTTACATTCCCATGTATAACACAGTTACAAATTACATAATAACAGAATGGCCCCGCTGAAAGGGACCTTGCAGGTCATTTAGTTGACACCTTCATTTTACAGAGGGGGAACTCAGGCCAGAGAGGTTGAGAGATGTCCTCAGGACACCTGAGTACCATTCCAGTGTTTGCTCAGTAATTCATAAGGAAGTCATCACAAAGGTTCAAAAAGAAAACTTACTGATTTCACTCCCATTATTCTGTGCTGAGTATCATGTCTGGTTTATTCAGCTTAAGAAAGAAATTCTCTACTGAAATGTATGAAATGCGCTGTCAAAGGGCACTTAGGGCCGTTGGCTCCATTTCCCACAGTTCCCCAAATGGTAGAAAGACTCAGGCTTTCCCCTAATTACTGACTTGGGTAAACTGACACAGAAAAATGACAGATACAGCTATCACTGCAGTTGACTCTGTGGTCTCATCACATGACTAGTTTTACAGGTAACTGTCACCTGAGAGAACGGACTGTTCTCGTCTTTTGATAGGCTCCATGACAATCCAAAAGGTGAAGGGATTGCTGTCACGTCTTCTCAAAGTTCCGGTGTCAGATCTTCTGTTGTCCTATGAAAGTCCCGAGGTAAGTTGCTCAGCAAAATACAAAGTCAAGCGTAATCCCCATACGATGACATTGAACTGTCTCCAGATAGCAACAGTTTGGTTCTAAATGGAGGCCACAGATCTGTTTGATTTTAAGGGTAAGCTACTGCCTGAGGATGGGGTGGGGGGGAGAGTATGTATAACATACGTTATGGGATCTGTCTTAATCACATCCTTCCCCACCTTTGTTCTAATTTTAGAAGCCGGGCAGAGAAATTGAGCTGGAGAATGACCTAAAGTCATTACAGTTTTATTCTGTGGAAAACGGAGATTGTCTATTAGTGCGATGGTAACAACCAACTAATAAAATTTAGAGACTATACTGCTTATGTCTGGGGTTCACCAGAAATAAATGCTTCACTGGAACAATTCTGCCAAAAAAAAGTGGGGGGTTACTACTTGCCCTAAGTATAACAAGGGACGTAGTTTAACAATGGATGTATTTTTTGTCGGGAAGCGACCATTTCTAGGCTAATACATAATAGCTATAATAAAGGCTTTGAACCTCCTAATGATTTTCTGATCTTATTTCATATTTATTTTTACAGTTCATCACTGCATTTATAAGATTTAAATATCAAATAGAAACTAGCTACCTAATAAAATCTGAACGCAGTTAATGTCTGTTACAAGACTAGTTTTAATGGAACTCTCTATTGATACTACTATTTTAAAGGGTTGCTAAAATGATGTGGTTGGTCATTTTGGGAAATGTCCCTTAAACTTAGGGAGACACATCCTCTACGTAATGTATAACATATATGCTATTATCTCTCTTCTCAGGTGCACTGTTTTTTTAAGAGTACTTAATCACATGCTTTTCCCTATAGTTATACCTAAGCTGAGTCTATCTTCTTCTGTAGAAGATCACCAGCTGATTGATTGAAATGTTACTCATGTTAGGTAAACATTAGGCAATGATAGGAGGAATGCAAAATTCTTTCAAAATGTCAACAATTTAGAAATATCCTTCCTGATGGCACTAAAACCCTGAGAGGTATTTTGCTTTTATTCATACCCACAAAAATTGAGCATTTAAAAAATACGAGTAATAAACTGTGACCTTCAGGATTTATGTTAGATGGCAGAAAGAAAATTTGGTTATTAGTCTACCAGATGAATGAACTTCTTTAAAACCAAGGTTCAGAGCTGAGAATCATATTGGTTCCTTTTCAAGTTCAAGTTGCCCACTTCAGTGATCCACAAAATTTGGTATAAGTGACCATTGCTCAAGTATGTGATTATATGATCACACAGCATTCCTGTGAGTTCTTTTTTTTTTTTTTTTTTTTTTTTAAGATGGAGTTTCGCTCTTGTTACCCAGGCTGGAGTGCAATAGCGCGATCTCGGCTCACCACAACCTCCGCCTCCTGGGTTCAGGCAATTCTCCTGCCTCAGCCTGAGTAGCTGGGATTACAGGCACACGCCACCATGCCCAGCTAATTTTTTGTATTTTTAGTAGAGACAGGGTTTCACCATGTTGACCAGGATGGTCTCGATCTCTTGACCTCGTGATCCACCCGCCTCGGCCTCCCAAAGTGCTGGGATTACAGGCTTGAGCCACCGCGCCCGGCCTGTGAGTTCTTTTTGTCTGATTATCCTAATTCAGCTCTACAGAACTATCCTAAAATCCAGGTTGAAATTCAAACTCAGTTATTACTCCAGACTTCTGAACCTAGGCCAAGTTTTAAACCAAAAATTATAGGTAATGATAAATGACTAGTCACAATGAATCAGGATTTGGAAATATTTTTTCTTTTATAAAATAATTTGGTATTTTTCTGATAATCTTCCAATATATGAATAAAAACTTTTCTTATGCTACAGTACCAGTTGATTTTTAAGAAGGAAATTTGTGCAAACATTAAGAAACACCGCACTGGTTCTGGGTAAAAGTGCTGGTCTAGAACTCTCCTGAAAGACAGCACAGTTTACTGCTAAACCCTGGACCTCCTCTGACTTCCAATCAGATTATTGTTTCCCTGCCCTGATTTCCCTGTTATCTTGTTTCACATCGACAGGGATCACCGCACATTTCCTTTAGTTTCCACAGTTCTGTCAGTTCCTGCGGAGAAAACTGAGGAGAAGACAGCATTCCCGTCTCACAGGTCTTCTCACACAGCCACAGGCTGTCCTGTGAAAAACAAAACAGAAGCTGATCTGAGAGCTGTGAAACTCTTTGAAGAGCCTAAGAAAGTATGCATATAGCCAGCTTTTATGTATTCTAATGATGCTGAAATTATTTCAAGGATAACTCCATGTGTGGACCAACTGGTGAGGTTTGGGGGTGGCAGCTCCTGATGTGGGAAAGCAGCAGGCCCCACAGTCCTGTGGCTGTGGGACACAGAAGCAAGGCGGTGTGTGGATTAAGTTAGTCACCAAATGCAATTCTGTGATGAAAGATTTTAGAAATCACAAGTGAGTTTCATGTTTGCAGTTAAAGGTGGTTCTATGGCAGAATTAGTTACATCTGTTATTCTTATGGAATGCTTACAATAATGTGGGGACTGTACCCAAGTGCTTTGTAAATATTTCAATTCTCACAATAATGCTGTTAAGTTAGGAATTACTTCCCTCTTACAACTGAGAAAGAGTTAAATCACTTGTTCAAGGTCACAGGGCTGATAAATGAAGAGGAGGAGTTAAAGACTCCCTAGCTCAAGTTCTTAACCACTAGACTCTTTCCCAGCTACATAAATTGGCTTGTTTCCAGCAACAGAGCAGAACATACAGAAACTCATTCAGTTAGACAACACAAAAATGTTGGATAAAGTTAAAAACCTTTATGAGGCATGGCTGAACTCCTTGGTGAAAGAACAAATGGTAGGAGCAAGTGGAGTCAGCATGTGTCTTGAAGGTATGTGCTGATCCCTGGGTTTTGAAAGGCTAAGCCCAGGGACAGGAGACTAACTGGAGACTGACAAAGCTGGGACCCCTAAGGGCCACAGCCTCAGGCAGTTTATAAGAAAACAAACTCAGCTTGTCTGTCTCAGTCTTGCCCCTCAGTGGGATGGGAAGGAGTCTCTCCCCTGAGTGTCTAACCACAGCTTGCACTTCGGTGGGTCTGGGGCTGGTAGACACAGTCTGTGCAGGCCCAACAGTTCTAAACTATAAATCTGAAGTATTCATAGATAGCAGTACTTGCAGGTGCATGGCAGAAAAAATGTAAATCCTCTTTGTAAGAATACATTTTAGGCCAGTCATGGTAGCTTAGGCCTGCAATCCCAGCACTTTGGGAGGCTGAGGTGGGCGGATCAGTTGAGGTCAGGAGTTCAAGACCAGCCTGGCCAACACGGCGACACTCTGTCTCTATTAAAAATAGAAATAGGCCGGGCACAGTGGCTCATGCCTGTAATCCCAGCACTTTGGGAGGCCGAGGTGGGTAGACCACGAGGTCAAGAGATTGAGACCAGCCTGGCCAACATGGTGAAACCCCATCTCTACTAAAAATACAAAAATCAGCTGGGCATGGTGGCACGCACCTAAAGTCCTAGCTACTCAGGTGTCTAAGGGGAGAATCACTTGAACCGGGGAGGCAGAGGTTGCCGTGAGCTGAGATGGCCACTGTACAACCTGGGTGACTGACAGAGCAAGATTCTGTCTCAAAAAAAAAGAAAAAAAAAGAATGCATTTTAAATATAGGATTCAGTTTCCAAAGACATGACACGGTCACCAAAAAAAAAAAAAAAAAAAAAAAACTACAGAATCAGATCCAGCAAAGACGACAGATCCCACTATTACCAGATACAGAAAAGAATTCTATTCGAAGATGAGACTGAAAGTAACGACAAAGGAATCGGACTATCAAAATGGACCATGTAGAGGTGGGTTTCTTTCTTGTCCTGAACTGAGAGCTGCTCTAGGGTCCCTGCCTTATGCAGGGCCCTTAACTGACAGACACTGCATGTGCCTTCTGTCCCCTGCACCTTCGATGGCCAAAGTGGAAGCTGCAAGAATCCAGAACTCAACAGAAA
The DNA here is from genome assembly GCF_009761245.1 of Sapajus apella. Lineage (NCBI taxonomy): Eukaryota > Metazoa > Chordata > Mammalia > Primates > Cebidae > Sapajus > Sapajus apella. Next base: position 12,141,545 of record NW_022436989.1, on the reverse strand, counting down.
TCTCTGAAGCAAAGGCCACCTTTGTGCTTGCTTTCTTCCCAGGGCTCCAAGTTTCCATTTTGGTCTCTGCAGATTTTTTTTTTTTTTTCTGGTTCAGCAATAGTGTTTTAAATGATGTCTTATATTTCCTGCAGTGTCTTATTTTTATCGGTCAGAAGGGTTGAAGGATGCTTAGACTGCCACACTCAATCAGTGGATTCTGTCATTAAGTTTTAAAGCTGCAAATAATTTCTGATTGCAGCTATGGAAACTGAATTCTTTGTAGGTAGGGGAACTTTCATTCCTCCTTTTGCTTTAAACTCAGTAGAATACTGGATGAGAAATAACCTAGGTGGATTATTGTGAATTAAAGTAACAGCATTAACTTATGGTAGAAGATCCTCATTCTTTCTGTCCATGGTGTGATATACATTACAGGTTGAATTCCAAATCAAAAAATCTCAAATCTAAAATCCTCTAAGGCCGGGCGCGGTGGCTCAAACCTGTAATCCCAGCACTTTGGGAGGCCGAGGTGGGTGGATCACGAGGTCAGGAGATCGAGACCATCCTGGTCAACATGGTGAAACCCCGTCTCTACTAAAAATACAATAAATTAGCTGGGCATGGTGGTGCATGCTTGTAATCCCAGCTACTCAGGAGGCTGAGGCAGGAGAATTGCCTGAACCCAGGAGGCGGAGGTTGCGGTGAGCCGAGATCGCGCCATTGCACTCCAGCCTGAGTAACATGAGTGAAACTGTCTCAAAAAAAAAAAAAAAAAAAAAAAAATCCTCCAAAATCTATAATTTTTTTTTTGAGACAGGGTCCCTCTCTGTTGCCTAAGCGGGAGTGCAGTGGTGCAATCACAGCTCACTGCAGCCTTGACCTCCCAGGCTTGAGTGATCCTCCTACCTCAGCCTCCTGAGTAGCTGGGACCACAGGCAGACACTGCCGTGCCCAGCTGATTTTTTGTACTTTTTGTAGAGATGGGGTTTTCGTCATGTTGGCCAGGCTGGTCCTGAACTCCTGGGCTCAAGTGACATGCCCACCTTAGCCTCTCAAAGTGTTGGGATTACAAGTGTGTGCCACTATGCCTACCCAAAAATTTTTGAGAGCCAACATCACACTCAAAGGAAATGCTCACTGAAGCACTTCAGATTTTCAGATTTGGGATGTGAAACTTGAAAGTATAATGCAATTATTCTAAAACCCAAAAAAATTCTGAAATCCTAAATACTTCTGGTCCCAAGCATTTTGAATAAGGGACACTCAACCTGTATACAGAAATCTCACCTCCTCAACTCTTAAGAATCCCAAGGCCACTCCCAAAGACTTACCTGGTATCTTTTAGGTCCTATGGCTGCCATCCAGATGCCCATGCTTACATCTTCACCCTATATACATGGCCCACAAAGTTTGAATGTAAAAGTTTTAAATGCCATTTTATTTGTAAAGACAAAACCATGCCCATGCCCATCAGAGACCACCTTTCTACTTTTCTGCTCTGTTGTTATTCTAACATGAAATAGCAAAAGTGGATTCACATAAACTCAAAGCTAGCGGCCTTTAGTATGAAGCACCCCCACAAAGTAATGAGAAGATGAAACCACGAGTCGATGGCCCATCTTTCTCATGTACCTTAGGCCTCCAGGAAGCACTTTGGGTTCCTCCTTAGGAATACAAATCTTTCTATTCATCCAGGGACTATAGTTTTTTTTGAGACAGCGTCTCCCTCTGTCAGCCAGGGTGGTGTGATCTCGGCTCTGCAACCTCTGACTACCTGGGTTCATGTGATTCTCCTGTCTCAGCCTCCCAAGTAGCTGGGAATACAGGTGTGCGCCATTACGCTAATTTTTTGTATTTTTAGTAGAGATGGGGTTTGCCATGTTGGCCAGGCTGGTTTCGAATTCCTAACCTCAAGTGATCCACCTGCCTTAACCTCCCAAAATAGGATTACAGGTGTGAGCCATGGTGCCCAGTCTCCAGGGACTATACTTGTAAATACTGGCTGAAAACATAATAAGTAGGCTCAAAAAAGATTAAGGAATAGAATTTAAAGCCCAAGATTTGAGGGACATAGGATTGCATCCTTAACCTTTGAGAGGTGATTCCTTAATTTTTTGTTTTTATTTTTTTATTATAGAGATGGGGTATTGCTATGTTACCCAGGCTGCTCTTGAATTCCTGGGCTCAAGTGATCTGCCCACCTTAGCCTTCCAAAAATGCAGCGATTACAGGCAAGAGCCACCATGCCCAGCTAAAAAATTCTTAATTACCTGATAGGTCTTTAACCTCCCCGAGTTGCTTGCCAGCCACTTGACGATGTCCTTAGAGATCACGTACCCTGACCCACATGCAAAGGCAGGGTAAGCGGGGCTGGGGTACTCCAACTCCTGCCACTTGCCGGTTCGGTCAACTGCCCAATTCAGTCTGAAACTGAGAATGGAAAATAATGTGGCCTCTTGTGTTGGTCTGACATCTATCCTGCCACTATTACACTTGACTCCTTTATCATCACTACAAAGGAATAAGCTTGTAGAAGCGAGGCAAGAAAATAGAGTGCTTGCTTTGCAGTGGTGTGATCTCGGCTCACTGCAACCTCCGCCTCCTGCGTTCAAGCAATTTTCCTGCCTCAGCCTCCCAAGTAGCTGGGATTACAGGAACCTGCCATCATGCCCAGCTAACTTTTTGTATTTTTAGTAGAGACAGGGTTTCACCATGTTAGCCAGGCTGGTTTTGAACTCCTGACTTCAGTTGATCCACCCACCTCGACCTCCCAAAGTGCTGGGATTACAAGCGTAAGCCATTGAGCCTCGCCAGAATATTTTTTTAAATCTCTTACCTTATATACCAAGAAAAAATTTTTTTAATCTAAGGGAAGGAATTATTTATCCAGTGGTGTTTTAGATAAAAGATTGGTATGTTAAATTTTCTCAAAGTTGCATTTGTAGAATTTCTGAATGAGAAGTACTAGATCACCCTGTGTTTTAGCATATATGAAAACAAAAAATCCCAGTCACTAATGCATATTATACTCCTGAGGAAGCAAAGAAAATGGTTTCAGAGATGTGTCACAAACTTATTCTAACAAAATACACAGTAGCTTCTCATGTGAATACCATTTATTTCTTTGCATGAGAATAAAAGCCACATTGTTTTCCCTCTATTACTACATTAGCCTAAGGCTTTTCATTTAAAAAATATTTTCCTCCCATTGTACAGTAATAAAAAATTTATTATTTTTAAGACAGGGTCTCCCTCTGTTGCTCAGGCTGGAGTACAGTTGCACAATCATGGCTTACTGCAGCCTCCAACTCCTGGGCTCAAGCACTTCCCCTGTCTCAGCCTCCCAAGTAGCTAGGGGCTACAGGCTCATGTCATCTTTTTTATTTTTTGTAGGGACAAGGTCTTGCAATGTTGTTCAGGCTAGTTTTGAACTCAAGGCCTCAAGGGATCCTTGCACCTCAGCTTTCCCAAAACTCTGGGATTACAGATGTGAGCCATAATGACTGACCTAGAGCAATGAAATATACATTAACCCAGCAGTCTAGTAAGAAATTGTGTATCTCAACCACATTTTTGAAAAAATAATTAACCTAAAATCTTATCCTTAATTACATTTGATCAGGTACATGAATGCCAACAGGCTGAGAATGGTTAACTTACTTTCCCCACCAAAAATTAGGCCCATCCAGATTCTTTTGGGCAATCCTATTAAATACAGCTTCGAGGTCTATGTAACAGTCGTCATCTGTCTTCAGCAACAAATTGAAGCTGGTTGTTTCCACAGTCCTGTTGACACAAAAGGGATATGAAAGTCAGTACAGCCAAACAAAGCAGTACCAAAGCAGTGGCATCACTGATGCTTTCATTCAAAACCATCTGTTATTTGTTTTGTTATTCATCAAATGTTGAGAACATCTGCTCTAACAAAATTTTGCTGTTATCAACTAAGGCCATCACTTGGTATTTACTAAGTGGCGTAACACAGAGAAGTACTAAACTGATTTTAAAAGGTAAAGGAAGAGCATGAAAGAAAATATCTGGCTTCAGTGGAATATATATTCAACAAACGCTTCTTAGGCATCATTCAAGTCCTGCTGCCAAATCTATTAAATGTCTAAACCCTTCTCCATGTGTTTATTTTTTATTTTTTTTTTGAGATGGAGTTTCGCTTTTGTCGTCCAGGCTGGAGTGCAATGGTGCAACTGGCTCACTGCAACCTCTGCCTCCTGGGTTCAAGCGATTCTCCTGCCTCAGCCTCCCAAGTAGCTGGGACTACAAGCAGCTGCCACCACAACCAGCTAATTTTTTTGTATTTTTAATAGAGACGGGGTTTCACCATGTTGGCCAAGCTGGTCTTGAACTCTCAGGTGATCTGCCTGCCTTAGCCTCCCAAAGTGCTAGGATTACAGGCATGAGCCATGGCGCCTGGCCCTGCCCCATGGATTCTTAATGACAAAGGCCCAGGATAATGAATTAGGTGTTAAACCTGGGCCTCTCACACAGCACACCATTGTACAAGATGCATCCAATACTATTTATACTACACTCAAGATATTTTATGGCTTTAAAAAAACCTGACTTATTACATTGAAACATACTTTCCCTTGGAAACAACTTCCAGCAATTAAACCATTATAAATGACCTTCTGGAAGGCAAAGGAGAGTGATTTCATTAATCTAGACATAAAAAAAACAGAATTGTGACTAAAGACAAAATTCACTCCTTCATTTCACATTCACAATCCCTGTACCTGTTTAAAAATGCAGTTTTGCTAGGGAGGCAGTCACGTCAGAAATCTCAATAAAAGAAATTTAGAATTTCATTAGGTCAAAGAATTCATTAGGTCCACACCCAATAGCATCACTCCATGTTTCTAAAGTTTATTTCTAATTAACAGCAGAAGGCATACATAATATTTATTTGCTAATTGGAAATAAATTTTCATGATAAAGAATATTTAGGTCACTGATAACTGAATAAAGAGGAAAAAATAGTGAAACTCATTTTCAGTGTGGAGGGAGACGGGTAATGCCAGCTACAGGGACACAGGTCCCAAATCAGAGCCCTGTTGAGGGTTACTGCAGCAATCCAGGGAGAGAAGGTTGGCAGCCAGAATAGTGGCAGCAGAGACTAAAGAAGAAGCTAAGATACTTCCTTCCATGTCTGGATATCTTGCTCTAAAGGGAGTCCTAGAACCTCACAGTCCTGACACCCCACCCTCTGGACCTCCATGCTCACTCCTCACCTCTGCCTTACCTCCAATTGCTCTCAAACTCTCATTTATGGCCCTGAATTAAAAGGAGGTTCTTTGTCTTACTATAGCTGTCTAAAAACCCAGATTTCCAACCCTCATTTATCTCTCTCCTCTATCCACAGGATGAATTCCAAATTATATTAATTTGCCCCAGCTGGCCATGTATGGTGGCTCACGCCTATAATCCCAGCACTTTGGGAGGCTGAGGCAGGAAGACTGAGCCCAGGAGTTCGAGACCTGACTGGGCAACATTGCAAGATCTCATTTCTATTAAAAAAATAAAAATAAATAATTTGCCCCAGCTAAGAAAAACCACCTTCCATAAACCATTTAGACCATTTAGCCCTCAGGACCAGGGAACCGTATCTGTAAAGTACTGTTCTTGGTAACTTCCCATTCTGCCTAGGGCAACAGAGAAGGAAAGAAACAGATCCTGGGCCTCACCAAGGAACAAGATAAGGTTTTAAAAAATAAAAGTGAAAAAAACAAAAATGAAACTAATCAGAGATAGTTTCAAGGTTTTAGTTCCATGGTCAGGATAGACAGCATTAGGAGACTCAACAGAAAACCTTGAGATTCTAGAGTAAACTAATAATACTAATAACTATACATGTTAATATTATATAAAGTCACTATTTTATTTTTACTGTTATTATTGTTATAGAAGGAGGAATTACAAGTAAGTTCCAAGAAACACTGGAAGGTCTGGGAAATTGTAAATGTGATAGACTCTGGGAGCCGTGGAATTTCAGTAAGCTAGCTATATAAGCATTTTAGAATCAGGGCAAGCAGTTTTTAAATGGATGGAGTAAGACTGGAAATATAAGGTGGATATTCAGTAGAAGAAAATTCCTGTGGAATTTCAGTAAGCCAGCTGCATAAGTGTTTTAGAATCAGGGCAAGCAGTTTTTAAATGGATGGAGTAAGATTGGAAATATAAGGTGGATAGTCAGTAGAAGAAAATTCCTATTAGTAACCTGAATGTGAACGACTATAACTGGGGAATCTGGGTAGGTGGGTATAAATACAACTAAAAATGGACCATTCCCAAACTCACTGATTTTTATCTAATGCTGGCTTCTGGCAACTGAGACAAGTGGAAATGACTAAAAATGAATCAACTTTTGTTCTTTTTTAGATGGAGTTTTGCTCTTGTTGCCCAGGCTGGAATGCAATGGCACAATCTTGGCTCACTGCAACCTCTGACTCCTGGGTTCAAGCAATTCTCCTGCCTCAGTCTCCTGAGTAGCTGGGATTACAGGCAAGCACCACCACATCCGGCTAATTTTGTATTTTTAGTAGAAATGGGGTTTCTCCATGTTGGCCAGGCTGATCTCGAACTCCCGACCTCAGGTGATCCACCCGCCTTGGCCTCCCAAAGCGTTGGGATGATAGGCAATGAGCTGCCACACCCAGCCTGTTTTTTTTTTTTTTTTTTTGGAGACAGAGTCTCACTTTGCTGCCCAGGCTGGGGTGCAGTGGTCTGATCTTGGCTCACTGCAACCTCTGCTTCCCGAGTTCAAGCGATTCTCCTACCTCAGCCTCCTGAGCAGCTGGGATTACAGGCATGTGTCACCACACCCAGCTAATTTTTGTATTTTTAGTAGAAACGGGGTTTTACCATGTTGGCCAGGCTGGTCTCGGACTCCTGACCTCAAGTGTATCTGCCTGCCTTGGCTTTCCAAAGTGCTGACAGCAGGCATAAGCCACCATTTGATCAGGTAATTTTTGCAGTGTTTTTGATACGTTAATACCACATTATGGATCTTTATCAAAATAAAGTGGCAGCAATCTTAGAAGTGCAGATTTCACAAGGGGCCAGGATACATATCCCAGGTGCTCAATGGCCTTAGGTTTTTGTTTGTTGAAATCTCAGTAGTTTGAAGTTGATAAATTGTCTCTATAGCAAAAGTACGGTAAGACAGGCACAGTGGCACGTGTCTATAATCTCAGCTACTCAGGAGGTTAAGGCAGGAGGTTTGCTTGCACCCAAGAGTTCAAGACCAGCCTAACACCCCACTACCAAAAAAGAAACTAACAATAAAACAACTTCTAGCTACCCAACATTTTTACAACCTACCATCTATAGAAGTTCAGTAATTTTGCAGGAACATTACGGTAAGTGTCGATAACATCCACAAAAACAATATCATCATAGATGCTGCTTTCCTCCTTCAGTAAGGCGTCCTCCTCATGGAGATTCCTTGTATGATCAACAAGTCTTTGAGGCCGAGAATGAAGGTTGTGTAAGAGAGTATCACCTTCTAAAAAGGAAAAGTTGACAGTTGGAGAAAAATGCTATTGTAAATTTACCACTGAGAACTTATAACATATGCTAAAGTTCTTTTTCCAAGGCAACGTAACAGAATACAAACAGTTGTTTGGAACTTTAGGTAGGAAAATGGGAACTCTCATACACTCCAGTAGGAGAATTAGGTAGACGCTCCCACTTTGGAGAGCAGTTTTTGGCAATATCTATTTAGGCTGAAAATGTGTAAACCTTAGGGCTCAGTTGATGACACTTGTAAATATATACCAACATTATTTTACATGGTCATGAGGATATTAATTATAGCATTGTTTGTAATTGTGGAAGAAAAATGGGACCAACCTAAATATCCACTGAGAGAAAAAAAAAATAGCCAAGTTGTGGTATATTCACATAATGAAATATGGCAGTTAAAACAATTAACCTGATCTTGCATGTTAAGAGGATTGGCATGGAAAAATAAAGTTGAGTGAAAACTGCCAAGTGATATATGCAATATGATACCATAGGTATCAGTTATAAAATATTCAAAACTATATTATTTAAAGACATGTTCAGGTGTGGTGGCTTATCATGTCCCAGCACTTTGGGAGGTAGAGGTAGGAGAATCGCTTAAGCCCAGGAGTCTGACATCACTCTAGGTAATAAAGGGAGACCCCATCTCTAATTAAAATTTAAAAATTAGCCAGGCATACTGGTGCATGCCTCGGGTCCCAGCTGCTCAAGAGGTCAAGGCAGGTGGATCCCTGGAGCCCAGGAGTTCAAGGCTGTAGTGAGCTATGATTATACCACTGCATTCCAGCCTGGGCAACACAGCAAGACTGTCTCAAATAAAGAGATGTAAATATGTTGAAAGTAGAAAAATAAGAATGGGAAGGGTACACATGAATTTTAGGAAAGTGGAACCTTTGAGGAGAAGGAAGAGGAATGTGTCTACGGAGAACCACAAGGGGAAGGTTTCAATCAGACCTACAATATATATATTTTTGAGACAGAGTCTCCCTCTGTCATCCAGGCAGGAATGCACTGGTGTGATCTTGGCTCACTGCAACCTCCACCTCCTGGGCAAGTGATTCTCCTGCCTCAGCCTCCCGACAGCTGGGATTACAAGCATGTGCCACCACACCTGGATAATTTTTGTATTTTTAGTAGAGACAAGGTTTCACTATGTTGGCCAGCTGGTCTCAAACTCCTGACCTTAAGTGATCCACCTGCTTCAGCCTCCCAAAGTGCTGGGATTACAGGCATGAACCACCACACCTGGCATATAATGGGTTTTTTTTTTTTTTGAGAGAGTCTCAGTCTGTTGCCCAGACTGGAGTACAGTGGCGTGATCTTGGCTCACCGTAATCTCCACCTCCTGGGATTAAGGATTCTCCTGTCTCAGCCTCCCTCATGAGTAGCTGGGATTACAGGCGCCAGCCACCACACCCGACTAATAGTTTGTATTTTTAGTAGAGGTGGGGTTTTGCCATGTTGGCCAGGCTGGTCTTGAACTCCTAACCTCAGGTGATCTACCCATCTCAGCCTCCCAATGTGCTGGGATTAAAGGTATGAGCCACCATGCCCAGCCATGTTTTCTTTCTTTCTTTTTTTGAGACAGAGTTTCACTCTTGTTGCCCCGGCTGGAGTGCAATGGCACGATCATGGCTCATTGTAACCCTTGCCTTCTGGGTTCAAGCAATTCTTCTGCCTCAGCCTCCCAATTAGCTGGATGTGCCACCGCATCCAGCTGGTTTTTTATTTTTAGTAGAGATGGGTTTTCACCATATTGATCAGGCTGGTCTTGAACTCCTGACCTCAAGTGATCCACCCGCCTCCCAAAGTGATTACAGATGTGAGCCACCGTGCCCAGATGCATGTTTTATTTCTTAAAAAAAAAAAGAAGAAAAAAAAAGAATCAGAAGCAAATATGAAAAAATGAAAACATTTATTAATTCTGAGCACTGGGTACCTTTTTTTTTTTTTTTTTTCCCCCGGTGGGGGCAGGGGGGGACAAGGTCTTGTTCTATTACCCAGGCTGGAATGCAGTTGTGCAATTACAGCTCACTGCAGCCTCAACTTCCTGGATTCAAGTGATCCTCCCACCTCAGCTTCCCAAGTGGCTGGTAGTACAGGCACCTGTCAACACACCTGGCAAATTTTTAAGTTTTTAGTAGAGATGGGGTCTTACAATGTTGTCCTGGCTGGTCTCAAACTCCTGGGCTCAAGAGATCCTCTTGCTTCAGCCTCCCATTCTGGGATTATAGGCAAGAGCCACGGTGCTTGGCCATGATATTTCATAATAAAAATGATTATTAATGTGCTTAAAAGACAATTTATTTGCCACTTCACAAGTTAATGAGTCACTTGTCACGTACATGCAGGGACTGTCCCTGGAACCTACTGATTTAAGGCAATTCTTTCACTGTGGCAGAAGTCAGGATTTTCTAAAAATGTCTCAAAGAAAAATTCTGAAAAAATATAAAGAAAGTGAGCTGCTGAGGGTGGCGAAGGAAATGAAATGTAATTTAGCACTGTACACTGTCACTGCAAATGGAAAGGATGAGGTGGGGAGTTGTGGCCTGTATCTGACTTCTGCCTCTGCCATGACTTGTGACACTGGACAAGTTCTATTGTCTCTAGACCACAGCAGTCTCACCTGAAGAAAATGGAGCTGGATTTAATCAGTGATTCTTGGGAATGCTTGCTGAAATGCAGATTCCTGGGCCCTAAGCCTAAAGATTCAGTAGGTCTGGGGTGGAGCGCAGGAATCTATTTTTTTCCCTCTCCCCTGCTCCCAGGAATCGGTATTTTTAATGGCCACTGCTGCGACCCTGATGCAGGTAAATCACAGACAGAACAAAGACCAGCCTTTGAGAAACACAGGGCTAGATGACCTCCTGTTTAGACTTACAATTTTTTGACTTTATGATAATGTAAAAACAATATGTGTTCACCAAAACCATGGTTTCAGTATACATGCAACCATTCTCTCATGTGACTACAGTCTTTAATTGTATTTAATTTAATGAGAGATGTTCAACCCTTATTAGGGAATAGGCTTTGTGTTAAGATGATTTTGCCCAACTGTAGGCTAGTGTTCTGAGCAAGTTTAAGGTAGGTGAAGCTAAGCTATAACATTCGGCAGGCTACGTGTATGAAATGCATTTTCAGCACACATTTTTAACTTAAGATGGGTTCAGCAGGATGTAACATCCTTACGATGTCAAGGGGCATCTATAATAATTTAACACTTGAAGGAAAGTATTATAAAACTGTAGTAATAGGAAAAAAAAAATTGTAGTAACAGGAAAACGGCTTGTAACAACAGGAGCACAGAAATGAAATACAAGCCCTATAGACTAGTAACACATTTTGTTTCAACTGCATGTATCTGAAAAATATGAGTAAAAATTACTATGTCAGGAACACAAAAGACATCTGCTTTTACCGCTTCTGTCCAACATATATGTTTTAACCAGGACAATCAGATAAGAAAAATAAAAGGCATCCAGATTGAAAAGGAAGAAGCAAAACTCTCTCTTCTTACAGATGAAATGACCTTGCATATAGAAAATCATAAGGTAACTATACAATGATTAAATAATACATGGACCAGTTCAGCAATATTGCAGCACACAGATCAATACACAAAACCAACTGTATTTCTAGAACTTACAATCAAGAAGCTTGAAATAAAATTAGAAAAACAATTCCCCTTACAATAGCATCAAAAATTTAACAAACATTTAAGAATAAATTTCAGGAGATCGAGACCATCCTGACCAACATGGTGAAACCCTGTCTCTACTAAAAATAAAAAGAAATGAGCTGGGTGTACTGGCACATGACTGTGGTCCCAGCTACGCGGGAGGCTGAGGCAGGAGAATTGCTTGAACCCAGGAGGTAGAGATTGCAGTAAGCCAAGATAGCAACACTGCACTACAGCCTGGGGGACAGTGTGAGACTCTGTCTCAAAAAAATAAAAAGAATAAATTTAACAAAATAAGTTCAAGACTTTTATACTGAAAATCAAACATAATTGAAGGAAATTTGATAAGACATGGATGTTCAGAGACTTAATACTGTTAACATGGCAATACTTCCCAGGTTGATCTACAGATAGAATGCAATCTCTGATGGGAACGTAAACTAGTACAACCACTATGGAAAACAGTGTGGAGATTCCTTAAATAACTAAATGTAGATCTACCATTTGATCCAGCAATCCCACTACTGGGTATCCAAAGGAAAATAAGTCATTATACAAAAAAGATACTTGCACATGCATGTTTATAACAGGGCAGTTCACAATTCAAAGGTGTAAGAATCATACAATGGCTATTGGGGACTCGGTGGGGAAAGGGTGGAAGGAGGGTAGGGATAAGAGTACAGGTTGGTTACAGTAGGGTGATGGATGCACCAAAATCTCAGAAATCACCACGAAAGAACTTATTCAGTGGACGAAATGGTTCACACCTGTAATCCCAGAACTTTGGAAGGCTGAGGCAGACAGATCACAAGGTCAGAAGTTCAAGACCAGCCTGGCTAACACGGTGAAACCCTGTCTCTACTAAAAATATAAAAATTAGCCCAGCATGGTGGCGCACATCTGTAATCCCAGCTACTCGAGAGGCTGAGGCAGGATAATCTCTCGAACCCGGTAGGCAAAGGTTGCAGTGAGCTGAGATTGCACCACTGCATTTCAGCCTGGGTGACAGAGCAAGACTCCGTCTCAGAAAAAAAAAACCTAAAAATAAATAAATAAATAAAATAACTTATTCATGAAATCAAACACCACCTGCTCCCCTAAAACCTACTGAAATTAAAATATTATACACACACACACACACACACACACACACACACACGCATGAATGCAATCCCTTAAAACAGCCTAGCTAGGTTTTTTCTTTTTTGCACAAATTGACAAGCTGATCATAAAATTCACATGGAAGTACAAGAGACCCAGAATAGCCAATCGAACTTGAAAAAGAACAAGGTTGGAGGATTCACATTTCCCAATTTCAAATCTTACTAAAAAGCTCTATAATCAGGACAGTGTAGTACACAGACATGTAGAGCAATGGGATAGAGTCCAGAAATAAACCCTTACATTTACAGTCACTGACTTCCAACAAACGGGTGCTAGGACAGCTGGATATCTACATGCAAAAAAATGAAGTTAGACCTCCATTTCACACCGTGTATGAAAATGAACGCGGATCCAAGACCTACACATAAGTGCTACAACTATAAAACTCTTGGAACTGTAAAAGGCACGCACAGATCTTTGTAACCTCACATTAGACAATGGTTCCTTATATATGACAGCAAAAACACATGACAAAATTGGACTTCAAAATTTACAACTTTTGTGTGTTAAAGGGCACCATTTGCAAAGCATGTATCTGATAAGGGACTTGTATCCAGAATATATAAAGAACTCTTATAATTCAACAATAACAAAATACTCTAATATTATAAATGGGCACAGGATCTGAACAGATATTTCTCTAAAGACATACAAATGACTCACTCTCTATCCCCTCTCTTATTCCTTCCCTCCCTCCGCCCCTCACTCCCTCCCTCCATAATAATTTACCCTTTTAACAATATGTAGCTTGAGCAGTATGACGAAACCCGGCCTCTACAAAATATTTAAAAATTAGCTGGGCATGGTGGCATGCACTTGTAGTCCTAGCTATTCAGGAGGCTAAGATGGGAAAATCACTTGAGCCCAGGGAGGTCGATGCTGCAGTGAGCTGTGATCATGCCACTGCACTCCAGCCTGGGCAACAGAGTGAGGTCCTGTCTCAAAAAAAGAAAAACAAAACAAAAAAAAAAGGAAGATATACAAATGGCCAATAAGCACATGAAAAAAATGCTCATCATTAGTTATTATGGGAATACAAATAAAAATCACAATGAAGTAACAATTTACACGCACGAGGATTGGTATATGTTAAAAGACAGACAATAGTAAGTGTTGATAAGGATTTGGAGAAACTAGAATCCTCCTACACTGACTATGGAAATGTAAAATGGGCTGCTGCTGTAGAAAACAGTCTGGCAGCGCCTCAAATGATTAAACACAGAATTATATGACTCAGAGCTTTAAGAGAAATGGAAACATATGACCACACAAAAACTTGCACCTACATGTTTACTACAGAATTATTCATATTAAAAAAAAGTAGAAGCAATCTAAATGTCCATCAATTAATGAATGAAATAGTGTATTATCTATGCAATGGAATATTATATGATCATAAAAAAGAATGACACATACACAATGGATGGATCTAGAAAACATGTTACATCAAAGAAACTAGACACACAGAGCACATACTGTACATTTCCATTTATGTGAAATGTTCAAAATAGGCAAATCAATAGAGAAAGAAAGTATATCAGTAGTTGTCAGGGTTGGAGGTGGGGGAGGGAAGAATGAGTAACTGCTAATGGGTTGTGGGGTTTCCTTTTGGGAGATGGAGCAGGCTGTAGAACTCTATGAATAAACTGAAACCACTCAATTAACCACTTTAAAAGGGTGAATTTTATCTGAATAAAGTTTCTTAAATGACAAAAAAAAAAAACTCTTTTTATGTCAAGTACAACAATTAAGTGTATGAGATTCAGTGTACTTTTTAAGTTTCAACCAGCCAACTTACCCTGAATAGTATATATAAAACCGCCTGCAACTCCCTCCACACCTTCCAAGAATTCATGAGGCAATGCACCCTCCCCAGCCTGAAAGGAATAAGAATAGAAGTGTACTCAACGTTTCGTTACTAAAAATACATGTATCACATTTTAAAATCGATTTGACAGAAGTCATAAAAATAGTATTCTACTATTTTTATTATCTAATAATACTAAAGATAAGGTAAACCCAACAGTCCCTAAGGTGTTGAGAACTGCAACTTACACAGAATCATGTTTATGTTACTTGCTACTTTAATAGTACAAAAAGCAATTTATTTTACATCCCAACCCCACTACTTAAAAAAATATATATTACAACCTTAGATTTTTTGGAAACTAAAAATTCTCATGAGTTCGAATATATCTTGGCACATTTTAAAGTTAAGTGACCATGCAGAGAAAAGCTCAAAATCAACAGTCTGTCCCAAATACTCAAATGGAACCCTACTGAATATATAATATATATATATATATATATTTTTTTTTTTTAATTTGTTTTTTTAAAATAAGAGATGGGGTTTCACCAAGTTGGTCAAGGCTGACCTCATGATCTGCCCGTCTTGGCCTCTCAAAGTGCTCGGATTACAGGCGTGAGCCATCGTGCCCGGCCTTGTTTAAGCTGCCTTTAGCCCTCTATAATAATTTTTACTCCCACAGCAGATCATTTGAGTCTTTACATTTTAATCTAGCTCTCAACTCAGAAATAAACATTTCTTTTAGTGTAACCAGTACTATAGAATTTTGGCATATGCTGGATATTTTAAAGTTTCATAAATAGAAAAGGAGGCAAGATAATAAGACTTAAAATGAACATTAGTACACAAGTGGTGTGTCTGTTTACTAAAGTAAACACCATCTTTATCTTCCTACATTTACTTTATTAAATTTACCTGTCATCATAAATCCCAAATCTTAAACACGAATAAAAGCCTAAACATGGCCTGCAAATCTAAATGTATGATTACATATGAATTTATAGGTCTATTTGTTTAATGTTGTTCTTCCTCACTGGACTGTAAGTTCCACTGTGGGCCACTACTATGTCTATTTTACCCTGCCATTGTGTCTGCCTTAGAACAGGTGTGCAGTAAATGTTTTTTGAATGAATAACAACATATCACATAATATTCATTTCAAACTCAGAAATTAATTCCTGTGAATGAGGTTAATATTTAATAACATCACTAAGCTTGTGAATTTAAATGCCAAGTATATTCCTAATCATGAGACCGGAGATCAAGAAGAACAAAAGATTGTCTACAATTCCACCATACACACCACTTGTTTACTAAAGTTCATTTTAAGTGTTCATACACCTTCTTTATTGTCCTATGTTTACACTGAGAAATTCACCTGTCAAACTGTTTTAAATTTAAAGCCAATCTGAATGAGAAATATGAGAGTCAGAAATCCCAGAGTTGCTTCAGCAAAATAAATGTAAGTACTCAATCTTTTCTTTTCTTTTCTTTTCTTTTTTTTTTTTTTTTTTGAGAAGAAGTCTCCCTCTGTTGCCCACGCTGAAGTGCAGTGGCATGATCTCAGCTCACTGCAACCTCCATCTCTGGGGTTCTAGCAATCCTCCTACCTCAGCCTCCCGAGTAGCTAGGATTATAGGCATGTGCCACCATGCCTGGCTAATTTTTTGGTATTTTTAGTAGAGACAGGGTTTCATCATGTTGACCAAGCTGGTCCCAAACTCCTGACCTCAAGTGATCCGCTCATCTCAGTCTCCCGAAGTACTGGGATTATAGGTATGAGCCACAGCACACCCCTCCTTGTTTTCCAGTATTTGTATCTATAGTATTTTGATTTTTTTTTTTTTTGAGAGAGAGTCTCACTCTGCCACCCAGGCTGGAGTGCAGTGGCATGATCTCAGCTCACCGCAACTTCTGCCTCACAGGTTCAAGCAATTCTCATGCCTCAGCTTCCTGCGTAGCTGGGATTCCAGGCGTGTGCCACCATGCCCGGCTAATTTTTGTATTTTTAGTACAGATAGGGTCTTGCTATGTTGCCCAGGCTGGTCTTGAACTCCTGGCCTCAAGTGATCCGCACACCTTGGCCTCCTAAAATTCTGGGATTATTGGTGTGAGCCACCATGCCTGGCTATCTATAATATTTTAATTAACATTTTATTTTCAAGGTGACATAGTGAATACTCTGAATACTACTAAGCAAATGCTCTTAAAGAATGCTAACTTAAAAATGACTGAGAAATAGGCTGGGTGCAGTGGCCCATGCCTGTAACACAGCACTTTGGGAAGCCTAGGTGGGCGGATCACTTGACCTCAGGCATTTGCAACCAGCTTTGGCAAATAGTGAAACCCCATCTCTACAAAAAATCCTCAGCCTCCCGAGTAGCTGGGATTACAGGCGTCTGCCACCCTGCCCAGCTAATTTTTCTATTTTTAGTAGAGATGTGGTTTCACCATGTTGGTTAGGCTGGTCTCAAACTCCTGACCTCGTGATCTGCCAGCCTCAGCCTCTCAAAGTGCTGAGATTACAGGCGTGAGCCACCACGCCTGGCCAAAATGCACCAATCTTAAGGCAAAACTGTTAACTCACTAATGCTGGAGTTACAGAATCATATTTGAGTTTTTCCCTTTACCATGATGAGTCAACAACATTTTCTACTATATATGTTACAAAACACAAGAGTCATCATTGCTCCATGCTGCCTGGGCTCTAAAGTAAATTTTACAACATGTTAAAAAGAGCTAAAGAATGCAAATCAACAGGAAGAAAAAAAGAGAGCTAAAGTATATAATTAAATCTTAAAAAAAAATGACTTACTGTAATGACTCTGAGAACTCCCCCTCCATCATTCACTGTCACTTTGTGAAGATTTCTTGACACAAGGCCATGGAGGTCTTGGCTTTCCCACACGATTGTACCTTCAAAGCTCTTTTGTGAAAAGATGAATAGTGAATCATTTTCCTTATTGTTGTCGTTTAGATTTTAAGTATGTTTTTAGGTAAGATTTTGGAGAAATTTTTTTCCCCAAGACATATCATTTAAAATTTTCACCCCACAGCTCTGACATACCATTGTTAACATTTACCTTGACCATTTTTTTCCATGCACATGTAAAAAACTAATTACAAGGAGTAAATGGACAATTTTGCATGCTGTTGTTTGCCATTTCCCATTGTATCAAAAGCATTTCCATATGATGTTGCAGCTGTCACAACCATTCTTCCTCATGTGTGTAACATCCCAATGAGCAGATGCATCCTGATTTACTCAAATTTTCCCATTTGGTTGCTACTAAATGTCTACTGAAGTATCTACTAAATTTATGTAGGCATATTTTGGTGTAAATGTTTATTTACCCCTAACATTTTGTTTTTTACTTAAATTCCCAGAGGTGAAGTTACTGGGACAAGAAAGAGGTATTTTTTGTGGATTTTGGTAAACACTGTCAACTGCTTTTTGAAAGCAATTTTTACTAATTTGTAGGGTTGTCAGCAATTTACAAGAATGACAATTGCACTGTACTTTCCCTGGTATGGGATATTAGTAAAAGAAAAGTTTAGGGCCGGGCCTGTGGCTCATGCCTGCAATCCCAGCACTTTAGGAGGCTAAGGCAGGCAGATCATGAGGTCGGGAGTTTAAGACCAGCTTGGCCAACATGGTGAAACCCTGTCTCTAAAAATAAAAAAAAATTAGCCGGGTGTGGCGATACACGCCTGTAGTCCCAGCTACTCAGGAAGCTGAGACAGGAGAATCGCTTGAATCTGGGAGGTGAGGTTGCAGTAAGCCGAGATTGCACCACTGTACTCCAGCCTGGCAACAGTGAGACTCCGTCTCAAAAAAAAAAAAAAAAAATATATATATATATATATATATATATATATAAAAAATTAGCCGGGCATGGTGGTACACGCCTGTAATCCTAGCTACTCACTCAGGAGGCTGAGGCAAGAAAATCACTTGAACCCAGGGGGAGATGGAGGTTGCAGTGAGCTGAGATCACACCTCTGTACTCCAGCCTGGACGAAAGGGCAAGTTTCTGTCTCAAAAAACAAAAAAGTTTAACCTACTATACTAGATTTTATTTTATTTTTTTGAGACAGAGTCTCGCTCTGTCACCCAGGCTGGAGTGCAGTGGTGCAATCTCGGCTTACTGCAACCTCCGCCTCCCAGGCTCAAGCAATTCTCCTGCCTCAGCCCCCTGAGTAGTTGGGATTCCAGGTGCCTGCCACTATGCCCAGCTAAGTTTTTGTATTTTTAGTAGAGACAGGGTTTCACCATCTTGGCCAGGCTGGTCTCGAACTCCTGACCTCTTGATTCGCCTGCCTCAGCCTCCCAAAGTGTTGGATTACAGGTGTGAGCCACCGCACCCAGACATATACTAGATTTAAAAAAAATGATTCCTCATTTAGTTGGATTTGTTTTTTATTTTTATTTTTTGACACAAAGCCTTGTGCTGGCACCCAGGCTAGAGTCCAATGGTGCAATCTTGGCTCACTACCACCTTTGATCCCTGGGTTCAAGCGATTCTCCTGCCTCAGCTTCCTGGGTAGCTGGGATTATAGGCGCTCACCATCACGCCAGGTTAAATTTCGTATATTTAGTAGAGATGGGGTTTTGCCATATTGGCCAGGATGGTCTGGAACTCCTGACCTCAAGTCATCTGCCAGCTTTGGCCTCAGCCTCCCAAAGTGCTGGAATTGCAAGCATGAGCTCTCTCACCTGGCATCATTTAGTTGGATTTCTGATTCCTAGTGATGTTTATGAATTGCATGTTGTCTTCTGAGAACTGCCTTATCATGCTGCTTTGCCATTTGGGCTCTGAGTTTTCTATTTTTCTTATTCAACTATGCAAGCTTTTAACAGAATAATTATTTTAATCCTGTGCACATTTTATATGCTAAAATAGTTTATCATTTGCTACTTAATGTTATTTTTGAAATTCAGAAGTCCATAAATTTTACCTTGGCAAATTTGATGAACTTTTCATTTGTGATTATTACTATTCAATTCTAAGCTTAGAGAGCTATGCCCCCCTGTCCTAAGGTCTGATATACACTGAAATCTTAATGTCTTCTAACTTCTCCATGATCTCATTTTTAATTCTGTGCACACCTGGCTCCTTAGTCCTGCTCGGGTCTCGGGCTCCACAATTTTCTCCTCTGAGAGGCTTTCTCCAGATGTCCTACAGAAGGCTCCAACTCCCAACTTCTATCACATCAATCTGTTTTTTCTTCTTAATACCATTTATCACTCTGGTATTTCTTATTTTCTCATTATTAAACTAACTGCCTCTACTAGAAGACAAGCACCTTGAGAACAGGAAAGGGCTTCTCGGAGCAACCACAAACATCCTCAGCATCTAGCACGGCCTGACATAACTGAAAACTCAAAATGTCTGCTGAATAATGTTGAACTAAAAATCAACTAGGATTGACTATGACATAGAGGATTAAATGCAAGATACAGCTCTAATACTCTAAAAACTTTCATATGGGGCCGGGCGCGGTGGTTCACACCTGTAATCCCAGCACTTTGGGAGGCCGAGGCGGGTGGATCACAAGGTCAAGAGATCGAGACCATCCTAGTCAACATGGTGAAACCCTGTCTCTACTAAAAATACAAAAAATCAGCTGGGCATGGTGGCACGTCCCTGTAATCCCAGCTACTCAGGAGGCTGAGGCAGGAGAATTGCCTGAACCCAGGAGGCGGAGGCTGCAGTGAGCTGAGATCGCGCCATTGCACTCCAGCCTGGGTAACGAGAGCGAAACTCTGTCTCAAAAAAATAAAAAAATAAAAATAAAAAAATAAAAATAAAATAAAAAATAAAAACTTTCATATGTTAAAATTAAGAGATAAAGTACAATAATGTTTCATTTTAGCCAGCATCATAGGGAAACCATACAAAATCAAATTTGTCTGATAAGCTAGGTCAGTTTTGTAAACTTTTTTTTCCCTGTATACAGAGTGATATACACTTTTTCTTTTTTTTAAAGAAATAATACTTTTTTTCTCCACCAAAACAGGTAAAAATATTCCAATAGTCTGGATTCCTCAGGCAATTTATCACTTTCTATTCAGTTAATGAATCCTTAATCTTCATTATCTGTGAAACTCCGATGCACTGTGTGGGGCCCTGGGGTTCTCAGAGCAGATTTTGCAGACATACCTTAAAGCAGTGTCATGATTTCCTAATCTTTAAAAGAGAGAAAATGATACCAATTCTCAAAGGGCTATTTGGAAGTGATAAAACAGATTTGAAGTGCCTTTGCTTAGTAAAATAGTACCTTTATTACCATCAAAAGGCACACAGAAATTGAACTTCTTCTTTAAAATATTTGATTTTCGGCGGGGCATGGTGGCTCACGCCTGTAATCCCAGCACTTTGGGAGACTGAAGCAGGCAGATCACGAGGTCAGGAGTTCAAGACCAGTCAGACTAGTAGAAACCCTGTCTCTACTAAAAATACAAAAATTAGCTGGGCATGGTGGCATGTTCCTATAATCCTAGTCACTTGGGAGGCTGAGGCAGGAGAATTGCTCAAACCAGGACCCGGGAGGCAGAGGTTGCAGTGAGCCAAGATCACGCCACTGTACTCTAGCCTGGGCTAAAGAGCGAGACTCGATATAAAAAAAAAAAAAAAAAAAAAAAAAAAAGATTCCATTTCTGTATCTTTGAAATAGGTGCTGACTGTTTCTATACGTTCTCTCTTTTGAAAGATTTTTTTTTTCTTTTCAATCCTGTTTCTTCTGTAGGCCTTAACATTCTCTTAAACTTTAGGTCAAATCTGAAAATTAAATCCCTACATATGGGGAAACATTTCTTTTTTTTTTTTTTTTTTAATTTTTGGAGACAGTCTTGCTCTGTGGCCCAGGCTGGCGTGCAGTGGCACAATCTCGGATCACTGCAACCTCTGCCTCCTGGGTTCAAGCAATTCTCCTGCCTCAGCCTCCCAAGTAGCTAGGACTACAAGCACACGCTGCCACACTCAGCTAATTTTTTGTATTTTTTAGTAGAAAATGGGGTTTCACTGTGTTCCCCAGGCTTGTCTCAAACTTCTGAGCTCAGGCAATATGCCTGCCTCATCCTCCCAAAGTGCTGAGATTACAGGTGTGAGCCACTGCGCCCAGCCTCGTTTTTGTTTCTTTTCAAGATGAGTCTCACTCTGTTGCCCAGGCTGGAGTGCAGTGATGCGATCTTGGCTCACTACAACCTCTGCCTCTGGGTTCAAGCAATTCTCCTGCCTCTGCCTGCTGAGCAGTTGGGACTACAGACACATGTCATTGCATCTGGCTAATTTTTGTATTTTTAGTAAAGACAGGGTTTTGCCATGTTGGTCAGGCTGGTCTTGAACTCCTGACCTCTAGTGATCTGCCTGCCTCGGCCTCCTAAAGTACTGGGGATTACAGGCATGTGCCACCATGCCCAGCCCCAGAGGAAACAACATTTCTAACAATTGGGAAGAACTGCATGATTGAAGCTTAATTAGTAAAATCAGTATCTTAAGACAATGTATCAAACATATCAACTGGCCACTATAGGAAGGTTGGGTTAAGAGAAAAATTCTGGCAAGGTAGCAATGTCGAGGGGTAGAAAGATGCAATAATTGGAAGATAAGCATTTTGGTCACATTCTACCTAGATAAAATAGCACTCTAAAACGCCCACTCTTCCACTGTTATAATCAAGTTCAATGCCCAAATCTAGCACAGTTCAGATTTAGCTTTTTAGGTATCTTGACATACTAGGTAGGAGGTTCCTAGATACGGAACCTAAGCACTGAAATCACTTGCATGAGCCAACAGCATTAAAGATGAATGAATTGACATTTTGGTTTATGCACCGATTTTCTGTGAACTTATACATGAATGTGTAATTTCTCAGAGATGATGAATCTGATCATCTCTAGGTGAACTGGAAGGTCAGTGTTAGGACCTGTTGCTAAGTCCCAGACCCTTCGATGACATAGTTTGGATACACAGCCCCTCCAAATCTCATTTGAAATGTGACACCCAGTGCTAGAGGTAGGGCCTAGTGGGAGGTGTTTGAGTGATGGGAGCTGATCCCTCAGGAATAGCTTGGCTCCTCCCCTCTAGTAATGAGTGAGTTCTTGTTCTATGTGTTTTTGACAGCTGGCTATTTAAAAGAGCCTGGCATCTCTCTCTTGTTCCCTCTCTCGCCTTGTGACACTGCTTATTCCCCTTCGCCTTCCACCATGAGTGTAAGCTTCCTGAGGCCCTCACCAGAAACAGATGCTCGTGCCATCTTTCTTTTTTTCCGAGATGGAGTCTTGCTCTGTGGCCCAGGCTGGAGTGCAGTGGCGCAATCTCTGCTCACTGCAACCTCCATCTCCCAGGCTCAAGTGATTTTTGTGCCTATGCCTCCTGAGTAGCTGGGATTATAGGCATGCCCACCACACCCAGCTAATTTTTGAATTTTTAGTAGAGATGGGGTTTCATCATGTTGGCCAGACTGGTCTTGAACTCCTGACCTGAAGGGATCTGCCCGCCTCAGCCTCCCAAAGTGCTGGGATTACAGGCATGAGCCACTGTGCGTAGCCGCCATGCTTCTTGTATAGCCTGCAGACCCATGAGCCAAATAAACCTCTTTTCTCTATAAATTACCCAGCCTCAGGTATTCCTTTGTAGAAACACTAAATGGACTAACATGCTTGACCATGTGAGGCTGCTTTGTGTTAATCATGTCTCTTTCTCCTTGCAACAACCACCTCTTGCTCTTGGTGTACTCTATTTTCTTCTAAAAGTTTAATAGTGATGAAGTTTAGAGGACGGATAGTGTATATACTTAGGATAAGGAATTGATAGGACTTGCTGAGTACCTGGACATGAGAGTAAGGATAACTCCCAAGATTCTGGTTTAGGTGACTGAGGAAAATGAGATAGGGTTACCCAAGATTAAAAATACATGAGATGAGAATGGGTGGGATGGAGACAATGTTACCATTAGAAAGCACACAGAACGTTCAAGTGGAGAAGTTCAGCAGGCAGCTCAAAGCATGTCTGAAGTTCACAAGAGATGTGAGGCTGTAATTATAGATTTAACAGCCTTCAGCATACAGGCAGTAATGAATGAAATTGCCTGAGAAGAATGAGTAAAATAAAAAAGAAGGCTACGTAGCAAATCCTAATGATTAATATTTGAGAGGAAAGGAAATAATGAATCATACCAAAAGTGTAGTGACCAGATAAAAATCCTCACCTTGAAACTACAAACCTAGAAAAGATGACGATAAAACGAGTAATTCTCTGTACTGTCTATTCAATTGACAAGACATGTGACATGCTACTTCACAGTGGGTCCTTCCTGGCACCCAACTGCATTCTGTCTGTGATTTGGCTATGATACAAGAATGTCAACAATGTTGAATAATTGAATAATTACCAGAACAATTCCCTAGTCCGCCCAAATGATCTTGACTTATTCACAGAACTTACATAACCTACCAGCTGTTTTGTTACTAAGCAAGGAAGGAGCTGTATCTTCCACCTGTCTCCTGTACCTGTTTCTGCCCCACAACACAGTTTAATTTCTATTCCTCATCTCTGCTCTCCTACTTTTTATTCTGTTGTAAGGCAGTTATGAAGCCAGGCATCTCTCTTAAGATGCAAAACAACTTGCTTATGGCAATTCCCTGCTAAGATCATAAAAACCAAAAAAAAAGGAAAAAAGCAAGGTACAGGTTGGAAAAATGAGATATATTCTTTCTCTCATAATATAAGCCAAGTGGCCTGTAACTCATTTCATGTATTAATTCTTTTGCATAAAACTTCTAATTTCTCATCCAAACAACAAAGTAGCTTAAATATACACAGTACTTCTGTGCTTATAAACATTAACAACTTCTTGTGGATTACAGAAATGACTATGTCTAAAGAATTTCAACCTTCATTAAAAAATAAGGATATAAGCTGGGTGCAGCAGCTCATGCCTGTAATCTCAGAACTTTGGGAGGTCGAGGCGGGTGGATCACCTAAGGTCAGGAGTTCGAAACCAGCTTAGCCAACGTGGTGAAACCTGTCTCTATTAAAAAATACAGAAGACAGGTGTGGAGGCAGGCACCTGTAATCCCAGCTATTCCAGAGGCTAAGGCAGGAGAATTGTTTGAACCCAGGAGGTGGAGGTTGCAGTGAGCTGAGATTGCGCCACTGCTCTCCAGCCTGGGCAACAGGAGCAAAACTCCGAATTAAAAAAGGATATAAGTGTCCATAATGCTACCAATAATGTCACTAGTGACTCAGGTGAACAAAAATAGTCTGCTTTTTACTGAAATTAGTTTCAGGTTCCAAATGCAGTATTAAGGAAAACATAAAATTGGAGACATCAATATTTTAAGAGAAACACACAGTAGTCTTCACTTAAACTTGTGATGCCCACTGAGGGTTATGCTTTATTTAGTGAGCTACACAATGAAAACCTTACAGGCGATCTGCTTACTGGACAAGCTACCCTGCTGACATGTGACTCCAGGCAATCTCCAATGTGGAGGGAATAAGATGATGAACTTCCTCTCTCAAATGGAATACACTACCTATTTGTGTTCTATTATTCTTTGTTGATATGCCAGCAAACCATCACTATCATTTTTCTGAGTGAATAAACCCAATCACCCTTGATGTGGCAAAGAAGAGTATTTAAAATTAAACATATTTTCAACAAAAATAGAATTTTGTACAACAGGAGGGGATTTTTTTTAATTGCTAAAAGTTTATTTTTTCTATTATATAAAGCTAATATATATTCATTATGGAACACTTGGAAGATAGATACACAAAAAGAAGAAAATAAAAATCATCCATAATCTTAGCTCCTCCCAGGTATAGCCACTATTAAATAATTGCTTGCTTTTCTGTGTGTGTGGTTGTTTTTGTTGTTTTAATAGGGGCTGGGTTTCACCAAGTTGCCCAGGCTGGTCTCAAATTCCTGGGCTCAATGATTTGCCTGCCTTGGCCTCCCAAAGTGCAGGGAGGATAGGCCTGAGCCACCACACCTAGCCTGCTTGTTTTTAAAAGAAAAAATTTATATACAGAATTAACAAAAGTAATAAAATCAAAAGTCTATTTAGCTTAAACCTTGAAGAGAAATAAAAAGCACAAGGCTATAGTCATTAAAACTCTTAATAACTAGACCTGGTGTGGTGGCTCAAGCCTGTAATCCCAGACCTTTGGGAGGTGAGAGGATTGCTTGATGCTAAGAGTTCGAGACCAGCCTGGCAACATAGTGACACACTAAAAAATTTAGGCCGGGCGCGGTGGCTCACGCCTATAATCCCAGCACTTTGGGATGCCAAGTCAGGTGGATCACCTGGGGTCAGGAGTTTGAGACCAGCCTGGCCAACTGGTGAAACCTCATCTCTACTAAAAACACAAAAATTAGCCAGGTATGGTGGCATGTGCCTGTAATCCTAGCTACTTGGGAGGCTGGGGCAGGAGAATCACTTAAACCTGGGAGGCAGAGGTTGGTACTCCAGCCTGGGGGACAGAGCAAAACTCCATCTCAAGAAAGAAAGAAAAAAAAGAAGGAAAGGAAAAAGGGAAGGAAAAAGGGAAGGAAAAAGGGAAGGGAAGGGAAGGGAAGAAAGAAAGGAAAGAAAGGAAAGAAAGCAGAAGAAAGAAAGAAAGAAAGAAAAGAAAGAAAAGAAAAAAAAAGAAAAGAAAAGAAAAGAAAAGAAAGACTTTAGCTTGGCATGGTGGCAGGTGCCTGTAGTGCCAACCAGCTACTCAGGAGGTTGAGGTAGGAGAATCAACTAGGCCCAGAGGTTGAGGCTCCAGTGAGCTATATGATCATGCCACTAGACTTCTGCCTGAGCAGCAGAGCCAGACCTTGTCTCAAAAATAAAAACCCCTCTCCCCCAACACAATTTTTATTTTGAAAAACTTCAAACCTATAGGATAGTTCAAATTACCATTCAAATCACCCAGACTCATCAGTTGTTCACATTTTGCCACATTTGCCTTTTCTCTCTACACACATACTTTTCTATTGTATGTACCTTTTAACTTTACATATTTCAATGTATTTCCCAAGAACAAGGACATTCTAAGTGAAAGTAATGTTTTTATGAACTAATCAAATTTTGCAATTCTTTCTATAAGGCTGACCAAGATAATGGAGCAGACTTCATAAAACTGTGATTAGCTTGTATTAAAGTTTATTTTCTTCCTTTTTGCCCCACTTCAGGTGACTGTCCTCTGGAATATAGTTTCTCAACCTCAGCACCTATGACATTTTGGGCCAGCTAATTCTTTGCTGGTGGAGGGGGGCCGGGGGGGGGGGCGTCCTGTGGCCACAGGATGTTTAGCAGAGTCCTGTCCCTTTATCAACTAGATGCCAGTATCACCCTACATCCAGTTTTAACAACTGAAATTGTATCCATCACTGCTCTGCGGAGGGCAAATTGCCCCTGGTGAAAAAACGCTGCTCTCTCTCAAAGAATAGGGCCCTCCAATCCAGATGAGGAATAGCAATGATAATGATAGCATCTATTGATTTACTGAATGCGTGCCATGTGGCAGCATGTTCTAAGCAGTGCACATGGGTTAAATCATTTACCCCTCAGAATAACCATCTGAAATGGGTGGTGAGCACTTTGATCTCACAGAGGAGGAAATAGACACTGTGAGGTTAAGTACCTTATGTGAATGAACAAACCAAAGAATGGCTTCCTGCAAAAACTGAGATCCAACACTATGTAGCTGAGCCACTATTCTTAAAGTAAAAGGTAACTTTCATGGTACATACTGCACTTAAAAAGGAAAAAGGTTCATTTGTGAAATTAAAAAGAATAAAAGGACGTAGGGAAACAGGCACTCTGTCATATATTGCTAATAACTGTTCACACTGATGCAAATTGTTAAACTCCCCTCCAGGAAGGAATCATGTGACTTAAAAATGTGTATGCCCTTTTACCCAACAATTCATCCTAATAACCAGTTATACACATAAAACAGAAGTGCAGTGATATTTACTACAGTCTTTTCATAACACCAAAAAAACTGGAACTATATCAATACCCAAATACAGAGTTAAATGACAATACTTTTCGTACAAAGTCATTCTACAGAGCCATTAAAAATAATGAGCATATCATATCAAAAGATGTTCATATGTTTAAGTAAATGATAAAGCAGAATGAACGTCATAATCCTAGTAACTACACACACAGAGGCAAAAATGTTAAACATGATTATTTCCAAATGATGAGATTCTAGTCGTTTTCCTTTAGCTTATCTGCATTTTCTGTTTTTTCCACCTCCCATTTTAGCTTGGCTTTTATTCAAAAGTTTTATTTTTTATTTTTTGACTTCTCTTGAGGAGCAGGCTACCCCATAGGCAGTATGCTGAGAGTAGCGTATTCAAAAGTTTTTAAAATGGAAGTTCATATACAGATGAAAAGGAGATCCCTTTGACATTGGCAGAAGTAACATACAGTTTCAACTACGTGTACTCAATTCCAGAGATCCATACTATGTTATAAAAATGTGTGGTTACCATTGTTGAACAAATTGTGAATAGCACCCCACAGACTGTGTAGGAAAGTTTCTTGGTTAGTCAGTAGGACCGGTCAGTTGTCTAGCCTACATCTTAACTCAGCTGTGATGCTGTGGGATGAATTCTACAGGTGATCTGACGTGAGTCCCAGAGATGTCTAGGAAACTGACCCCAATTGTGGTTCCAGAGTACCGAGTTCAGGAACGTACTCAGTCTAGACTAAAAAAGCCTAGAAAGACTGAAGCTGATGGATGAATAATTTGTTTATGTCTGATTCTGATTCTGTCCCACTCTGCAACCACACTGTGGTTTAACTCTAGGACTCATGAGTGCACCTGGCAGGTGAGGCATTCTTTAGTGCATATCTACTTAAGACTGGACCCAGAGGTGACAAGTACATTTTCAGGCCATCATCCACAATTGTTCGCCCGTTGGAGAAATTTTATTTAACTTGGAAACGTGGTCCACCTCTGAGCTAACTTTTTTTTTCTTTTCATTCTTTAGATAAGCAAACTGTTTAATTTTACCCAAACGGTTTCTCTGTCTGGTCTTTCCATCAATCCACACTAACACCATCCTTTGTCATTAAAACAGTTGTGCAATTCTTGACTCCACTAAATAAACCACGGCAACGTGCAACGTTTTTCAAAAAGTGGTTTTGGAACGCCTGAGGTAAGTCCTCAGGAGGTTTGAATGCAGAGTGCTACGTTTTAGCACATCCACACTTGGTACCTTCATCTCTCACTCTGGAGTGCTGCCTAGCACAACAGAATATCAAGTGCCTGCCCCTGAAAGCACATGCCCACTCCTATGAAGGACTGCAATGGTCCTACAGTCTTTTCATGCCACCCTGTACCTCTGGTAAGATGAACTGTTCCACGGGCTTGTACCACAGCTTGTTCACCTGCACACCACAGCTCGGAGGACTGAAGCGAGCAATGAAGAGGGCCTCCTACGAATTGGGAGAAAAAGACAAGAAAAAATTACTCATGCTATACGTTGCATATGCAACAAGTTTTCAAACACCTTACATCTTGGTTAGCTAAATCCACAATGGCCCTAACCACGGTTACTAACATGGTTCTACTGTGGTTTTGGCATCATTTGGGTTTTCTAGTGCAGTCATAGTTATTACATAATGACACTTCAGGTAATCAAAGTTGTCATGAAGTTCTCAAATACTAAACATAATCCACATAACCTTAAAAAAAAAACCCACCTTGAAAGAAAAAGTATTAAGGAAAGTGAGAGGTGTTGTTAAATTAAGCCAACATATTATAGTGTCGAAACTCCTTCAAAAAGTTAAGACTGAACGGAAAGACCACAGATTTCTACTGGAACAAAAGCACTCAGGAAAATCCCTTCAAAAAGAATCTTCAGAAGAAAATATAAACAAAACAAAAAAGGGAATATAAAAGAGGATTGGGGCTAGGCATGGTGGCTCACGCCTATAATCCCAGCACTTTGGGAGGCTGAGGTAGCCAGATGACTCGAGGTCAGGAATTCCAGAACAGCCTGGCCAACATGTCAAACTCCATCTGTACTAAAAATATAAAAATTAGGCCGGGCGCGGTAGCTCATGCTTATAATCCCAGCACTTTGGGAGGCCGAGGCGGGCGGATCACAAGGTCAGGAGATCAAGACCATCCTGGCCAATATGGTGAAACGCCATCTCTACTAAATATCCAAAAATTAGCTGGGCATGGTGGTATGTACCTGTAATCCCAGCTACTTGGGAGGCTGAAGCAGGAGAATTACTCGAACCTGGGAGGTGGAGGCTACAGTGAGCCGAGATTGCGCCACTGCACTCCAGCCTGGGCCACCAAACCAGACCCCATCTCAAAAAAATCAAAGATATGTCTATGGTTTGCTTGGACCCCCTCATTTCCTCTAGGCAACATTTCCTCATTCTCATGCCTATTCTTATAGACCAACTTACCACAGGGGAATCTTCTGCTAAGCTATTAAAACCATGCAGGGGTTCAAAATTAAGCACATTTCAATAGATTATGTCTATTTCTTTCATGAACACCAGTTCTTTGCAATGCAGTGTAAGAATATTTTTTGCATTGTGACTACCCATGAACCCATTAGAATCCATTTTAGACTAGTCCTTGCTTGAGGACAAAGATTAACTCCTCCGTGGCTAAAAATATGGCAACTAAAAGTTATATCAACATGATCAAAATATTTCATGTCTGAACCAAACTACTTGATTGATAACTCACACACTACAAATAGTTTTGTTTTTTTGAGAGAGTCTCACTCTGTCACCTAGGCTGGAGTGAGTGTTGTGATCATGGCTTGCTGTACTGCAGCCTCAACCTCCTGGGCTCAAGTGATCCTCCCTCCTCAGCCTCCCAAGTAGCTCGCACTACAGGAATATGCCAGCAGAGCTGCCTATTTTCTTAATTTTTTTGCAGAAACGGGGTCTCACTGTGTTTCCTAGGCTAGTCTCGAACTCCTGGGCTGAAGCAATCCACCTGCCTTGGCCTCCCAAAGTACTGGGGCATGAGCCACCATGCCTGGCTAATAGTCTTTTTAAAACTGTGTCATACAAAGATGATTAAACAATTGTTTCAAAAAAAAAATTCAAGATTAATCCTGATTTCTAGATAAGGATAATAGTGATACTCATCGAGTTATTTCAGTTACCTATCTGATCTTCAGCAATGAAACTATTAACTACAATCACATATGAACTCCTATAGTTGAGGAACAACAAAGCTCTTCTCACTGTAATCATTATCGCTGGCATCATCAGTAGAAATCCTACTCTTCCCTCTGTGTTGTATTTATGTCTATAAACACATCAACAAACTAGACAGATTATTTAGAGGAAGAACAGGGCAAATTACAAAAAAGAAAGTTCATCTCAAATTTAGTTGTATATTTATTGGTGAGTAACACTGTATTCATTGCCAATAATCAACATTAATAATACATTTAAAAAAACTGAACAGAGTTCTGCTTCCAGCAATATCAGACCAATTCTCCGATAGGTAATAATTAAGAACTCTGGATGAATCATAAAAAACAATTATTTAAAGGCACTGGAATTCAAACAAACAGGTAGAAACTGGAGAAGAAACAGTACTTGGAAGAAGGAAAAGGCTGTAAATATGCATCTCCCCCCTCGGCCCCTTCTTGACTCTTTGTCTGAGGGTACAACTCTAGGGCAACGGGAAGAATGAAAATCTGTAGTCTTTCTGCTTGAAAAATTAAGAAGACAGAATTGGGGCAAACACATCAGTCTATAAAATGGGTTGGGGGAACCTCCCAGAAAGGAAAAGATCACAGAGAGAGAGGCATAAATTCTTCATATTAACTCTGCCCAAATCTGTGGCTGACTCATGAAATACACATTCAAGGCAGAACCCAAGTAGCCCACCCAAGGCCAAAAAAAAACTGAACGGAGATTTTAGCTGCTTCGCATTGCAAGTGAGACAATGTTTAGAGTCTGTGTCCAGCCAATTTCACTGCCTGCTAAAACAAACAAACCAAAAAATCAATACTCTTTGAGGCAAATATAATAAGATCTAGAGTTCCTACAACGAATTATTTACAATATCTAGGATACAAGGCAAAGATAAGGGCCAAGCGTGGTGGCTCACACCTGTAATCCCAGCACTTTGGGAAGTCAAGGCAAGAGGATGCTTGAGGTTAAGAGTTTGACACCAGCCTGGGCAACACGGTGAGACCTGTCTCTACAAAAAACTTTAAAAGTAGCAGGTTATGGTGGCACACGCCTGTAGTCCCAGCTACTCCGGAGGCTGAGGGGGGAGGATAGCTTAAACCCAGGAGTTCAAGGCTGTAGTGAACTGTGAATGTGCCACTGCACTCCAGCCCGGGCAAAAGTGTGAGAGCCTGTCAAACAACAACAACAAAACCCAAACCAAAAACCCCCAAAATACTAAACATAAAACAGAAAAATGTTCCCCATATTTTAGAGAAAAGATAATCAATAAAGACAGACGCTGAGATGACTTAGAGTAATCATACATAGATTTTAAAGCTGCTGTTGTAACTATGGTCAAAGCTGTAGAGAAAAACATGCTCAAACAATGAACACGCAGGAAATTTTAGAGAAATAGAAACAGCAAAAAAGAACTAACTGGAAACTGAAGAAGTACAAAGTGTAATATTTAAAATACATCTAAAATAAAAAATTCATTGGATAGGCTTAACTTCAGATTTGAGATGACAGAAGAGTCACTAAACTTGAATACAGATTAACAGATGTTATCAACATTGAAACATAGAAAAAACTTGACTAAAACGAACACTCTATGATCTGTAGGACAATATCAAAAGATCTAACATACACGTAATTAGAATTCCAGGAGGAGTAGAGAGAGTGAGTGAAGTCAGAAAAGATTCTGGACATTAATAGCTGAAAATCCCCCAAATTTGGTAAAAGACATACATTTTACGGATACTAGAAATGTGGCAAGCCCTGAATAAAACAGACCAAGGGGGAAAAAAAGAAGCACACCAGGGCTGGTGCAGTGGCTCACGCCTGAAATCCCAGCACTTTGGGAGGTTAAAGGCGGCAGATCGCTTGAGGTCAGCAGTTCCAGACCAGCCTGGCCAACATGGCAAAACTCCATCTTCACTAATACAAAAACCAAGATCATGCCACTACGCTCCAGCCTGGGTGACAAAGTGAGACTCCGTCTCAAAAAAAAAAAAAAAAAAAAACAAAAAAAAAATTCACCAATCATATAATATCACGAACAAGTCTCAAAAACATGATGTTGAGTGAAAGAAGCTTTACCCAATAGAGTATTTACTAAATGATTTCACTTATATATGAAGTCCCAGAACTACTCTATGGTGAAACAAAAAATCAGAACAGTGGTTGCTCCTGGGAGATGGGGAAGGAACTGACTGTGAAGAAACATGAGGCAATTTTCTAGGGTGATATGCTTCGTATCTTGATAGCGACTTGGGTTATACCAGTTTATACAGTATAATCACCTTAGGTCAGGAGTTTGAGACCAGCCTGGCTAACATGGTAAAACTCTGTCTCTACTAAAAATACAAAAATTAGCCAGGCATGGTGGCACACGCTTGTGGTCCCAGCTACTAGAGAGGCTGAGGCTAAAGAATCACTCAAACTCAGGAAGTGGAGGTTGCAGTGAGCCAAGATCATGCCACTGTACTCAAGCCTGGGTGACAGAGCAAGACTCCATCTCAAAAAGAAAAAAAAAAAAAAAAAAAGGGAATGCACATTTCACTGTATGTAAATTTTAAAAACCATAAATATTAAAGTCTAATTAATGATATGCATGCTGAAGTGTTTAGGGTTGAAGTGTACTGATGACTGCAACTTACTCTGAAATACATTGTAAAAAAACATAGGTTGATGAGTGGAAAAAAAAAATATATACGTAATAAACCAAACACAGAAAAACATTAACTATTGTAGATATATAGTTAGTGGCTATAGGGGTGTTTACTGAATAATTCCTCCAAGTTTTCTGCATGTTAAAAGCTAAAAATCAGATCTTTCAAATACGATTCCATGCTACTCCTTCAGATATACTCTGTGAACAAATCAGATTTCCCCACATATCAGGAACAGAGAAACCTCAATGGTTTAAACTTTTATTCCTTCTACATCCTTATTACAAAAAAGATGTGAAGCAGCTGTTAGCCTTGTATTACGGACTTTTACAGTTGGAAGAAAGAAACAGTAATACTCACTTATCCTAACAGTCCTAAACTTTTTATATCCATTACCAACTTTTGAAATTCCCTAGCCTTTAGGGAATTTTAGGTTGGAGACTTCTATTCTAGTCAACTCCTCCTTTTCTAGATATAGCAATAGCACGCTTATTCATAGATAGCCTATCCGCAAACCAGTCTTATATCACATTACAGTGTATTTAGTCAATAGGGGAAGGAAGGGGAAAGTATCTTAAACCAGAGAGAATTATATAGTCTTCTAATTACTTACTCTATGTCATAAGAAAAAGTTGATGTTTTTGAAAAAGAAAAAAGAGAAAAAAACTTGTACAAAGCAGTGCATACCTCTTGTTCTGCCTGATAAAGTTTGACGGTGATGTTCCTCTGGAAACCCACATTGTTGGCATCATAGAACACTCCAAGACTGGTAATAACGATGGGGTAGAGAACTCGGAAACTCACACTGACAACTCGATCCTCAGAGAGCCCTGATGAAGTCTCTTCGGACAGACTGAATGCTTCAATTTCCTGATTCAAAACTAAGTAATGAGAACAGGTTTATATAACTGAACAAATATAATCCTTTGTTTTACTAGTAGGAAACAATGAAGTGGACTTAATGCCAAAAGCTAGGTAATTATTTGCTATATAATTCACAAATGGCAGGAATTAAAAAAAAAATACTTGAGAAACATGGCTGCTTCTATATAAACATTTTTGAAATTGAAGAATAAAGTTTTCAGCCACATCTAAGTACATTAATTGTCAGAACTACTTCAACAGCTTTTTGCATACATGTGTGCATGTATAACTGCCATAGGAGATATTTAAATTTAAGTCAACTGGAAGGCATCTATTTGGAAGGGTTGGATAAATAGAAATAATAAAAACAGTACTGACTGTAGTCATAAATAATCAGTAAGTTTGGTCTTACTCTGCAAATTCCAAAAATCCTACTTCTTGTTAGGCAATTTTTTTTTTTTTTTTTTTTTTTGAGACAGCGTCTCGCTCTGTCGCCAGGCACCAGGCTGGAGTGCAGTGGTGCGATCTCGGCTCAGTGCAACCTCCGCCTCCTTGGTTCAAGCAATTCTCCTGCCTCGACCTCCCGAGTAGCTGGGACTATAGGCGCATGCCACCACACCCAGCTAATTTTTGTATTTTTTAACAGAGACGGGGTTTCACCATGTTGGCCAGGATGGTCTCGATTTCTGGACCTCATGATCTGCCTGCTTCGGCCTCCCAAAGTGCTGGGATTACAGGTGTGAGCCACCACGCCTGGCCCTTGTTAGTCAATTTAAAATATATGTGATACGTCAGGCAATTATCACAGTATAAATAAGCAACTAAAGTCACTTCAAATAACATTTGAAAAACTCTTCCTGTACAGCATTGATAAAAGATAAGCATATCAAACACGGTTCTGAACCACCTTCCATGTACCATTCCCCATCACATTTACATCTTCCCAACTCCTCTTGTGGTGTGGCATTATCTCTACTTTACAGATTAAGAAACTGAGGCCCAAAGGGATTAAGCAATTCACTTAAGGTCACAGAAAGTGGCAGATCCAAGAATCAAGCCCGGTTTAGTGATTCAAAAGTCAGTCCTCTTTCTACTCCCCAACAGCTGTCTAATCAGTGCCATAACAGTTACTTTCAAATAACTTCTTTTCTTTCATTTATGTATTTCTTTTTTTTTGAGACAGTCATCCAGTCACTCAGGCTGCTGTCCAGTGGCATGGACATGGTTTATTGCAGTCTTAACCTCCTTTGCTCAAGGGATCCTCCTGTTTCAGCTTCCTGAGTAGCTGGGACCATAGGCACACACCACCAGCCTTGGCTAATTTTTTGTAGAGATGGGGTCTCATCATGTTACCCAGGCTGGTCTTGAACTCTTGACATCAAGCAATCCTCCCACCTCAGCTTCCCAAAGTGCTGGAATTACAGGCATGAGCTACTGTGCCCAGTCTTCAAATAAATTTTCTAATTACAATAAATGAATTAGGATACATTAAATAAAGCAGTTAATATGGCAGAGAATATCAGTGCTACTTTAATAATATAAAACCCTATTTTAAAAGATTATCAAAGTCCTTTGTATTTTTTAGAGCTGTGGTTTTCAAATTTTGCTGACTACAAAACCCCATCAGTTAAAAAAATTTGTACACACAGTCATTTACTTACAAATTATATGCATATATTGTGGTGAATCTATACATTCAGTATTAATAAAGATTGTATTTTCTTATTTTCAGATAAATACAAATTCTAAGCCTGGGCAACACAGCAAAACCCTGTCTCTACTAAAGATACAAAAATTAGCTGGACGTGGTGGTGTGCACCTGCAATCCCAGCTACTTGGGAGGCTGAGGCATGAGAATTGCTTGAGCCTGGGAGGTAGAGGTTTCAGTGACCTGAGATTGTGCCACTGCACTCCAGCCTGGGCAACAGAGTGAGACCCTGTCTCAAAAAAACAAAAACAAAAACAAAAATATACTTTCTTCCTACACTCTAGCAGATCATTTGGATGTCCCTATTAGAGTTCCTAGAAGCTCTTTACACTCAGTAGATGCCCAGTAAAATGGGGCTAAAGCAAAGTGATGCCTCAGACGTCACTAGAGACATGAGCAGGAGAGGAAAAAAGGGAGAATACAGTTTTTTGTCATGGGCTAGGCAAGCATTAACCGGAGAGTCTAGACTACAACATAATGGATAACAATATAATTTTTTAAAAGATATTCAGTAAATAAAAGATATCCATATTAGAAACCTCTTTATTAAAAGCAGTATGTCAAGCACATTATAATATAGCATTTTTAATATTTTCTTATCTAAAACAAATGTGCCTTGAGCTTCAAGTTATGTGGACACAGGAAATCCCGTTGCTTTACTGTGCTATTAATCAAACCTTCTACCACAGCCACAGTGTCATGAGTAATGCTTATCATAACCTTCAGGTACTGAAATAACCATAACCGCCCTTTGGATCATTGAAAAGATAAAATTAAGGCCGGGCGCGGTGGCTCAAGCCTGTAATCCCAGCACTTTGGGAGGCCGAGGCGGGTGGATCACGAGGTCAAGAGATCGAGACCATCCTGGTCAACACGGTGAAACCCCGTCTCTACTAAAACTACAAAAAATTAGCTGGGCATGGTGGCGCGTGCCTGTAATCCCAGCTACTCAGGAGGCTGAGGCAGGAGAATTGCCTGAACCCAGGAGGCGGAGGTTGCGGTGAGCCGAGATCGTGCCATTGCACTCCGGCCTGGGTAACAAGAGCGAAACTCCGTCTCAAAAAAAAAAAAAAAAAAAAAAAAAAAAGAAAAGATAAAATTAGGTTCAATATTAACTTAGTTATATACACATTTAAAAAATTCATAACCTAGGGGTATTACAGATATGAAAATGTTCTATTAATAAAAAATTCTGCTTCTTTACTTTTCATAAACAACAGCACTTAAGATAATAAAAGTATGGTTAATTTAAAAGTGAAGGGCTTCTTTTTGTTTCGTTTTGATTTTCAATTGTAATTTGTTGAAGGAATACCGAATCATCACGTGATATAACATTCTATAAGATTTATGATCCCTTTAAGACTCCAGTGGAAGCCAAAGGACATTCTCCCCCGAACACAATTCATACATAAAATTTTCTTTTTTTTTTTATTTATTTTATTTTTTTATTTTTTTTTTAAGTTTTCTTTCTTTTTTTTTTTTTTGAGACGGAGTTTCACTTTTGTTACCCAGGCTGGAGTGCAATGGCGCGATCTCGGCTCACCGCAACCTCCGCCTCCCGGGTTCAGGCAATTCTCCTGCCTCAGCCTCCTGAGTAGCTGGGATTACAGGCACGTGCCACCATGCCCAGCTAATTTTTTGTATTTTTTTAGTAGAGACGGGGTTTCACCATGTTGACCAGGATGGTCTCGATCTCTTGACCTCGTGATCCACCCGCCTCGGCCTCCCAAAGTGCTGGGATTACAGGCTTGAGCCACCGCGCCCGGCCTCCATACATAAAATTTTCTTACAATGTTAACTGAATTCATAGAGATGCTAAGAAACCCCTGTTTTATAACACAGACCTGAATATATTGTCCGATTTATTTAAAAAGCTGTTTGAAACCCAACTTTTATAAAATGGCAGGCTCTTTTAAATAATGTTAAGTACCTTCCACCTTCTAGTACCTATTCTAAATACATTATATGTATCAACTTATTTCACCCTTATGTCAATCCCCATGAGGAAGATTCTTTTATCCCAAGTTTACAGGTGATAAAACTGAGGCAGAGGAGGTCACACAGCTAGAAAATGGCAGAGCTTGGATTTAGAGCCATGGAGCCTGCTTATAAAAGTGAGGTGTTAATTACACAGTTTTAACAAACCTTAAAATGCCAGAAGTCTTAATCAACATATTTAAGACTTAGAAGTTTAAGCTCCCTTAGAAACACAGCTGAACATAACAGGAAGTACTAATAAACAGAGAGTTATAAATTTATCAACTTCCTAAAATTGGTTCCCTCGTGACACACAGAGAACCTAATTAGGATCAGCTTTCTTTGTTGTTTTTTCTTCTTTGGTTTTGAGACAGGGTCTTGCTCTGTCCCCTAGGCTGGAGTGTAGCAGTGTGAACAGATCATAGCTTACTGCAGCTTCGAACTGCTGGGCTCAAGCAGTCCTCCTTCCTCAGCCTCCTAAGCAGCTGTAACTACAGGCATGAGCAACCATCCTCCGCTAATTTTTTTTTTTTTTTGCAGACATGGGAACTTACTATGTTGCCAGGCTGGCGTGGGCTCCTCCTCCTGCACTGGTGTCCCAAAGTGCTGGAGCCGCCTTCTTTATCCTCACCAGAATTTTTACAAACTTTTAATTTTAAGGCATAAATAATGTTACTTGTGTTTTAATTTTTTTTACTATTTGTTTCTTTTACAGAAATAAATTAGACAATAATTCTAAGAGAAAGTTGATTCACAATATTTGTTTCTTCTATTAATTTATAATAACCTTGAAGAAGTTAAAATCAGCAGTTTTCCAAAAGTTCAAAATTTGGTAATTCAGGATTTATCTTAGTATAAGGAACTTCCAAATATATATGAATCACACTGAAAAAATAAAGTCTCCTGGATCCTGAAGTTTCAATCCTGTAAAGAATCTCTACAGATACCCCAAGTCAATCTGTCAAAAATGATGAAACAGGCCAGGTGCGGTGGCTCACACCTATAAATCTCAGCACTTTGGGAGGCTGAGGCGGGTGGATCACAACAGCTGGCTACCTCCCTGGCTGACCCCAGTGAGGTCAGGAGTTCGAGACCAGCCTGGCCAAGATGGTGAAAGCCCATCTCTACCAAAAATACGAAAATTAGCCAGGTGTGGTGGCAGGTGCCTGTAATCCCAGCTACTCGGGAGGCTTAGGAAGAAGAATCACTTGAACCCAGGAGGAAGAGGTTGCAGTGAGCCAAGATGGTGCCAGTGCATGCTAGCCTACATGACAGAGCAAGACTCCATCTCAAAAAAAAAAAAAAAAAAAAAAGATGAAAACATAAATTTGGATGAAAGACATTTTAGTCTGTTAAAAACAGACTCCAGGGAATGGTGGCTCATGCCTGCAATCCCAGTGCTTTGGGATGCTGAGGCTGGTGGATCCTTTGAGGGCAGGAGTTCAAGATCAGCCCAGGCAAGACGGCGAGACCCCATCTCTACAAATATTTAAAAATTAGCCACGTGTTGTGGCACATGCCTCTAGTCCTAGCAGGGTGGTGAGGCAGGAGGATCACTTGAGCCCAGGAGTTTCAGGTTACAGTG
Organism: Sapajus apella; assembly: GCF_009761245.1. NCBI lineage: Eukaryota > Metazoa > Chordata > Mammalia > Primates > Cebidae > Sapajus > Sapajus apella. Next base: position 12,102,388 of record NW_022436989.1, on the reverse strand, counting down.
AGCCATGATTGTGCCACTGCACACCAGCCTAGGTGACAGAGCAAGACCCTGTCTTTAAAAAACATAAGTAAATAAAATAACAAATAACAAAACAGATTCCATACCATCAAGCTCAGCAACTTTTACTCAACATCGAGCTTGTATATGGCAGTTGAGGGAAAAGGTGACTTACCTGGGTTTGTGATGTTGAGTAGTTTACAGGAGTAAGGATCCTCCCTGTCTTCCACAGGCACTTCACAGCCATGAGCACCTATTATGAACTTCACAAGCACACTGAGAGATGTGTTGGCATTAACATCAGTTACTGATCTTCACCTCGCACATGCACGTTTCCTCACGCCCATTTCAGAGCTTTTACTTTTGAGACACAAGTGTTTATAACGATTAATTCTCTACCTTTATTCATCTAGTCTAGCAAAATGGGGGAACAAGCAAACTAAAAGTTGCTAACTGCCAAGTTACTTATGCATGACTCCTTTGCTGCAATGGTATATTAAAGCAAGTATGAATACGTCTGGCCTCGCTACCAGCATGTTAGTATCATTTAAAAGCAAACTATGGTCAAGTCAGCTTCTCATGCCCCTACCTAAAAACACATCTGTATCTAAAATTTTCCTTTTTTGCCTTCTTCTATTTCAGAAGGTGTTCCTTTTGCTCAAGATTAGGTCTTTCCATCCAAGAAGAAATCCCCTTCTCTCCTAGACTTTGGTTCACTGGTTACCTCCATAGCTAGTGGCTCCTTCCCTCCACATTATAAGTCCTGACTCTAATTTCTCTTCACCTTCCATCCTTCCTTGCCACCACACTTTACACTGAGGTCCTACAAAGAAATTAAAATTGCAGCTTCTTGTTTCTTACTTCCCACTCATTTTATAAAACAGGAGTTTTAGCTTTAACATCACCACTTCCACTGAGATTACCACTAAAGTAACCAATGATTTGCTGCTAAAAATCAATAGATATTCTTCAACTCTTACCCTCCTGGCTTCTCCATGGCTCAAAACTGCCCATCTCCCTAAAATGCTCTCCTCCCTTCCTTCAGCGGCTTGCTTAGTCATCTTCACTGGCTCTTCCTCCTCAGCTTGTCCACTGAGAGTGGTATTAGTCCAGGGCTCTGCTCTTGGGTCTCTTCTCAATCTACTCATTTTTTTTTTTTTTTTACTTCCTTTCCCTAGACAGTACTATTTATTCCCAAGGCTTCAACTAGCATGAGAATGATTCTTCAATTAGTAACTCTAGTTTTTTCTTTTTTTTTGAGATAGAGTCTCTGTCACCCAGGCTGGACTGCAGTGGCACAATCTCAGCTCTCTGCTGCCCCCGTCTTCCAGGTTCAACCAATTCTGCCTCAGCCTCCTCAGTAGCTGGGATTGCATGCATGCGCCACCACATCTCGCTAATTTTTAAATTTTTAGTAGAGATGGGGTTTCACCATGTTGGCCAGGCTGGTCTCAAATTCCTGGCCTCAAGTGATCTGCCTGCCTCGGCCTCCCAAAGTGCTGGGATTACAGGCATGAACCACTGTGCCCGGCCCTGAGTTAGTAACTCTAGTTTAGGCCCAGGTTCTAAGTAAAGGACCTGTAAATTCATTGGACATCTTCACCTAGATGGCCCACAGAGAGCTGTTTGCAGAAGCCTGCTACTACTGGCTTTGAGAGCCAAGTGTCAACTTTTTAGAAATTTTGTGAGATGGTTATTAAACATAGCCTTTATTTAAAATTAAATATATATTAAAAACAAATACTCAAATTAATCACTTATTGTTTTACTACATTTTGCTATTATCTATGATCTTGACATCATTTATATTTCTTACATCTATCTACATGGTGGAAATAGTATATATGGCATGCTACTGCTTATATTTCCCCCACTCTGTGCTCAGTGATGTCACATTAGTTCCTTGAACTGGCTACGGTGGGAATATTCACACCATAGAAACTGGCAAATAATACAAATAAGGGTTTGGCTTATTGTTTTGTTGGTTGGCTAGACTTAAGAAAGTATAGAGAAAATGTTGATAATGCAAATTAAGCTTAATGTGATGTGCCTATCTATAGCTATTACATAGTGAATAGTACAAAAAAAAGTCAAGGAAATATGATTTCAGTGTTCAAAGACTATTACCTGATATAGCACAGAAGTCACTGACTATATTGACCAAGTGTAAAGCTGACATCTTAGCTGTCACTTTAGTCTTCACTGTTTGCTTAAAAGACTTTTGCCAGAACTACACTGTTTTGTTAACTATAACCACAGTTGGCCACAGACAAGAGAATCTGTCAATTACAGGCTGTATATCCTTTATGTCAATGAAACGTATAATAAACAGGTATATACATATAAGCATCCTTTTTCCCCGAGAGCCAGTTATTAAATCTTTATCAGTATGCCACTGCCTGCAGGAACTTCAAAGTCAACACATCCACAACTGAGCTTCTTTCCCATGAATCCTGCTCTTCTCATGCAGTATTTTTGTTTTGATTGATGATTCCACTATTCTCCAAGTCCCAACACTTGCAATCTTCCTAGCCTCCTCCTCCATTTTCTATATTCAATGACTTTATTCTCTCATAAGGTCACCTCTGTAGATCAGCCCCTCAGCAGTTCTTGCCTCAACAGGTCTCACCCTTCCACTTAACCCTCCGCATGCCTGTTCTACATGATCTGCTCACTGTCTGCCTCTCAGTCAAATGCTTCCCTCCTCTTCTCCTCTCTTTATTTACACTATTACACCTATTTCCTTCTACTAAATGTCAAGCCCCCTCAAACACTCAGGCTATACTGTATTTATCTTTGTATTCTACCACACATAGTACACCATCTGCTTACAGAAGTACTTAGCATTGAGTTTGGCTCCTTTGGGGAAATCCAAGAATGGAAAATATGCCATAACCACAGAAATACACTTTGTTACTAATAACCAACTAAGGCAGAATACCTTCCATGGACAACTGGCATTTGGAATAAAAGTATAAACAGAAATGAATAATCTGCTAACTAAATTATTGCAAGTATGTACCAAATTTGGTTTTTTAGCCATCTTACTAGATATTCTTACTAGATCCACAAAATTACCGTATCGCAGGAAGGTGTTTTTGCCTAATACCTGTTTTTATAGAAATAGCCAATCATTTTCATAACACAAGCTTACCAAGTTTAAAGCAAGACTGTTGTTACGATGGCAAATAAATTAGTGAACGTCCAAATATTAACTTTACTCATTTAATTCTGAGTCATTCATTCAATAGCTGTTGAGTCCTTAGTCTGCACCAAGCTAGGTTTTAGGTATTGGGAATACCCCAGTGAAAAAACCTGAAGCCCCAGTGTTCATGAAACCTACATTTAAGTGGAGAAAGCTAAACAATTTGACAGCTAAATACAATACAGATGCCAGTTGGTGATAAGTGTTACAAAAAAAAAATTAAAGCCAACTAAGGGAAGACAGAAACAGGACAGGGGTGGGCTGACCTATAATTTAATACAGAGCTGTCTGCTAGAGTAACATCTAAGGAGAGACCTGAAGGAAGGGAGTGACAAGGACATTAGTGAGAAAGGAAGGAGCAAATTCAAAGGGCCTGAGGCAGGAGCACTTTTAGTGTATGAAAGTACAGTAAGGTGGCCAGTATAGCGAAAGTAGATGTAGATAAGGTCAAAGACCACAATAATGACTTGTGGTTTCACTCTGAGCAAGAAAGGAGGTCAATGGAGGGGTATGAATAGAGAATTGACATAATTTCACTAATCTTAAAAGGACCACTCTGACTGCTGTATGGAAAATAAAATGTAGGGGGTCAAAGGTAGAAGCAGTAAATTCAGAGAAGGGGGCTTCTGCAATAACCCAGGTGAGAAGTAGTGGTGGCCTGTATCAGATGGTAGTGGTAACGGTGGTGAGAAGTCGGATTCTGGGTGTAGTCTAAGCAGCATTAGAAAGCATGCTGATGGACTAGATGCGGCATATGAAAGGAAAACTCAGGATAACACCAAGGGTTTTGGTCTGAGCAACGGTAGAGGAGTCATTATTTTCTAACAGGGAAAGGCAACAGAAGGTACAGCTTTTGGACGTGGTTCTGACAGTAGTGATGATTCTGAGGTCTTTCATTTGCTGTGCAATAGGCTCTATTATTATTGCAACCATGAACTAAGGAAACCCGTCTTGAAAAGGAATGAAAGCTGCTGTGAGTAAGCACCACCAGTGACAAGAAAATTCACAACTAGGCTGGGCTCGGTGGCTCACCCTTGTAATCCCAGCAGTTTGGGAGGCCGAGGCAGGCGGATCCCCTGAGGTCAGGAGTTCGAGACCAGCCTGGCTAACATGGTGAAACCCTGTCTCTACTAAAAATATAAAAATTAGCTGGGTAAGGTGGCAGGTGCCTGTAATCCCAGCTACGTGGGAGGCTGAGGCAGGAGAATCACTTGAACCTGGGAAGTGAAGGTTGCAGTGAGCCAAAATCATGCCACTGCATTCCAGCCTGAGTGACAGAACAAAACTCCATCTCAAAGAAAAAAAAAAAAAAGAAAGAAAAGAAAATTCACAACTGCAATTTGCTTGTATAGCTACTCAGTCACAAATGTGCCAATGCAATTCAATTCTGAAAGGGCCTTCTCTGCTTATCACCTGAGTCTTCACATAACAGAAGTCAACTTTCCATGCATTTCTTCCCCTAGTTCCTCACCACAGAGTCTTCAGAGGCAGGTCTCACTGGGAACAGACTAAGGCTTTGGGCCCCTAACTAATAACTGAGAGCTACTTAATGTCAGCATGAGATGGATTACCAAAGCTCAGTTCTGGAAGGTTAGTCAGAAAAAAGAGCATGGCATATTATACATACTGCAGATCACACAAGTAAAAAATACTACAAAACTGAAAAAAACTAAATTTATCTCTGTGAAGTTAGTGAAAAGTATATTTAGACACGTGCATGTGTCTAAGCAGAGAAATGTTCTGGAATAGAACCTTTTAAAAATTGCTATTCTAAATTAAAGAAAACAAACAACAAACCACACTGGGTATCTAAATACTACATATGTTAACCAATGAATATGCTCTCTCCCAACTATCATTTGGCTTAAAATCTTGGTTAAATTTACTTTTTGGCCCAAACTATATGGAAGAAAAGCAAATAAAACAGCCATTTCTCCAAAGAAGAGGCCATATATATGAATGAACATTTCTATTCAAAATAAGGTTTCTCAGAACTTTTTTTTTTAAGTTAGGCAGGGTCTCACTCCCTTCATGCAGGCTGGAATGCAGTGGTACAATCACAGCTCACTGCAGCCTCAACTTCCCAGGCTCAAGCAATCCTTCCACCTCAGCCTCCCAGGCAGCTGGGACTACAGACATGTACCACCATGCCTCACTAGGTTTTTCAGAACCCTTATTTCAATAAGCCAGGCAAAGTAACAACTCAGAAAACCTACCGTTGACTTAATGTGGGATGCTTTAGCAAATGCCTCAGCCACGTGTTTCTTATCACGTTTCGAAGTTCATGGTTATTGCGAGCTGACAACACGCCAACTACCACATCATAGTGACTAGATTTCCACTGAGGAAATAAGGCCAACTGATCTAGGAATAAGAACAATAAATCAGAAATAAGTCATGTCTCAATTACTGTGAAGTTCAATAGGTATCATAAGTTTATTAAAAAGCTTATGTTTGTAGGAAATTCAGATTAATACAAAGAAAAAAAATTTAAATCACATATAAACCCATTATCCAGAGATAACCACTAGTAACATTTGGTGTAGAGTCTTTTTGTCTTTCATGTATATGTATGTATTCATGTTCACATAAGTATATGAATTCTTCCAAACAAACAAGATGTTTGTGGTAAGAATCTGTTTCAAAACGCAATGTAGCATAAAAACATATAACAGTAGGCAGTAAGAGTCACTTAGGCCACAGTTAGAATCTGGGCTCTCCATATATTAGCTATATGTTACTTAGCTTCTTGAGCTTCAGTTTCCTTAAATACAAAATGGTTATAATACTTCTCATGGAGCTCTTGTAAAAGTTAAATGAGATAACATATATAAAGGTCTTGACTTGGTATTATGCATATAGGGAGGCATTCTATGGCAACTAAAAAAAATTGCTTTGAAAAGCGAACTCCTACATTAATGTTAGTTACTACGTTTGGGGGATGAAGTTGAGGGACTTCCCTACTGGAAAGTAATGCAACCTTTATTTATGTCAATGAATTCTATGGCCACTAAATCTTTTACTACCTACTAAATATTCTAAAGAATGACGGGAAAGCAACATTTTTAGTAAGAAAATAAAGTAACAAGTCATTCTGAACGGCTCATTTTTTATCGTCATAAGGTCTAATGGGCAGAATTACATTTCCATCTAAAACTTGTCCTTAGAAGACGGAAGAGAAAGATATACTTTGCCCTTGTTTTTCATCACCAGTTTTAAGGCCTGAGAGCTACAAGCTTATATATAGCTCTGATGAGGTATCCATTTCATCTCTTTCTCCAGTGGTGGGAACTGATCCAAAATGTTTCCAAAAATAAATTATTGAAGCCCAGAATCTTTACTACATTAAATGCAATGTTTTTATATACTAAGTATTCAGTCTAAAAGACAACCAAACCACGTTGATCTTTTTTTCAAAGGCCCAATTAATAAAAACAGATCTTTCTACTAGGATAATTTTAATAATATTGTGTACTTTATTTTCCACAATAAATATATTTCTTAAAATGTTCCATTCCAAATGGAATAGAGGTATTTATTATTTCACCCTATGATGAGTCTCGTACTAAAATGAGTTCTTTTATAAAGACAGAATTTATTTTTAAATAAATTCAAATTTTCAAAGCTTATTAATAGGCCATGTTTATTGAACACCTAATCTGTGAAACACACTACATATAGAATATCATTTAATGTTCACAAGCCTATGAAGTAGGTAATTGTTGAACAAATGAAACACACAGAGAATTCAGTAACTTGCCATAAGTCAAACAGCTTGGAAATGGCTGGGCTAAGCTTTAATCCCAGGCAATCTAACTCTATTCTTTATCACTGTTTTATTCTATAGCTATACAGCTTAATATAGCTTATCTGAGTCTAAATTCTGATCTTTTTATCCATAATACGAGTGCAACTGAATTAGCAATAAGCAGATCACTGAACACGCTGGTTAACACATCAGTTTTTTTCAACTCATGGCCCAGAACATTTTTTCTCAGATACGTAACTGTATGATGTAAGTTGTACCTAGTGCTGGAACTCACTCTAAATGAGTGTCTGAATTTGGAGACTAATTTAAATAATTATGTAAAATTGACAATATGACTCCTCACCTTTTTCAGAGAGAAATATTAAGTACATTCTAGTGTCAGGAAGGAGGCAAAGGTAGTGGTGACCAGCCAGTTCTGACATTGATTCCACAGCCAACATTTTGTATTATCTTAGTAAAAAGTTATTTAAATCCCTGTGCTTCAGCTTCTTAGAGAAAACTGATACAAAAAAAGTCTTTGGATCTTCTATTCCATTTGTTTCAAAGCCTCATCTCAAAGATTAAAAGCCGTAGAGCAAAAATCACATTTAATCTAAATGCCTCATTTATCTGACATCATCAGAAAACAAGGATGCTGCACAAAAGCAATTTTTCAAAATATCGTAAACATCCCTTTTAATGCCAAACATTTACTACCTTATTTTTAATGGTTTATCAAAGAAAATCTTTTAGAAATAGATTACATAGAACATAATTTAATCTTTTCTTGATGAAAGACTCAAAATCTTCATGAAAATTTCTCAAATCTAGGCTGGGTAAGGTGGCTCACGCCTGTAATCCCAGCACTTTGGGAGGCCAAGTCAGGTGGATCACCTGAGGTCAGGAGTTTGAGACCAGCCTGACCAACATGGAGAAACCCCAACTCTACTAAAAATACAAAATTAGCCAGGCATGCTGGCACATGCCTGTAATCCCAGCTACTCAGGAGGCTGAGGCAGGAGAATTGCTGAAGCTGGGAGGCAGAGGTTGCAGTGAGCCAAGATCATGCCACTGCACTCCAGCCTGGGCAACTACAGCAAAACTTCACCTCAAAAAAAAAAAAGAGAAAGAAATAAAAAGAAAAAAAGAGAAAATTTCTCAAATCTATCCCTTTGTCATTAATTCTAGCTGCTGCTTAGTTAAGTCTGTTTTTTCACCTGGACCAGGACAAGGGCATCCTAACTGGTTTTTACCTGACTTCTCCATATTATTGTCAAACAAGATTTTTCTAAAAATAATAAATACAAAGATAAATATGTGGCATGTGAAAATCCCACAGATTATGGATGTAAACTACTTTTTGATCTTATTGTACCTCTCTGTCACTGTCAATCCTCCCTGCTTCTAATCCATGTCTAAGCTGCTTTTGTTCAACTGCTTTACTTTACATGCATTTCTCTTTTTCTTGCAGAAGGGAAGTAACACGGGATATTGTGGTCTTTTAGGGAACTACTTCCAGATATATTGAAGTCAAATTTCAGAAATACAGGTTTTTTTAACCACATACCATTAATGTAAATTAGCTCAACAGACTCCTGACTACTGTGTCACACAGTACAAAATCCGAAGTGGACGCATAATAAATACTTAGGTAAGAATGTTGCTCAAATTCCTAGCTCCCCTTACCAACCTGGCTCTAAACTCATCACCTTCTGTTATATGCTACAAGAAGAGAGTGCCTAGTTGATTCTGGTGTCTAGAAACAGGAAAAAAGTGCTAAGAAGTAAACGTGATACAGAAGGACATAATGATAATTCACAAAAGAAGAAAGGTAAATAGCAAACCTATAGAAAAAATGTTCAACTTCACTAGGAATCGAGTTTGAATTAGAGCAACGGATACCAGTTTTCTCCTACATTCAAGCTGACAAATGTCTTCTTAAATAACTAAATGATGGGTACTTCAAGGAAATATTAGTGATCTCAAGAAAGTGTCTACTCTCTTTCATTGCTGGAAGGAACGTAATTTGGTACAGTCTTCTGCAAGGCAATTTGGCAACATATGTCAAATAATTTAGAATGGTTTAACTTTGTCCAGCAATTCTAAGAACTCATTCTAAAGAAATAATCAGCGATACACTCAAAGATTTTTATTAATCACAGTGTCACCAATTAATAACGAAAAACTGCAAGCTACCTAAACGCATAAATAAGGGACTCGTTAAATAAATTATGGTGTAGCTGTATGACAGAATACCATGCAACCATTAAAATTACATGTTAATTGCATCATTAAACATTATTCTATTAATGTATTAAAATAAACAGGCTATAGGAACTATGTACATACTAGACGGTTCCATTTCTATAAATTACAGAAGTAGTCAAATTTCTGCCACTGGTTACCATCCCTGCAGCAACAGAACACAGCATGAAGGGGACTTCTGAAGCATTGATAGTTTTCTTTTTTAAAATTTGGGTGGTGATTAGTTGGGTGTTATCAATTTGTGAAAATATATCAAGCTGCGCCAATTTTATTCTCTAGATTTATTCATTCAAATGATAGAGCATCTCCTATGCTCATTGTTCTAGATGGCATAGATAACAGCAGTAAACAAAATCTTCACAATGTCAGGAATAAATCAAAACCCCAAGCAAGCTCCCTGAGGGTAATGTAAGGGCCAAAGGAACGTTTTCCCTCTGAAGGTTCAGTGAAAATCACTGACAAGAGACTGATTAACAGGAGAAAAGGTATATAAACTTATTTGATCAGTTTTATATGACATGGAAGCCTTCAGAATGAAGACCCAAAGATACAGGAGAAATTGCCCATTTCTGTGCTTAGGTTCAACAAAGTATGGACAGCTACGTGATAAGACTGGACAGAAAGGGGAAGAACTAATGTTAATAGATGGAGTGAGAAAACCCAGCAAGGCCTGCCTGCCTGTCTGGAGTCTTCTTGTCCTGAGTTATAGTCTTTCCTTCTGGGTATGGGATAGGACCCAGGTCCTTATAACCTGTAATCAAAGAAGGTAGACTAGGTAATTTTTATATAGAAAGGTGGTTGGGGGGGGGTAGTCTGAGTAATATTTTTATGTTTTATGGTTGGCTTTGGGGAAGAGGAATTTTAGTTTCCATGGCTAGCCTCAGGTAAGCATGCAAAGCCAGAGAGAGGACAGCAGCAGCAGCAGCTCAGAGAGGGCTGCTTCTGAGGCCTTATTTTGGGGTATCGATTTTTTCTGAGACCTTACAGTAAGGACTATGTATTTTCTTTAATGTGTAATATATCCTGAGAGTCTGGCAACCTGCCTGACTCTGCACTGAGAGTAGACATCCAAAAGTACATTAAAGTCTAAGGGAGGGCCCAGTGTGGTGGCTCATGCCTATAATCCTAGCCCTTCAGGAGGCTGAAGTAGGTGGATTGCTTGAGGTCAGAAATTCGAGACCAGCCTGGCCAACACGGCCAGTCTCTACTAATAATACAAAAATTAGCTGGGCATGGTGGTGCACACTTGTAATCCCAGCTACTTGGGAGGCTGAGGCAGGAGAATGGCTTGAACCTGGAGGCAGAGGTTTCGGTTAGCCAAGATTTTGCCATTACACTCCAGCCTGAGTAACAGAGTAAAGCCATGTCTCAAAATAAAAAAAAGAAGTCTGAAGAAGGCTGACATCAAAATTGATTGCTCAAAATAAGCCCAAGAGTCTTAAAAATCAAACCAAAATTCCACTCTTATGTGCATGCTTTGGAAGAGATCAGTCACAAATAGATATAAATCTTGAAAATGAAGGCCGGGCGCCTTGGCTCCCACCTGTAATCCCAGTACTTTGGGCGGCAGAGGCAGGCAGATCACAAGGTCAGGAGATCAAGGCCATCTTGGATAACATGGTGAAACCCCGTCTCTGCTAAAATATAAAAAATTAGCTGGGTGTGGTGGTGCGCAGCTGTAGTCCCAGCTACTTGGGAGGCTGAGGCAGGGGAACCTGGGAGACAGAGGTTGCAGTAGGCCGAGAATATGCCACTGCACTCCAGCCTGGTGACAGGGCGATACTCCGTCTTAAAAAAAAAAAAAAAAAGGAAATCTATCACAGATTTAACAATAAGGACAATTATCATACACAATACCAAAGACACCTCCCAAAACACCACACTAGCACAGGCATCAGCTGCCAGCAGACTATTGCGCCTGTCTAAAACTTATGGCGTGTTTACTAGGAAATGGGCACTGTTCTGCATGTTTCACTAATTGAATCGTCACAGTAAGTCTATGAGATCATAATTTATAAATAAGGAAAGTGAAGCATAGAGACACAATTAGCATTTAGGGATAATTTTGGAAGAACCTGCCCCAGGCAAAATTACAAAGCAAGCTCAGTTTGTTTTTTGACCTTCTACTTGCCCTATGTCTGTTTCCATTAGATACTGTGAGCACCTTGAGAGCAGGGACTAGGCATCTAGCATAGAAGCTATGTTGAGTGACTACGTATCTGTTGAGTGACTATGCTGCTTTCTTTTGGTTTCTTTCTTTCCAGATCCACTAGAAAGAGATGCCTTCTTTTGTCACATTGTTTTTCTAAATTAACCGTTAAATAATTCCTATTTAGGGCATTCCCAAAATGAGTATTTTGTCATCAAGATATCCTATGTTTAGATTCCTTAGTCTGATCGTTATCTCCACCTGCATTTTTCTCTGTCACTCTTAGGTGTGCTGGATTTCACTTCCACTTTACCGGTTGCTTTCCCTCACTGGTTTAAGGGAAGTCATCACATTAAAAAAACTGCAGATTCTGGTACTCACTCACTCACTTCATTTAAGTCCCTCCTCAACTGTTATCTCTTCAGAATGGAAGGGACTTCCCTGACCTATTTAAAAACAATCTCTTTCATCTCTTAACACTGCTTTCTCTTTTTTCGCCATACTTATCACTATCCGATGTGATAGTTATAATTATTTCCTGATGCTCTGCCTCCTCTTCTAATTTGTAAACTCCCTGAGGGCAGGGAGTTTAGCTTGATTACTGCTCTAATGCCACACCTACAACAGGAGCTGGCACACAGCAGGCTCTCAAATACTTGCTGAAGCAACTGCCAGCCAGAGAGCTTTTTTTTTTTTTTTTTTTTTTTTAAATATTCAGGGAAGGTAAATCTCTCTTTATAAAAAAAAAAAAAAAACAACTGCCATGACTTAATGAG
>NW_022436989.1:11861063-12090148 GCF_009761245.1 Sapajus apella | reverse complement strand
AAGAATACTTAGTAAAATCTTGGGTTTTTTCTCTCCTGTTAGGCTTAAAGTATAAGGGTTAAAATGTAAACACATGCAACGATTTTAGTTTAATCATGGTGACAGCACAATGGTAAAGGAACTGTGGGAAATGTTAGCATTTAAGATGCTTCCATGCTTTTACTTTTGAAAGTACCAAAAGGAAAAAAAAGAAAGGTAGGAGTCAGTTATGTTCAATGAATGAATGAATGAATCTTTTTGAGTTCCGCTGTTGTTGCCCAGGCTGGAGTGCAATGGCATGATCTCGGCTCACTGCAACCTCCCAGGTTCAAGTGATTCTCCTGCGTCAGCTACCCGAGTAGCTGGATTACAGGTGTGCACCACCACACCCAGCTAATTTTTGTATTTTTAGTAGAGACGGGGTTTCACCATGTTGGCCAGGCTGGTCTTGAACTCTTGACTTCAGGTGATCCACCCACCAGGGACTCCCAAAGTGCTGGATTACAGGTGTGAGCCACTGCGTCTGGCCAGTCAAGTTTAATTTAGATTATTAAAAAATATGGGTTGACAGAGGCAGCAAACCACCAGGGCACACGTTTACCAATGTAACAAACCTGTACATTCGGCACACGTATCCAGGAACTTAAACAAAACAAAACCTTATTATCTGACCAGATACACAGTATTCATTCAAAGCCAGATTCACATAACTAGTATTGATGTTCTTACCTATATTATTACCCTGCCCTTTACTATAGTCTACCTCTTCATTTCCTAAATCTAGCCTGGTGTAACTGGATGGCAAATAAAGGTATCATCCTTCATCTGCAGTAAGGGAGTAGGAAAAATTTGTCTCAAACTAAGAGACTGCCTAACAAGTCTACTAAGAATTCACTTTGAAGGCAGGGTTTTTGTTTTACTGAACCCTAAACAACCATTAAGGTCATAAATATACTAAGGACTCTGTAATAGAGTCCAGCTGGGCTCACTCATACAACAAAAGAGAGAAACCTGTAACTCACAAACAGAAGTTACAAAGCAGTTTTAATATATGGCACTCTCTTCTCAGTTCACTTTACAAAAACCTAAAAAACAACACTGAACAAAACCCTGACCTGTTAACTGGTTAAGAGTACTGTAACACCGTACTTTCATTAAATCACTTAAATAGTGTTTAATTCTATTCAGGTCACACAAACCCTTTTCAAAGAGCTGGTGATCTAATAGGAAAAGAGACTGTTACCAAAATAACCTCAATATAATTTCATATAACCGAGATTGTTTTGAGGATTGCCGAATACTTTCTACTTATAAGGCATAGAGTGCTGAACTACAAATAATTCTAATTTTAAGAACTTTTGGATAAGAAAACAGCTGTTTTGGAATGAGATAAGGGGGGAAAAATAAGTCCCAGTATAGTTACAAAATAACTATTATATAATCTTTAAAAGAGCTTTCTAGGTTTCTTTTATGTCCTAGGGCAAGTTAAGGAAGAAGACAAAATAGGGAAACCTAAAGTAGTGTTCAGGGTGGTGGAACCCATTAACGAAATAATCCGCTGGGCACCCACTGCAAGTAAAGCATTCTATTAGGCTGTGAAGCGAAACAAGAACAAAGGTTTCATTCCTGAGAGAGACGAAGTTTTAGAGCAAATGGCCACGATCGTTAAGGAATTTGATATTTCCATATAAATGGCATTAGCAGGCTATGCGAACCAAACTCACAGGAAAAACTCCACTCACGGCCATGCCCTATTTCATGTCTAGATTTGTTTAACCGACTTACATCACGATCCAAGAATACGAACTACAGTATATTCTTCCAGCAAAGTTATTCCTTAAAAGCAAAACCCAGCCACCTTTGAAAACACGCACACACATTATCCATGGCACTAAAAACCCAGAGTCTTGACCGAGAAAAGACCAACAACTTGGGGAGGAAGAAACCAACTTCAGAACCCGAGCTTCCAAAGCAGCAGGCGCTGGAGGCTGAAGGGCACACGAGGTTCCCCTCCCGGGCGAGCGGGCGGCGTCGGACATCGCCGACCAGGCCTGCGGACGGGCGAAGGACTTGCAGCTGCGGGCGCCCGCTCTGCGGCCGTCACGGCAAACGGGGAGGTGAGAAGCCGCGGGGACACGAAAAGACAAAAGCTCCCTCAAGTTTGCCCGATGTTAACGCTCCAAAGATGAAAAGAGCCGTTTGTTTCGTCTGGGGACCGTCGCATTTGGCCCTTCCCCCCCCCCCCCCCCCCCCCCCCTTCCCAGTGGAGTTCCGCGGCGTGGAGCCGGGCCTCTCGCCCCCAGCGGCCGCCCGCCTGGCCCCAGGAACTCACCTGCAGGGCCGGCCCCGGAGGCGCGGGCGGGCGGCGGGGAGCGCAGCCGCAGCCAGAGGTGCAGCGCGGCCCCGAGCACACACGGGCACAGCAGCACCAGCCAGTTTCGCATTGGCCGCCCCCGCCGCGAACCGGGCTCTCCCGCGTCCCGGCAGAGAGGGAGGGGACCTGCAAGTGCGGAGACTGAGGGGGGACGGCGAACGCCCGCGCGACCACTCCGAGCACGCCCGCTTTCGCGCTCCGCGCCGTCTGGAGCTCCTCGCGGCTCCCGGCCCCGCTCTCCGGTTCCTCCGACCGCGGGTGGCGGCGGCTTAGCCGGCCGAAGCCCCGCCCTCTCCACCCAGCCTTTCCACCGGCTCCTCCCACTCGCCCCGCCCTCTCCTCCCGCTTTCCCACCGGCGCCCATCGGCCGGCCGGGAGCTGAAGTCCCGCCCCGGGCCCAGGCAGGGGGCGCCCGTGGGATGCTAACGTTTAAAAACCACATTTCCCATAATCCTAAGCGTGCGTTCCGTCACTCGGCGGCCGCGGAAGCGAAGCTCAAAGTCCCACAC
This sequence comes from Sapajus apella, assembly GCF_009761245.1. Taxonomy (NCBI): domain Eukaryota; kingdom Metazoa; phylum Chordata; class Mammalia; order Primates; family Cebidae; genus Sapajus; species Sapajus apella. Next base: position 12,087,286 of record NW_022436989.1, on the reverse strand, counting down.
GGAGCATGCGCATCTCCTCTTGACATTTGCTGCCACCACACGGCCCAGGGGAGGTAGTGCCGGCTACCCGGCGTTCAGAGGCTTTCCCCAGCCACGAAGGGGAAATGCGCTGAGACTGAGATTGCGGTTTGCCTCAGATTTGAAGGAAATCTGACTGGCTCTTGTGTGAAATCACCCAGACCTTCTTTGTTCTGGGTGCTCGCTTGTTCGCTTGCTGTGGGTAGTGGGATCCTGCTGACGTCTCCTTGGCCCGCAGAGCGCGGGGCGAGGAAGCCCGAGTGCCCGTGTCTGGAGCGGTGAAATATCAGGGACTAGCTCTGGTGTAGTGGGTTCCCGGCTCTTTGCCCGGATCTGTGCTCTGGGAACTCAGGGCGACAGCGAGCGGGGCACTAGACTGGAGCACGATGGCGATGGGCCAAACAGGGTAGAACTGCACGTGCTCCGGGTTCAAACTGGAGCTGGGAGCGAAACGGGAGCCGGGCGAGCTGGGAGAACGTGGGCTCTGGGGACCTGGGGAAGGGCGGCCGCAGCGCGCCTTCCAGGCAGAATGCTAGCCCCTCGTTGTGCGGCTGTGCCCCAAGCGGGAACCCTCCTGGCCCTTTGGGCCCGCGCCGAGGCTGCAGGAAAGCGGGGACCGGGCGGTGAGGGCACTGGGGTGAGGATGGGAAAGAAGGATGAGAACGAGCGGCTGGGCTATGGGACGTTTTTGTTTTGTTTGTTTTTTCAGATGGAGTCTCTGTCGCCCAGGCTGGAGTGCAGTGGCGCGATCTGGGCTCAATGCAACCTCCGCCTCCCGGGTTCAAGCAATTCTGCCTCTGCCTCTCGAGTAGCTGGGATTACAAAGGTGCTCACCATCACGCCCAGCTAATTTTTGTATTTTTTTTTTAGTAGAGATGGGGTTTCACCATGTTGGCCAAGCTGGTCTTGAACTACTGACCTCAAGTGATCCGCCCGCCTGGGCCTCCCAAAGTGTTGGGATTGTAGGTGTGAGCCACCGCACCCGGTCGCGTTTTTTGTTTTGTTTTGTTTTTTGTTTTTTAAGTTTCCACAAGTTGTGGAAACAATGCGACTGTATTGTTGAGAAAAAGTCTTGGATGATAGAAGATTCACCTCAAACAGGCTTAGGGGCAAAAAATACTTTGAGTAACTAACTGAACAGTCAGCAGTAGACTCCCCAGGCCCTGCCATCGTCTCAATGAGAGGCATAGTAGTTTCAGCAAACCAACCCTCTGTTGAAATTACATCTTATTTGTATTATAATATTGTTTGCTGAAAAAAAAATTATATCTATATATTGTTTTGAGACGGAGTCTGTTGCCCAGGATGGAATGCAGTGGCACAATCTCAGCTCACTGCAACCTCTGCCTCCTGGGTTCAAGCGATTCACCTGCTTCAGCCTCCCAAGTGGCTGAGATTACAGGTGTGTTCCACCAGGCCCAGCTAATTTTTGTATTTTTAGTAGAGATGGGGTTGGCCAGGCTGGTCTCAAACTCCTGACCTCATGATCTGCCCACCTTGACCTCCCAAGGTGCCGGGATTACAAGTGTGAGCCACCATGCCTAGCCTGTTTGCTGTATTATATTTAATGTGATCATCTGTTTTCTTTGATAATCGTACAAAAGCTATAAGCCTAAGGAGTTTATTCCACATGTTTGTGTTTAAGTAAAAGAATATAGATGTTTTTAACTCATTAGGGCCAGAAATCTTTTTTACTTTAGAAGAGTTTTGCATATTTATCTGTTGCTACCTATCAGATTAACCAAAAACTCTTAAAATAATAATAATCATTTGTTACCTCTCACAATTTCTGTAGGTCAAGAATTTGAAAGCTAAGTTCTGGTTAAGGGTCTCAAAGTTGCAGGAAGATGTCAACTGGGACTGCAGTCATCTGAAGGCTTGACTGGGGCTGGAGAATGTGCTTCTGAGGTGACTGACTGACATGGCAGACTCTGCAGTGCTTTTTATGATGAAGCTTTGGAAAACATACTGTGACTTCTTTCCTCTGTTGGTCACACAGAGCAACCCTGATTCACTGTTGGAGGGACCACACAAGGATGTGAATATCAGGAGGCGAGGATCACTGGGGGCCATCTTAGAGGCTGGCTACTGCAGTGTACTGTGCAAATTTGAGAAACACTACTGTTTTAAGAATTTCAAAAGTCTGTAGGGCCCCTCTTCATGGACCCTGAAGACAGGAAGGAATACTTATTTTTTTCTTGTAAACAGCTGGAAATAAAAAGGCTGTAACTATTGTGGCTTTTGGAGAAATGTCACCAAGATCTGCAGTGTCCCTTTCCCAGACATTGTGTACACATTGCAGTAAGGAAGGAGGCTATATAATATCTAGAAATTACTTTTAGAAGTTCTTCTTTGTTTAGACACTATGTTGACATTTTATTTTTTATTTTTTGAGGCGGAGTCTTGCTCTGTCGCCCAGGCTGGAGTGCAGTTGTATGATCTCAGCTCACTGCAGTCTCCACCTCCTGGTTCAAGTGATTGTCCTGCCTCAGCCTCCTGAGTAGCTGGCACTACAGTCATGGGCCACCACACCTGGCTAATTTTTGTATTTTAAGGAGAGACGGGATTTCACCATGTTGGCCAGGGTGGTCTCGGACTCCTGACCTCAGGTGATCCACCCACCTCGGCCTCCCGAAGTGCTGGGATCACAGGTGTGAGCCACTGTGCCGGACCTGTTGTCTTGTTTTCAACATTTCAATTAAAGAAATTGTCAAGGGGCCCTGGCACGGTGGCTCACACCTGTAATCCCAGCACTTCGGGAGGCCGAGGTGGGCGGATCACCTGAGGGCGGGAGTCTGAGACCAGCCCGGCCAGCATGGCAAAACCCCATCTACTGAAAATACAAAAATTAGCCGGGGTTCGTGGTGGGTACCCACAGTCCCAGCTACTCTGGAAGCTGAGGCAGGAGAATCGCTTGAACCCAGGAGGCAGTGAGCCAAGATCGTGCCAGTGCACTCTCCAGCCTGGGCAACAGAATAAGACTGTGTCTCAAAAAAAAAAAAAAAAAAACGTCAAGAAAGTAATAATTGGTTGCCAGAAAGGGAATACTATTTTATCCTCAAGCAAGGTGGTAAATGGCCTCTGTTGACATTGTAAAATTTTCATTTTGTGAATAATTAGAATGAGTTGTCCCAAAAAGAGGACTCATCCCTCTTTTTGGCAGAGCTAGTCATTTGACAAATACTTATTAAGCATCTATTATGTGCCAGGCACTTTTGTAGATACTTTAGCTATACTGGTGAACAAAATAAAGATCCTTATCCTGTGGTGATGGGGAATAGGGCTCAGACTATAGACGTAATAAAGAAATATACTCAACCAGCATGTTAGAAGATGATTTGTGGTTTGGAAAATATAGCAAGTAGGGCAGGGTAGGGGAGTATGGGATTGAAATGGTATGGACTGCAATATTAAATAGCAGTATTTAAACAACTGTTCAAAGTTACAAAGAGCACTAAAGGGAAGAATAAACAAAAATCATCTTAATATATTAAATAATCAAGGTGTTGTTTCACTTAAAAAGCTAGAGGAGAAGTTTTTCACTGGCACTCTGACAGTCTTGTAACCAAAATAATTTTAAATAACTTTTTAACGTCCTTCAAACCACATCGCAGTGGGAACTATCTATAGTACTTGTTGATAGGACCAGTGACCTTTCCACTTACCTGTTTCCTACTATCCTCTAATAATCTCATTACTAAAATGAGTTAAGATTGAAAGAGAAAAAAAAAAAAAAAAGATTGCAAGAGAGTCAATCCTGTAATCCCAGCACTTTGGGAGGCTGAGGTGGGAGGACCACTTGAGTCCAGGAGTTCAAGACCAGCCTGGGCAACATAGCAAGACCTCATCTCTACAAAAAAATTAAAAATTAGGCATCTCCATGGTGGTATACGTCTGTAGTTCCAGCTACTCAGGAGGCTGAGGCAGGACGATCACTTAAGCCTCAGAATTCAAGGTTACAGTGAGCTAGGATCACACCACAGCACTCAGCCTGGGTGGCAGAGTGGGACTTTGTCTCCAAAAAAAAAAAAAAATGGTAAGAGTGACAGTATGTATAATGGAAATAATAATCAGCAGTGATATAAACAGTCCATGGAGTCAAGGGGCTTGTAGTGTAAGCGGGAACAAGTGAACAGAATTAGAATTAGGGAGCAACAAGCTAGGGTGGTTGGTAACCAGAGTGGCAATTCAATGTGGTAAGTGCTCTGAAAAAGGAATGCACAGGATGTTAGAGCAGCACAAGGCAGGGGGTACAGTTGTCTCTACTCATGAGGGATTGATTCTAGGACCTTCTGTGGATACCAAAATTTGTGGATGCTCAAGTCCTTCATATAAAATGATATAATATTTGCATGTAATGTACACACATCCTCGCATATACTCTAAATCATCTCTAAATTACTCATGACACCTAATATGATGTCTACCCATCACTTCACATGGATTCAATGGCATGCAGCAAATTCAAATTTGCTTTTTTCCTGAATTCAAGGTTGGTTGAATTCATAGACGTGGTACCCAGGGATACGGAACGCCAACTATATTTAACTCTACTCAAGAGTCCCCAGAGGAAACTATCCCTTGAAAATACAGGGCTGGGGCTTGAAATCAAGGTGGCCAGTTAACAAGGCCAGAAAGTAGGAAGGGCATTCAAGAGCACTGTAGGCAAAAAATAAGTAAATAAATAAATGAACCTAGCTAGTGATGACATGGCAATTCGGGAAATGTAAGCAATTGTTATGACCTTAGTGTAAGTTAGGAACAGGGCGATGATGACGTAAACAGAAGGCAGAGGCCAGGTTGTAATCACATACTGTGCTAAGGAATTTGGACTTGATTGTGAAGGCTGTAGAGAACAATTTTTTTTTCTGATTACAAAAGTAATACATGATTATGAAAAGGAATATGTTTTAGAAAACATAGAATAAGCGCTGGGCGTGGTGGCTCACGCCTGTAATCCAAGCACTTAGGAGGCCAAGGCGGGCGGATCACCTGAGGTCGGGAGTTCAAGACTGGCCTGACCAACATGGTGAAACCCCGTTTATTTAAAAAAAAAAAAAAAAAAGAAAACATAGAATAATATAAGAAGTCATACTACATACAATTGAACCTTTTTTTTTTAAGTTTTTTCATTAAAAAAAAATTTGGCATTCATACTATAAATAAAAGAATGTATATCCACCTGTTTTCACCTAACCTATAAGCATTCTCATATTTAATTAGTAATCTCAGAAAATATAACTTTTAATCATTTGTCCACACTATAATCTTTTTTTTTTCTTTTGGGTCATGCATGAAGACTAACACACTATAACTTCTTATCTGGTCCCGTATTATTGGACATACTGGTTGTTTCCATTATTCCACTGTAATAAATAATACTGCCACTTATGTGCACAAAACTTTCCCCACATTTCAGATAATTTCCTTTTCTGATATTATTTTTAAGCCTCTTTATTCATACTGCCATTGTTTCAATGTGTATGTCTGCCTTCAATATGCAAGTTTTTCTTATCCCACTTACCCTCATTTAAAAAAAATTCTTTACTAATTCAAAGGACAAAACTTCTTTTCATCAATGAGATCGAGTGTTTTTATATTCGTTAGCTGTTTCTAGTTCTTTTGTGAATTATTCACGTATCTTGCCTTTTATCAATTTGTATAAGCTCTTTATTTTTCCTCAGTTTTCTTGCCTTCTAATTTTATAACTTCTAGGACAAAAACACTTTAAATTTTTCATAATTTCAAATTATCAATATTTAATTTTTCCCCCATATTTTAGGGTGTTTCTGATCATGAGATCTGGTCAATATTCTTTCTTGTTTGTTTTCTTTAACTCCAATCCATCTGGAATATATTTTGGAATACGATGTAATGCAAGGATCTCAAAATTAATTAATTTTTTCCATATAGCTAACTATTGTCCTGGCCCATTATTTGCCCTGTTACATTATGACATCACCTCCATTTATTAAAATTGTTTAACATAATAGAATTTGTTTCCAAGCCATAGTTTTGCATTCATGTGCCCTTTCATCAGCACCATAATACTCTAGTGATCGTAGTTGTGCAATATTTTGTAATCCAGAGGGCAATTCTTCCTCGCAATACTCTTATTTCTCATATATATTATTATTATTATTATTATTTTTTTTTTTGAGTTTTACCCTGTCCTCCAGGTCTGGGCTCACTGCAACTTCGGCCGCCCAGGTTCAAGCAGCTCTCTTGGCTCAGCTTTTCGAGTGGCTGGAACTACAGGAGTACACCACCACAGCAGGCTAATTTTTGTATTTTTGTAGAGACAAGGTTTTGTCATGTTGGCCAGGCTGGTCTTCACCTCCTGACCTCAGGTGATCCACCTCCCAGAGTGCTGGGATTACTGGCATGAGCCTGGCCTATTTCTAATGAATTTTACAATAATTTGTATAGTTATTCTACTTTCCCCTAAACCTTATGTTTAATAAAAAACTAATGCATGGTTATCATAACAGACACAAGTAATGTAACACAAATGCAAACAAAAAATATGTTAGAAATCTTTAGCCCACCCCAATCTTTCTTTCCAGACTTAGCCACTATAGCCCAGATATTTCTTCTTGTATATATATATTCTGAATTTTCCCAAACTCTTTACTTTTCCAGGGATGGAAAGGGCGGAAGCAGCCTCCTTTTCAATCCCCGTGAATGCAATCTGTTCCCTGAACCCGTGTAACTCCAGATATTCTAGCCCCGTCTCTAAATATTTATAAGCGCTGAGGCGTGTTCTGTTTTCCACAAGGTCATCATTGCCACCTCTTGTTCCAGACTTCTCTAGTGTTCTCTATCAACCACCTCAACTCATAAACACTTCTCTAGGCCACAGCCCCAGATCCTTCTGCTTTGACCCCCAAACACAGACATAGCACCTCCCTTTATTCCCCAAATCACAGCTAAGACATGGCTGTCGTGTTTAACAGACTTTTAAAAGGCTTTAACCTGAGAAGATACAGACAGAAAACTTTTAAACTAGGTATGATATAAATGTGTTCCTATGGTGCCCCAGTAGAGTTCCCTACTGGCTATCTCTTGCCTTAGGCCTTATCCCAGCCCCTTAATGACAATTCCAAGGGCCTTCTCATCCCTTCCATATGAGGGTCACTTCTTGCTGGTTCTCTTTTCTCTATGTTGGCCAGGCTGGTCTTGAACTGACCTCAATTTGATCGTCAGTGAAGTAAAAATTACCCTTGAAAATCTCTTAAATAGCCTAAAATATATAGTATGTATGCTTTTACGTATGTAATTCTGTAGAAGTTTTTCTTATTCCTCTAATTCTTATTTATTTATTTGGTAGTGATGAGCTCTCACTATGCTGCCCAGGCTGGTCTCGAACTGCTGACCTCAAGCCATCCTTTCACCTCAGCCCCTCAAAGTGCTGGAATTACAGGCGTGAGCCAGTGTGCCAGGCCCTCTACTTCTTTATCATTAAAGTTTCTCTTCAGGCTTCAGTGGTTCACTTTCTTCCTCAAGGAAATCATCTCGCCTAGTCGCCTAAACAACAAATTTCACTTATTTTTTTTTTTTTTTTTTTTTGTGGTTAGTTGGGGAAACTTAAAATCATTCAGATGTTCTTTTCAGGACTACTGGCACTCTGCCTTGGGTGGGTACGCACTGCCCTCGTAAAGTGTGCTATTTAATGATTGCTTCTCTTTCTTTTTTTAGCCAATAGCTGAATTCTTTTAAATTAAATGCCTGTGATGTAACTACCAGATCATCTTTGCAGAAGACAGCCTTTTACACTAGCAGACAGAATTATTAACCTTCAGTCTGAAAGCATCTTGACTTGTATTTTGATGATAATTCAGGCTCAGGGCTTCTCCATGAAGAGTAGGAAGATAGACACTGGCAAGCTATACTTCAAAAATGTGCCCAAGGAAAGGAGGGAGGCTGGGGTAACAGGAACAGAGTGAGTGGTGAGGGGGGTGACAGGGGGTGACGTGGTCTCTAGCAAGAATGTGATGTAAATCATGATAAGGATTTTGGTTTTTACTCTGAAATGAAAGGGAAGTAGTTACATGGTGGGTTTTTGTTTTATTTTGTTATTTTGAGATGGAGTCTCGCTCTCACCAGGGCTGGAGTGCAGTGGTACGACCTCTGCTCACTGCAACCTCCGCCTCCCGGGTTCAAGCGATTCTCCTGTCTCATCCTACAGAGTAGCTGGAATTACAGGCGTGTGCCACCATGGCCAGCTAATTTTGTATTTTAGTAGAGACAGGGTTTTACCATGTTGGCCAGGCTAGTCTTGAACTCCTGACCTCAAGTGATCTGCCTGTCTCAGCTCCCAAAGTGTTGGGATCACAGGTATGAGCCACTACACCTGGCCTATATGGTGGGTTTTAAGCAAAAAAAGTGACAAGATCTCCAGCTCGGCCCATATAGTGAAATCCCGTCTCTACTAAAAAAAAAAAAAATTAGCCAGGTGTGGTGGCAGGCGCCTGTAGTCCCAGCTACGCGGGAGACTAAGGCAGGAGAATCTCTTGAACCCGGGAAGCGGAGGTTGCAGTGAGCTAAGATTGTGCCACTGCACTCCAGCCTGGACGACACAGCGAGACTCCATCTCAAAAAAAAAAAAAAAAGAAGTGACATGATCTGACTTATATGTTAGCAGGATCACTCACATTGCTATTGCGTGGCGAATAGACTGGCTGGGGGTGGGGAAAATCTACCATGCGGAGTAGAGGAGGAGATGATGAATATCATTTGTCTTGAGACAAATTGCAGTAGCCAAGAGCCAACCAGAAGACGGAGGGATCCTGGAGTTGATCTATCTTCTATATGGAGTTGATCTATCTGAGGGTGCAGGGGCCGACTCTTAAGAGATGCGGTGGTGCGTCTCTGCAATTCAGGATGGAAAGTGTTGACTGCAAAGGAGTCTCAATTTAATGTCTTGGCTGAGGGTGGCTGCCTCGCCCAAGGGTATAGCTCCTCCCAAGAGACAACCTGCATCCAATGACTAGTTAAGGAGGGGTGTAAAGATCTGGGATAACTGAAGAGCCGTCCCATGGCCTCTGCTGCAACCGTGTCACAGTCCGTGTTCTCCCTCTGCCCAGTTCTGCTTTCCTCACTCCCTTAGTAGTGTTCCCAAGAGCAGCCCCAGTAAACTCTTGTGTTTCAGAGTATGTTTCACTGTAAACCTGACCCAAGACGGTGATTCTGTTAAAACATAAGATGATGTCTGCTGGGCGTGGTGGCTCACGCCTATAATCCCAGCACTTTGGGAGGTAGAGGCAGGCGGATCATGAGGTCAGGAGCTCAAGACCAGCCTGACCAACATGGTGAAACATCATTTCTAAAAAATAATAATAAGATGATGTCATTTCTCTACCTCAAACCCTGCAATGGCTCCCTAGTTCTCTCGCAAGCAAAACAAAGTCTTTACAGTGGCCTGCAGGCTGTTCTTTACGGGCCTGCACCCCTCTAACCACAGTCCCTATTTCCCTCTTTCTCACTCAGTTTGCTCCAGAACCATCCTGGCCTCCTTTTCACCCTGTGAATAGGACAGCTACATTCTTTCCTTGGAATCTTTGCACTTTGTTTCTGCTGCTCTTCTTCCAGATATTTTCATAGCTCACTCCTTCTCCTCCTTCAAGTCAACTAACACTGCCTTTTCCATGAGGCCTTCCCTGTCCTTTCCATGAGGACTTCCCTGTCCCTTCCATTAAAAATCCTTCCTTTCCTCCACCTCTCCGAATCTCTATCACTCTATTCTGTATCACTGATCTCTCTCTTTTTTTTTTGAGAGGCAGTCACCCAGGCTGGGGTGCAGTGGCCCAATCTTGGCTCACTGGAACCTCTGCCTCCTGGGTTCAAATGATTCTCTTGCCTCAGCCACCTGAGTAGCTGGGATTATAGGCGCACATCACCACGCCTGGCTAATTTCTGTGTTTTTAGTAGAGACAGGGTTTCACCATGTTGGTCAGGCTGGTCACAAGCTCCTGACCTCGTGATCTGCCCGCCTTGACCTCCCAAAATGCTGGGATTACAGGCATGAGCCACTGAGCCCAGCCATGTATCACTTATCACTCTTAAACTTACTGTCCAATTTACTTATTTATTTTGTTTATGGTTTATTGTCTTACTGTCTACACAGGGCAGAAACTTTCCCTCCCCTCCATTTTGTTCCCTGACATATCTCAGAACCTGGAGAAGTCACTGGCATTTTGTAGGTGCTCCATTTGTTCAATAAATATTTATGGAGCACCTACCAAATGCCTGGTGAATGAATGAGTGAATGCATGAATTTGGGAATCTTTAGCAAGTTGATTGCAGTAGAATACGTAGGTGAGATTACCCAGACATAGTCTGTAGAGCAATGATGAATGGAGATGCCAACATGCCAATGTTTAGGTGTGAGCAGAGGAAGAGAAGATTATAAAGGACATTGACAAGAACTCAAACTAAAGGATGTGTCACCCAAGACAAGAAGTAAGATGGCAGAGGGAGTGCAGACAACAGCATACAACCTGGCCAACATGGTGAAATGCTGTCTCTTAAAAAAAAAAAAAATTAGCGGAGCGTGGTGGTGCACGCCTGTTGCCAACATAAGAAGCAAAATAAAGGCAGAAACGTGTCTGCTGATTTGAAAGTGGGCAAGTAACTAGCTGTTTCAAGGAATAGTTAGGGCAGAAAGGAGAGTACTGTGAGTTGAGGAGTGAATGAGAAGTAATGAAGTGGAAATGGTGTCTGCATTACTATTTTGAAGAGTTTGGTCATAAGGATCAGAATGAGAAGGAATGGGAGCTGGGAAGAGGCCTCCGAGCGAAGAAGTGCTTGTGTGTGCATTTAGATGGGAGAGATAAGCCTAATTTGAGCATTTTAAATGATGTATGAAAAGAGCCAGTAACAACCATATAATTTATAATCCAAATCAGGGTTTTGAGAGAAAAAGGGGGCAGGACAATGTGGATAAATGTCAAGACAACAGGAACTATCTGCAAACCAGACCATATGGTCATACCTCAAGTTTTCCGCGCAAGTCATTTCTCCTTACACTTAGCAGGCTATTTTTTTCTGACGGTAGGTGGCAGTAAAGAGCTTGCCTCTTTTTTTTTTTTTTTTTTTTGAGACGGAGTTTCGCTCGTTACCCAGGCTGGAGTGCAATGGCGCGATCTCGGCTCACCGCAACCTCCGCCTCCTGGGTTCAGGCAATTCTCCTGCCTCAGCCTCCTGAGTAGCTGGGATTACAGGCACATGCCACCAGGCCCAGCTAATTTTTTGTAGTTTTTTTTTAGTAGAGACGGGGTTTCACCATGTTGACCTGGATGGTCTCGATCTCTTGACCTCGTGATCCACCCGCCTCGGCCTCCCAAAGTGCTGGGATTACAGGCTTGAGCCACCGCGCCCGGCCTGTTTTTTGTTTTTAAGAAAAATTTAATTAGAGATTTTGGATGGCAACTAAGATTGATAAAGGTTAGTGCCACAGGCTTAAACTCAAAATAAGGGATTTCAACTTAGAATTTACTTTGGGAAAATTCATATGGATTTTTATGAAAAAGTATCTCTTGGTTCTCAAAGAAAAAATAATTTTTGAGTAATTATAAAATATGTTGCATTTTCAAACTGAGTCATTTATCTTTAAAACGATGAACCCTGTCTTCTTCCTAATACAGAATAATTTCCATTAATTTTATCACTTCACTTTTTTTTTTTTTTTTTTTTTTTGATTTAATCTTGCTCTGTCACCCGGGCTAGAGTGCAATGGCATGATCTTGGCTCACTGCAACCTCCACCTCCTGGGTTCAAGAAATTCTCCTGCCTTAGACTCCTGAGTATCTGGGATTACAGGTACCTGCCACTATGCCTGGCTAATTTTTGTATTTTTTTTTAGTAGAGACAGGGTTTCACCATGTTGGCTAGGCTGGTCTCGAACTCCTGACCTCAAATGATCTGCCTGCCTTGCCCTCCCAAAGTGCTGGGATTATAGGCATGAGCCACCATGCCCAGACTATTACTTCAATTTGAGCACATGCATTGCTATATGCACACATTTATTATTTGTATATGTAAATTTTCAGTCAAGTCTAGTTTCAATAGACTTTGGGGGTCTGTATTAAAGATTATAAACATTTAAAAAAACTATAGGCCAGGCGCCGTGGCTCACACCTGCAATCCCAGCACTTTAGAAGGCTGAGGCGGGCAAATCACTTAAGATCAGGAGTTCGAGATCAGCCTAGCCAACATGGTAAAATGCCATCTCTAAAAACAGACGAAAATTAGCTGGGCATAATGGTACATGTTTGTAATCCTAGATACTCAGGAGGCTGAGGCAGGAGAATCAACTGAACCTCAGGAGGTGGAGGTTGCAGTGAGCTGAGATCGCGTCACTACATTCCAGCCTGCTGGGCAACAGAGTGAGACTATGTCTCAAAAATAAAATAAAATAAAAAACTATGACACATAACAGCAAACTTCTTGTTATAGGACTAGAGATGTCCAAAGTTAAGAAGTCTTAGGGGTTCAGAATGGTAAAGTGAAACAGCACACGTTATTCAGGCAATCTTGGCAGAATCTAGTGTCATAAAATTTAAAATTCAGAAATCTTTGTAAGAGAGAAAAACAGAATCAAAATATTCTCTGCAGGTCCAACAAACAACTTTGAGTTCAAAACTCAGATCTGCATTCATTAGCTATGTGGCCTGGAGCATGGCAAATGCTTTATCTCTAGGTCTCAGATTCCTAATCTGTGAAATGAAACTCACAAGATGAACTTCAGTGGCTTGTTTTGAATATTAAATGAGAAAACATATTGGTAAAATCTATACATGTTATTTTCATTCTTTTCCTTAAACATGAATATGAAGACATCCAGATTAAAATTAGGTGTATGCAAACTTAACCTTTTGAAAATATATCCCAATGATTAAGGAAAAAATATTAATTTTAATAATTGCTTAAAAACAAATAAAACAACAAAACCAAAAAGCCTTGGACATACCTTAATTCAGTAGTTCTTCAACTTCACACCTCAGATCCAATATTCTAGGTACTGCTTGACACAGAGAGCGGTTTTCCTAGAAGGGAATTTGGGGACAGAGGGTGTTCTTTGCATGGTTGGATAAGTGCTAGAATTCGAATTCCTTTTCCTGAGAGTCCTCTGCCTTTTTCATTTAATGAACTCGGTTACTTTCTTTGTTTCCTCTTTCTGTCCTCGTTGGCATAAAAGAAACGCTAAAAGCAATCCACAATACCAATCGTGTCAAATATCATGGAATGTGGCCTGAGTCCTGGAAGAGACTACTCCATGCAGTAGATCATAGCAGCTGAGAAGTATCCTTCAGCCAGCCATTATCAAAACTAGAGTCACTAATGAGATCACAAATAAGAGGCCTCCATTGTCTCTGTAAGACTTCCTCAAATGCCCTTATTACTAAGGGAAGGTCTGGCTTTCTGCCAGTATCACAGACTACTTTGTTCATTAGCTGGTTGACTCCTTGGTCCTTGAACATTTCAATGGCTAAAGTCTGTAGTGAGTTTGAGAAATATAAAGAGAGGAGAATAGGGAGGAGAGCTAGTGGGAGGTGGGTGCTGGAAATCATAAAGACCACTGGAAGTGAAAGAGATGGGGTATGATATCACCATGGAAACAAAGTTTACCTATTGCAAAAATTTGCCCGAGTTGAATAGCATTCATTCATTCATTCTTTCTTTCTTTCTTTCAACAAACATTTCCTCTGTGTCTATGCATGCCTGGCACCATCAAGGTTACAAATGAGAACCAAACAAGCTTGGTTCTTGTCTTCAAGGAGCTTCCATTCTAGGGGGGGAAGGTACACAAAGAACAAACACAACTAGGCTTCCCCCTGAAAAGAAGAACTGGCAGGTTTGCCGGCATTACCATCTAATTTCTCTTTAAAAAGAAACCCCAAGATTTCTTTAGATGTCCAAAAATCTAAAATTTTAGAAGTTCAGACTGACAAAGTGAAAGGGTATACATTATTCAGGCAGTCTTGGCAGAATCTAATGTCATAACATTTAAAAATCAGAAATCTTTTTAAGAGAAAAAACAGAACCAAATTATTCTCTATAGGTCCAGTAGACAAATTTGAGTTCAAAACCCAGATTTGCATTTTTGTAATTATTTACTTTAGTAAATTACTTATGATTTACTAAAATTATAAATAATTATAGTAAAACAGAAAAATTAACAATGAGTTAGTCTCCCAGTGTTGCTCAGGAGACCTCCGAGATTACTTAAGTAACCTTAGTTAAGATTACTTAACTAAATAAGAAATCACTGCTCTCCCTTCCTCTCCAGTGGGCTCCATCAGCTTGTTCTGTATTCAGAGACTGCCCTTGGGCTTCTCATATGTGACTCACATTTGAAACTCCTGCCCATGTGCCTTAATGCATCTGACTGGCAGCCACACAGCCCCTCCATGTGGCTCAGTTTCAGTGGGTAGGTAGGGAAATGCCTATTTGTTTGAGTTGTGCCCCAGGGGTCTGATTACAGTAAAGGCTGTCACATAGAGCTCTTGCATACCCCAACAGCAGACTTGATGACAAGAATGACCAGTGGCTGTGTGTAAAATGAATTAAGGTGAGGTGTATCAAAAGCAAAGAGGTCAATTCAAAGGAGCAGAAATAATCTAGACAGTAATCAAGGAAGAAAGCCGCCATGACACTGGGAAGAAAACCCTCTTGGGACACTGAGTATATTCAACATGATGAAGTAATCTGCGCTGTGACATGGACAAAAGGAGCTTTCCATATTGGAATGGGCAGTAGGATTCCATAACGTGCATCATGTTTAAAAGAGACACTCTTAAAAAATGGGTGGCCGTAATCCCAGCACTTTGGGAGGCTGAGGTGGGCAGATCACAAGGTCAGGAGTTCAAGACCAGCCTGGATAACATAGTGAAATCTTGTCTCTACTAAAAATATAAAAAATTAGCTGGGCATGGTGGCAGGCACCTGTAATCCCAGCTACTTGGGAGGCTGAGGCAGGAGAATCAATTGAACCTGGGAGGCAGAGGTTGTAGTGAGCGGAGATCACACCACTGTACTACAGCCTGGGTGACAGTGCAAGATTCCGTCTAAAAAGTAATAATAGTAAAAATAATAATTAAATAGGTTGTTCTAATGAGCAAGTTTTTAAAATCCTAACTAAAATTTGGTCTCTTTCTCATTAGTGCTTAATTGTCTTCAGTCACCCCAGTCCCACTTTGAGTATATACTAAATCCCTTTTAAGGACAGAGTCTACACTTTTACACGTTGACTCATCTGAAAGCTTTCTAAAAGGATTGGTCCTTAGCATTTCTTTTCACAACTGAATAGGGTGATTTGGGTTTATGCGCACAGGAAGAGATTTGTTCGTACCCTCCTCTCCCCTGATTTTTTTTTTTTCATTCAGGTTTCTATTTTTATTCAACTATAAGCGAATAGCAGAATTAATGCAATGTTCAGCAGCTTCAAACCAGCTTTTCTTGCTCCCACGAAGAATGATCCATTTAACAGACACAGATATAGGGATTCCTGCTAGGCTGTCAGCCAGCACTGCTGCCGGTCGAGATGGCCATGCTCCAACAACAGCAAAGCCACTCTCCCTACTGCTTTTTCCAGGACTCCTCTTTAAAGGGACCAGAGCGAGATACTGATGCCTATTGAGGCATCTGAGATGCAACGTGTTGGGGGTAAGCTTCAATGCCAGCTTCTGGCTGTCTAGGTGAATGACATCACCATAAAACCCCACTGCGTCCCATTCTGGACCCAGGATCGCCAACCTTTTTTTTTTTTTAACATCCCTTAAAGATTCTTTGATGCTTTGCCCTATCACTGCAAACCTGGTCTTTTTCCCCCAGTTTTTTTCTTCTTTACATTCTGGGTTGCTATTTTCATATTAACAATTTGATGACCCCATCACAGTGCCGAAATATCCCCCAAAATGGAATTCAAATTTGACCAAAACATAAATCAGAGTGGGTAAGTGACTAAAATTATAAAGGCCAGGCAGCAGGAAAAGTCACCCTAAACCGCCATCTGACTGCTCAGGTCTTGCCTGTGCAAAGCGGGGAAGGGAGAGGAGAAATCTATTACACATGCAACACTGAACTGAGGAACATGGCTTGGGGCCTCCAGGACAGACTCTTCCGGTCCCCAAGCTAACCCTCTACTTCCCAGACAGCTGCTCGTACAGTTTGGGCACGTAGTCATCCCACTCGGCCTGGTAACACGTGCCGGCCACGGGGGCCCCTAGCTGGTACTTTTTACGGAAGGACGCCGCCTTGAATTTGCCACAGTGGTCTCCAGATCGGTTGCTGAGAATGGGCTCGTCACACTTCAGCTGCCTGTCCTGCTCGTAAACCAGCCAGACATAGCGGTGGAGGCCTGTGCCCTGGGGAGGCCCCGAGCCCACGTAATCGGAGAGGACTGTGCCACTGCTGATGTCATTGCCCTTCATGTTGACCACCAGGAAATGATGCCAGTCTCTGTACCTGGGATCCTTCCTGCTGGGAGCATCCGGGTCTGTCAGGACCAAGGCGTAGAGCTTCCCTGAATCAAGACCATCCCACGAAATGCTGGTGGGTCTGTTCTTGGCCTGGGTGGGCGTCAGCACTTTGCCCAGCTCGTCCACCGCCGCCCCGCCGTAGGTGAGATGCAGCGGTGCTGCGGCTGCTCGTCCACTTCCTGCAGGCTCAAGGGCCCGGACCACTTGCTGAGGTCCCCCGGCATGGCGGGGCCGAGCAGAACGTGTAGCTCAGAGTGCTGCGGCAGGTCAGGTGCCTCCTCTGATTGTTAAATCTTGTTTCCCTTGTTCATTTTGTATTTTGAGATGTGATCTTGCTTTTAGGAGGTCAAAGAGAAAGTTTCTCTCACATGTTTGTCTTCTCTTTAACAATCCATGTTGTTTTTATATTGGCTCAAGACACACCATTAAAATTCCTGCAAAGCTTTTAGACCAAAATGTGTGTACAGAAGTCTTGTGTCAAATTGCAGAGCCTGTTTTATAATAAATTAATTTCAAATGCTAGCAGAGAGGGTGACATTACGTTTTCAAAATGATGCTACATTAATTCAGCAAGGAAAGCT
This sequence comes from Sapajus apella, assembly GCF_009761245.1. NCBI lineage: Eukaryota > Metazoa > Chordata > Mammalia > Primates > Cebidae > Sapajus > Sapajus apella. The sequence continues at coordinate 12,070,206 of NW_022436989.1, read as the reverse complement.
TAGAGACATTCTGAGTCAGAGGACAGGATATTTTGATCTTAAAAGATAAAAGGGCAATTCCAAATAGCTGATTACGCATAGGGTTCATTATTCATGTTGGTATAAGTGTTAGGGGGCATTTCCTCTGTGATGATGGGGCCAGATTCTACTCTTACACACTAATATACAGTTTTTCCTCCTGGTTTATATACAATGAGGTGAATGTCTCCTTCCCCTGATGAACTAGTGTTTGGGAACAAAAACTATAATTATCTTCAGTGGAGACGGCAATTGGATACCCTAGAGAGGTCGTCTGATCTTTATAACCTATTCAGCGGTGAAAACAGGGTTTTGCAAAAAGCCGGAAGACTTGGTTTGGAATCCTAACTCTGTCGCTTACTAAAACCTTGATTTTAGAGAAGTTACCTAATTTCCCTGAGCCTTAGTTTCCTTGTCTGCAAAATGTGAAAAATAATGGCTACCCAATAGGATGAAAAAAAAAATCTAACACCATATGTGAAAGTACTCAGCGCTAGTCGGTCCTTAGAAAATGTTAGTCTCCCTTTCCTCTGTGAGCAAGAGGAAGGAAGAATGTGAAGAGGGTTATTAGCTCCTGTTGTGTCAAACCAATGAAATTGCAGGACGGACACTCAGCACTGTTTTTTTTTTTTTTTTTTGAGACAGAGTCTCACCGTGTTACCCAGGTTGGAGCGTAGAGTGCGGTGGTATGATCATAGCTCACTTCAGCCTCGAACTTCTGGATTCAAGTAATCCTCCCCCTTCAGCCTCCAGATTAGCTAGGACTACAGGCACGGCACCACGCTGGGCTATTTTTTGTTTGTTTATTTGTTTGTTTTAGAGACAAGGTCTCCTATGTTGTCCAGGCTAGTCTGGAACTCCTGGTCTCAAGCAATCCTCCCACTTCAGCCTCTCAAAGTGCTGGGATTATAGGTGTGTGTCATGGTCCTGGGCCCCAGTGTTCATTCTTGATCATGCATCTGGAATTAGCTAGGGTGACTGATATAGACTGTGGGTGGGTGGGGTGGCTCTGTCTTGCTTGTCTCATTCTGAGGTCCATGCAGAAGGGACAGTTCCTACCTAGGGCAAGTCCTTCTCATGGGAGAAGCAGACACACAGGAGGGTTGAGCAAAAGCACATGGCCTCATAAGGCCCAGGCTTGGCAATGGATGGTGTTACTTCCACCCATAGACTGAGCCCAGTATCGGGTGGTGCACCTCCAGCGGGCGGTGCTGCAAAATCACATGGCAGAGGGCATGGACACAGGGACAGGGAAGGACTGGGGACAACATGCTATTTCTGGGAGAAGCAAAATAGCTCCCTGACCTTATGGTAGGGGACTGTGCTAGGTTAGGGCCAGGCTAATAAAATGCAAGAAGCTGGCATCCTGTGAACTAAGGGAGCAATGGAGAGGGGCATGCAGTCAGAAGGGACAGAGAACAGAGTGACTGGGACAGTGAGGGTCGACAAGGACGGCAGCCTCTGCAATGTCAATTTTCAGTCAAGTCTAGTTTCAGTATACTTTTGGGGACCTTGCTATTGAAGATTATAAACATTTTTAAAAACTATAGGCTGGGCACCGTGGTTCATACCTGCAATCCCAGCACTTTAGGAGGCTGAGGTGGGCGAATCACTTAATGATTCGACAAAATAAATGTCAATGCAAATAACTTCCCTGCTGTAACATATTTACTGCATGACATTTACAAAGAGGCAGAGGCAATACAAAAATTAGCCAGGTGTGGTGGCACAGGCCTGGAGTCCCAGCTACTTGGGAGGCTGAGGCAGGAGAATCACTTGAACCCGGGAGGTGGAAGTTGCAGTGGGCCAAGATCGTGCCACCGCACTCCAGGCTGGGCGACAGAGCAAGACTCCATCTCAAAAAACAAAACAAACAAAACAAAGAGGCAGACGGTTCACACCAACTTCCTGAAGAACTGTGAACTACATACATTGTTTTCTTTTGCTTTTGAGACAATCTTGCTCTGTCACCCAGGTGTGTGTTGGTGTAATCATAGCTCACTGGAGCCTCAACCTCCTGGGCTCAAGTGATCCCCTCACCTCAGCCTCCCAAGTAGCTGGGACTACAGGTGCATGCCACCACAACCAGCTATTTTTTCACTTTTTTGTAGAGATGGGGTCTTGCTTTGTTGCCCAGGCTGGTCTTGAACTCCGGGTCTGAAGCAGTCCTCCTGTCTTGGCCTCCCAAAGTGCTGGGATTACAGGTGTGAGCCACCGTGCCCGGCCTTGAACTACAAATTAATAGACTCACACAGATTTTCTTGATTGGCGTCAGGGAAGACTTTACGACCTCTCCCTGATCCCTTGTTTTACTCTCTGATATGATTCAAGGGGACAAAAAATGAGCTTCTGGAAGGTGCACACCAGGCCACTTTTGGAGCAGGCAGAGGGTTTGGCAGGAGGGAAGGAGCCACATTGGCTTTCTCTGCTTGAATTTCTCTTGAGCTGCCCATAGGCTTGGGGGGATAAGACCGGGCTTGGGAGAGTCTTCTGTCTTCTGCTCAAAAGAGGTTTTAGTTTTCTAAAGGCAAACAGGACCATGATGAGGCTGAAGAGCAGTCTGTATGCCTAGGCCTGCCTCTCCCATTTCTTTGCCCACAAATGTCGCCCAGTGTGCCATGCAGCAGGAAAGACTAAGGAAGTCAAGACGAGTGGGGGGTGGTCCCAGACAGCATGATCTGCACTATGATCAAAGTAAACCCAGGTGCTACTGGAACACATGGAACGTGCGAACGCTAAGGAAGGCTTTGAAGAGGATGTATGACCTGGAAGGTAGGTTTGAGAGTTGAACGTAAGTTCTAGATCCTAAGAGAAAAAGGTAGAATGTTTTATGAAGGTTTCAAGCCCAGCTCACCAGCACAGGAGGTGGGAAAGAACATTAAGCTCTGATAGGCAAGAGGGAGATTGAAATGATGGGTCATGGACTAACTTGATTAGGGAGAGAAATGAGGAAAAGAAAGGGCCGTGCGTGCAGGAGGAAGTAGAGGAATCAGCGTGCTGGAGGCCTTTGAGAGGATGAAGATGAGAGGTGAATACTGCAAGCGACAAGCTAGAAGGCTGGAAGGCTGCCGTGGGAGTGAGAGATCTGAATTTGAATTCATAACCTGTGTCTTACATCTATCCTATAACCTTGACGTGAGTTTGCATTTGTGGTTCAGAATTGACTTAATCACACCTCCATTATCTTTGCACTTCCGTACTCAGCACTCAGTCCATGTCTCCGTAATGGCTGAAAATCCATTATGCTAAAACACCCTTATCATTACAAACCCTGTCCCCACAACCTCGGTGACTGATCCAACACAAATAGCTAACCCATAGCTTCCTCACGGTTGTGCAGATTATCACATCTTTCGACATCATTATATTATGACTTTATAATGTATTGACATTCAAATTGTTTAAATATTTTATTAAAATATTCTGGTTTTAAATTTGGATGGGCACGGTGGCTCATGCCTGCAATCCAGCACTTTGGGAGGCTGAGGTGGGCAGATCACCTGAGGCCAAGAGTTCAAGACCAGCCTGGCCAACATGGTGAAACCCTGTCTGTACTAAAAATACAAACATTAGCTGGATGTGGTGAAGGGCACCTGTAATCCCAGCTACTCAGGAGGCTGAAGCAGGAGAATTGCTTGAACCCGGGAGGCAGAGGAGGTTGCAGTGAGCCAAGATTGTGACATTGCACCCCAACCTGGGCGACAGAGCAAGATTCTGTCTCAAAAAAAACAAATCAAAACAAAAACACACATTTAATTTAACAAATGATTGTTAAGTACCTGCTGATGAGGTTGATCTAGGTGGGAGGCAGTGGTCATCATCCTGTCTAAACATCTGTAATGTCCTTCTGACCCCAGTCCACCACCTCTCCTGCTCATGAGGCCCTGCCATGGACCTCCCAGGCCTGAGCTCTCCTGCCTATTGTGTGTTCTGGTTTGCAGAACCTGGAAGGTGAAGGTTGCAGTGAGCTGAGATTGCGCCATTGCACTCCAGCCTCAGCAGTTGAGTTAGACTCCATTTCAAAAAAGAAAAAAAATAACCGGCATGATGGCATGTGCTTATAGTCCCAGCTACTTGGGAGGCTGAGGTAGGAGGATCAATTGAGCCCAAAGTCTGAGGCTGCAGTGAGCCATGATCATGTCACTACACTCCAGCCTGGGTGCCAGAGCAAGACCTTGTCTCAAAAGAATAAAAATGTTTAAAAAATACACATATTCCAATAATCATGAATCTATTTTATTAGTAAATAAAGGCCCCAAACCTATTGAGAGTAAATGAACTCATTTAAGAAAATATTGAACTTATATTTAAATAAGCATAAGTGATTAACTCATTCATGATTAAATTGAGTCAGATATTTATAATATATATTATATATTTAGCACTCAGCTGACAGCAATATATTACCAAGAGTTAAGTTTATTTGCTCACCAAAGTATTAACTTGCACATAATTCATGTGAATTTGGGACACATGTTTTACTTCAACACAGCTATTTAAATTTTTTAGAACATGTTTGTTTACTGAACCACCGAATGCTGTAATAAACTATCTTTACAGTCTTTGCCTTAATTGGGAGAAAAATCATAGAAATCTCAAAGTAGAAATTCTTTCTAACACCCAGCCAAATGAAATATGTATAACAAAAGCAATCAGTGCTAGATTTAGAAGAATTCTAATTTTATAACATGTGTGTCACCAGCGTCTGCCTTAGAAACAACATAAGACCACACATTTCCTACCAGTTATGAGCAGGTTGTTTGAAGACTAAGTAATCCAGCTAAGTAATTTTTTTTTTTTTTTTGAGATACAGTCTCACTCTGTCGCTAGGTGCCAGACTGGAGTGCAGTGGCACAATCTTGGCTCACTGCAACCTCCACCTCCCGGGTTCAAGCAATTCTCCTGCCTCAGCCTCCTGAGTAGCTAAGACTACAGGCACATGCCACCACGCCCAGCTAATTTTTGTATTTTTAGTAAAGATGAGGTTTCACCATGTTGGCCAGGATGGTCTTGATCTCTTGACCTCGTGATCCACCCACCTTGGCCTCCCAAAGTGCTCGGATTATAGGCTTGAGCCACCTCGTCTGGCCCCACTAAGTAATTTTAAAAAAAAACGTTTATTACCAAGGCATGTGCTAGATCTGGCTGGTCCTGTGTTTGAAGCTGTGTCAGAATGGGGCACATGAAACAGAAAGATGCTGGACCTTGTAAAATGAGGGAAATACTAAGAGCAGCTCACAAGCACTAAGTATTTACCATGTCCACTGAAACTGTCGCAAAATTCTCCATAAGGCAGGTACTATTATTGCTCCCATTTTATAGATGAGGAAACTGAACTTGATGTGCTGGTTAATAGTAATGCCCAGGTTGGGGAAAGGGGCAGGCATTGTTTTGCAGCATTTGCCAATTTCCACGGTGTAAAGACTTTCAATCAAAGTCAATTTCAAGCTACCAACATAACATCAGCAGGCTTGCAACATTCCTGATGTTGGCTTGATTCCCTAGCCAAACAAGTCATTTGCTCAAGGTCCTAGTCACACAATTGGTAACTATTCCCAACCAAAGTCAATTTCAAGCTACCAAGGTAACAGCCTCAGGCTTGCAACATTCCTGATATTGACTTGATTCACTAGCCAAGTCACTTGCTCAAGTTCCTAGTCACACAATCTGTAAATGGAGGGAACTGTGATTTGAACCCAGAAAGCCTGATTCAGATCCTGTGTTTTCAACCACTATCATCCGTTTTTAGGAAGAATAATCCATGGGGGGAAAAAGAACAGAAAGGGGACCCAGCACTCCCAGGCTGCACCTGAACAAGAGTAACTGGGTCAGGGCTAATCGAACTGCTTTAACTGAAGGCTTCAGTAAGAAAAGGAAAAGAAAAAGCAAATCGTGTAATATCATGCACTCTCAGAGGAAGAAAGATGGACAAATTTGACAGCTCTGAAGTCTGAGGAGATGCTATACCTTTTGTTTCTGTTTTTTTTGTTTGTTTTCTGAGATGGGAGTCTCACTCTGTCGCCCAGGCTGGAGTGCAGTGGTGCAATCTTGGCTCACTACAACCTCTGCCTCCTGGGTTCAAGCAATTCTCCTGCCTCAGCCTCCCGAGTAGCTGGGATTACAGGCATGCACCACCATGCCCAGTTAATTTTTGTATTTTTAGTGGAGATGGGGTTTCCCCATGTTGGCCAGGCTGTTCTTGAATTCCTGACCTCAGGTGATCTACCCGCTTTGGACTCCCAAAATGCTGGGACTACAGGTGTGAGCCAATGCACCCAGCTGTAATTTCTAACTAAAGGAAGCTGGGCCAATGTGGATCTGCACTTCCAAATGTTACGTATCAGTAAGGGCTAAGATGAAACAATTATTTGACCAAGTGAAAGTTATTAGAAAAGCAGCATCAAAAGCCAGGCACAGGGGTTCATGCCTGTAATCTTAGCACTTTGGGTGGCCAAGGTGGGAGGATTGCTTGAGCCCAGGAGTTTGAGACCAGCCTGGGCAACAGAGCAAAAACTCATTTCTATAATAAATAGAAAAATTAGTTAGGCACGGTGGCGTGTGCCTGTAGTCCCAGCTATTCAGGAAGCTGAGATGGGAGGACTGCCTGATACCAGGAAGTACAGGCTGCAGTGAGCCACGATCGTGCACTGCAGTCTGGGTGACAGAGCGAGACCCTATCTCAAAAACACAAAACAAAGCAAAAATAAATACATAAAGAAGAGTGGCATCCACTGCATAGTACTGGATTTATCCAAACTAATTAGTTCCTTTATTTTGCCCCAGGGATTGGTTTACATGTAAGATCAAATTGAATGAAGTCTAATTTAACTGAAAAACAAAAGATGAAATAAAATGTACTAAACGATAGGAATTTTACCAAATGATTTGGAAAGAACAACCAGAGAATGAATACTTGTACGAACACCTGGCCATGGTAATAATAAGTCTTTTTTCTCACGGAAACACTTCAGATACTCCCTACTCCTAATAACAGGGAGTTTTAGTTCATGTGTGAACTAAACGGACCAGGTTACCTTTGTGCTTCAGGGGACCATGCTTCTTTCCTCTATGAGCTGTTCTTTCACTTAGGAGCACTGGCCTTCTCCTGGCCTTAATTACCACAATTAAACAGTACTCAGCTACACCACGTGGAGGTGCATTTACAGAATGCAGGTGCTTTTTGATTTTTAAAGGGCAAGGAAGTATAACAATACTATGAGGTCAATAGTGTGCACACTCCAGCCTGGGAGACAGAGCAAAACCCTATCTCAAGAAAAACCACAAAAAAGCAAAAGTGTGCTTTCATGGTTTACTCGTAACTGCATTTGTTTGTTTGTTTGTTTTGAGGCAGAGTCTCACTCTGTCGCCCAGGCTGGAGTGCACATTATGAGTAATTAATGAGTAATTAATAATTTTTATTAGTGAGTGTGTTTTGTGGGTATTGGTCATTAGCGATTTTTTTTTTTTTGAGACAGAGTCTCGCTCTGTTACCCAGGCTGGAGTGCAGTGGTGCGATCTCAGCTCACTGCAATCTCTACCTCCTGGGTTCAAACAATTCTCCTGCCTCAGCCTCCCAAATAGCTGGGACTACAGGCATGCACCACCACGCCCAGATACTTTTGTATTTTTAGTAGGCACAGTGTTTCTCTATGTTGATCAGGCTGGTCTCAAACTCCCAACCTCAGATGATCCACCTGCCTTGGCCTCCCAAAGTACTGGGATTACAGGCATGAGCCACTGCGCCTGGCTGAGAGTCAGATGATTTTTAAGGGTGAGGGGTGGGGTTGTTTCATGAAAATTCTGTGGGTGTGTCTACCTTGTATAATTATGGGTGTTGATTAGTGGTAGTTGCTGATGATTATTTGTTAGTATTTATGTTGTGACTGAAATCACTCGGGGTAATAGATATTTAGGAGATTAAAAGTGATGGGATAAAAAAAGAGGGAAGGTAGAGTTTAATTAGGCCTTTTTGAGTAGATACGGTAATGGATGCTGGAATTTGGGTTTGTGAAATTGTCTTTGATATAGACTTTTCTAGTCAAATTAGGTCTAGTAGAAGTGAAGCCAGATTTTGGCTTGTGGATAGGCTTGAGTGAGGGATTGCACAGTGAATTGTGGCTGAATAAAATCCTAGTATACTGGAGAAGTTGAATGTCTGTAGTGGGTATTTCAGTTTAAGGTTATTGGTTATGAGATTAAGCTACATTGCTAGCAAGAAGCCTAAGGTGGTCACCCCTAGGGCTGTGAACTTCTGGTGGGGTGCTGTGGTCATTTGGGGGAATAATACTGTTGGTGATGACGGATCCAGCGAAGATGCTGCTGATTGTTAGTCGTTTAATTGAGTTGATTAGGAAGGGGTTATTTTAGTTAATAATTATGAGAGTTGTGAAGCGAGGTTGCCCTATTAGAGTGAAGAAAATAATACAGGTACTATAGACAACTGCCAAGGAGGTGGCAATAAAGGCGGGGTGCAGTGGCTGACACCTGTAATCCAAGCACTTTGGGAGGCCGAGGCGGGTGGATCACTTGACATCAGGAGTTTGAGACCAGCCTGACCAACACAGTGAAACCCTATTTCTACTAAAAACACAAAATTAGCTGGGTGTGGTAGCAGCCACCCGTCATCCTAGCTCCTCGGGAGGCTGAGGCCGGAGAATCACTTGAACCTGGGAGGCAGAGGGTGCGGTGAGCCAAGATCGCACCATTGCACTCCAGCCTGGACAACAGGAGTGCAACTCTGTCTCAAAAAAAAAAAAAAAGTAAGTTGTATTATACCGTAACCACCTAGCTTTAGGAGCACTGCTGCAAGTACTATGAAGCCGGCAACAAGGCTTCTACATGGGCTTTGGGGAGTCATAGGTGAAGTCTGTATAGAGGTATTTTTACCATGAAAGCTATAATACATGCTAATCATGTAAGATTATTGGATCAGGAGGCTAAGAGCTGCTGGGTAGTGAGTATTATTATTAGCATACTTAGTGAACCTGAGGTACTTTGGCTATAAACCAGTGTTACAAGTAGATGAAGGATCTTACTAGTATGCAAAATAAGGAGTATGAGCTTGAAGTGGTCGGGTTGGTTGCCTCAGCGGGTGATGATAATTAGGGTAGGAGCCAGTGTGGCTTCAAAGAGGATGTAAAATGTAATTAGTTCTGTGGCTGTGAATGCTATGACTTTAAGTCTGTAGGGAAATCAATATAGAAATACAGAGGTTTTTTCATGGGGGTGATTCATTGGACAGGTGATATTGACTTGCTAGAACTGTAAGAGGCAGTAGTCAGGATATTAAGATTAGAAGGGGTGATGTCAGTGGGTCAGAAGAGAAAATTAATGAGAAGTTGGATGAGTTATCATTGAATTGGTTAAAAAATAGTAAGCTGATGAGGCCGATAAGTAGGCTGTGTATAACCATGTTGATTCAGATTATAGAATTTTTAGAGAATCATGTCATTGGTAATGGTATAATTGTTGGAATAATAATTTTTAGCATTGAAGTAAATTTAGATTTTGTATGTAATCTAGGCCATATGTATTAGAGGTTGAAACAAGTAAGGCAAGACCCACTGTGGCTTTGCAGGCAGCAAATACTAGGAGGATGATGGGTATTATGGATGCTAGAGTGAAATAAATGTATATTTAAAGCTATAAGAGCATTTAGGATAACTACTGATAGGTTTTTTTTTTTTTTTTGAGACTAATTCTCTTGTTGCCCAGGCTGGAGTGCAATGGTGTGATCTCGGCTCACTGCAAATTCCGACTTCCAGGTTCAAGCAATTCTCCTGCGTCAACCTCCTGAGTAGCTGGGATTACAGGCATGCACCACCATCCCTGGCCAATTTTTGTATTTTTAGTAGAGATGGGGTTTTTCCATGTTGGTCAGGTTGATCTCATACTCTCATCCTCAGGCGATCCACCCACCTCAACCTCCAAAAGTGCTGGGATTACAGGTGTAAGCCACGGCGCCTGGCCAGCCATTGATAGTATTATGGCTTCTGGGCATAATGGGGATGACACTAGGTGGGATCGATAGACTAATATCCCTAGCAGTGATATGGTGTATGCTAATATAATATTGATATAAATAGAGGGCATTTGGTAAACATGGTTTACCATGATCTAGTGAGTGGAAATCATTTATTTTTACTTAAACTACCAATTCAACTCAGTCTAATCCTTTTTGGGCTCATTCATAGGTCAAGCCTAGGATTAAAATGGTAACTAGCATAAGGGCTGTGGTGATTATTAGTGTCAGGTTGGTTGTTTGAAGGGCTCATGGCAGGGCCAGTAGTAGAGTGATCTCTAAGTCAAAGAGGAGGAATGTGATGGCTATTAGGAAGCATTTTATGGAAAAGGGGAGGCGGGCAGAGGCTACTGGGTCGAATCCACATTCAGAGGGGCTGGATTTTTCCATATAAATATTAAGTCGTGGGAGCCAAAATGCGATTATTGTTAGTAATAGAGCCAGTAAGGTGTCGGTTACTAGGGCTAGTGTAAGGTTGATTACTCTCTTTTGGATATTACCAAAACTGACTGATTGAAAGTCAGTGGTGCCGTTTATACTAAAAAAGCAGAATCCTCATCAGTAGATAGAGACGTATGAGGATGTCATACTACATCCGCGAAGTGTCAATATCGGGCAGCGGCTTCAAAGCCAAAGTGGTAGCTGGATGTAAAGTGGAATTCTAATTGGCAGAAGGGGCAGATAGTGAGAAATCTTGATCCAATAGTAACGTTAAGTCCATGAAAGCCTGTGGCTATAAAAAATGTTGAGCTGTAGATTCCATCAGAGGTAGTAAAGAGAATGTGCAGTGAGCATAATCTGAGCTCACTACAACCTCTGCCTCCTGGGTTCAAGTGATTCTTCTGCCTCAGCCTCCCAAGTACCTGGGATTACAAGCACACATCACCACACCTGGCTAATTTTTGTATTTTTCTTAGAGATAGGGTTTCACCATATTGGCCAGGCTGATCTCAAACTCCTGACCTCAAGTGATCTGCCTGCCTTGGCCTCCCAAAGTGTTGGGATTACAGGTGTGAGCCCCTGCACCTGGCCCTGCATTTTCTGTTTAAATGGGGTGTGGATGAGATGAGAGCCTTTTGGTTATGTTTGTTTGTTTGTTTGTTTGTTTGTTTTTGAGACAGTGTTTTGCTCTTGTTGCACAGGCTGGAGTGCAGTGGCGTGATCTCGGCTCACTGCAACCTCTGCCTCCCAGGTTCAAGCGATTCTCCTGTCTCAGCCTCCTGAGTAGCTGGGATTATAGGCATGCTTCACTAAGCCCGGCTAGTTTTCTATTTTTAGTAGAGACGGGGTTTCTCCATGTTGGTCAGGCTGGTCGCTTATGACCAACATGCCTTACACCTTAGCCTGGCTTAGAGAAACAATAGGGCAAAGGAAGCAATCAGGTACGTATTTGTCGCACGTGAGTAGAGGATGACTTTGAGTTCTGCCTGTCCTTTGTCCTTAAGGAATTTCCTTGTGGGCAAATTGTGAGAGGGAGGGTATGTAGCTATCTTATTTGGGAATAGAACAGGAGGCAGGTTTGCCAGACACAGTTCCCAGCTTGACTTTTTCCTCTGGCTTACTAATTTTGGGGAGATTTCTTTTCCTTTCACAGCCAGAACCCCCCTGGCCCTCAGAGGCCTGATGGCATCATGGGGGAGACAGATCTTCTTTGAGTCATCACTTACACAAATGTAAAACTGCAGCTGTGAAAAGGACTTCAGAGGAGAGCCTCACAGTGACTAAGAACCTAGAGATAGATTTGACCTCAGAGAGGTCAGAGAAGGCTTGAGTCTCTAGTGATGCTTGAGTCAAGATCTACCAAATAAGTCCAGAGGCCGGGAGAGAGTGCCAGGTAGAGGAAGCTGCCGGTGCAAAGGCCATGTGGCAGCAGGGAGCACGGCTAGTGAGGTCGGCTTGAATCGTGGCTAGTGGGTTTTGAGGGGGAGTGAGGTGTGAAAGTGACGCTGGAGAGTAAGTGCGAGTCAGGGCAGGAAGGGCCTTAGAGGCATCTCCGAAGTAAGTGGCTACGATACCAGCATGCGGTTAATGATCATATGTAGGTTTGAACATTTTACAAGTTAGGAAATTATGGATAGCTCAAACTGAATCAAGTTGTGAGGGTTTTCCTAGAAACCAGATGGAATGCAGGATGGTACTACTGTGTCACTGGTTTGTCCACACATCTCTAACAGCATGAAAAGCATCTTCCACCTCTCTTGCTCTGGGCCTACATCCTGGAGATGGCAGAGCAGTGTGCCACCCAGGAGATGTGGCTGGAAGCTGGGAGGTGGAGGGCATCCTCTGATCTGTCATGAAAACAGCCCATGGCAGGGTGCAGTGGCTCCCACCTGTAGTCCCAGTGCTTTGGGAGGCAGAGCTTGGAGGATTGCTTGAGCCCAGAAGTTCGAGACTAGTCCAGGCAACATGGTGAGAACCTGTCTCTACAAAAAAAAAAAAAAAAGAATAAAAATAAAAATAATTAGCCTGGAATGGTTGCATGCACCTGGAGTCCCAGCTACTCAGGAGGCTAGGGCTGGAGGATCGCTTGAGACCAGGAGCTCGAGGCTGCAGTGAGCTGTGATAGCATCACTGCACTCTAGCCTGCTAACAGAGCAAGATTCCATCTCAAGAAAAAAACGAAAAACAAATAAAAGTCCCCCCATGATCTGGTGTCTTATCCCCGGAAGAGCTGAGGAGATCTATGTGTGAATAATGCTGTCTAATGCATTGCCATCATCCATGCTCTTCTCACTGTTACAGGACAGAGGTCCTGATCCAGACACCAAGGGAGGGTTCTTGGATCTCATACAAGAGAGAGTTCAGGGCTAGTCCGCAGTGCAAAGTGAAAGCAAGTTTATTAAGAAAGTAAAGGAATAAAAGAATGGCTACTCCATAGACAGAGCAGCCCCAAGGGCTGCTGGCTGCCCATGTTTACGGTTATTTCTTGATGATATGCTAAACAAGGGGTGGGTTATTCATGTCTCCCCTTTTCAGACCTTATAGGGTAACTTCCTGATGTTGCCATGGCATTTGTAAACTGTCATGGTGCCGATGGGAGTGTAGCAGTGAGGACGACCAGAGGTCGCTCTCATGGCCACCTTGGTTTTGGTAGGATTTAGCCACCTTCTTTACTGCAACCTGTTTTATCAGCAAGGTCTTTATGATCTGTATTTTGTGCCGACCTCCCATCTCATCCTGTGACTTAGAATGCCATCAGCATCTGGGAATGCAGCCCAGTAGGTTTCAGCCTCATTTTACCCAGCCCCTATTCAAGGTGGAGTTGCTTTGGTCCACATACCTCTGATATCAGATCACATGTTGCTTGTTATCATCACTCTTACTATTTTCATCTCAAATCTGAAGTCACCAGAACAAACTTCCTTCTGCCCTTTGGTTTGCTCCCTCCCCTGGTTCCCAGCAGCAGGGGGCTGCTGACAATTCAGGTTTGTGGTTGAATTCCATGGGGACTGGAGCTCAGGATCAGAGGCAAGCCCTTTTGACTCATGTCATGGAGTCCCAGCGTGAAGCTGCTCTGTGATCACCCTGGAACTCAACATGTCAGAGCTGCCACAGGGTGACGGTAGAGGCTACTTGGTAGCTGAGAACAATGGAGACACTCTGAGAGATGCTCAGAAACAATCCAAGGTTCAGAAGAACGGCCAGAGCCCCAGAAATGTGAGCTGAGTGGAAGGAGCAAGGCACGGCCCCAGTGTGTTAATACCGGAGCCTATTAATACAGACGCAAGGAATTCTGGTCCCAGTGTATTAATACCTATGGGCTGGGCGACCTGGGCGACCTGAGCTTGCATTCAGAGGTATCATAGAAGAGCCGCCTGGGGCCTGTGCTGCAGCTCCCTCCCCAAGATGGTGTCTGATGACAAGGTTTTGAAGTGGGCCATCTCCTCCCTCCATGCAGGAGAGCCTGAGAGGACATCATCTCTGTCATCAAGTGGGAGCTCCCAATGGGTTTCCTCATTGTTTTCTCAAGACACAAATTCCACAGCATTTGCATATCCTGTTCACAGGGACCCACTTGCATGGTGCTGACGGCCTATTCTCCATCCAGATAGCTGAGGATCACATTCTGTATTTCAAAATGATGCCAAGCATGCTCTTCAAATGCCCCACTAATGATGTTAGTTGTATTAATGTACTGTTAATCATATCTAAAGAGGAATAAAAAGTTGAGCAAAATGCCAAAAAAGAAAAAAAAAAAAAACAGTAGGATTCTTGATTGCTAGTCACAAAACCCAACTTTTTATTGAAGTGTAGCATATACATAGAAAAGTGCCCAAATCAAAAGTATACAGCTCCAAGAATGTTCACAAATGGAACTCACCCAGGGAACGGGCAACCAGGTCAAGAAACAGAATATCCCAGAAGCACCCCTTGGGCCCCCTTCTGGTTACGATCCTCTCAGGATACTGATCTCTACTTGCAACCACATGGATGAGTTTTGCTGCGCTTTGTACTTTATATAAACGGAATCCTATGGTGCATTTTTACCTTGTCTTGTACACACTAGGCTGGTGAATACACACCAAATTGTGGGTGGAGCTGCAGCTCATTCTCATTGCAGTCTAGGATCCCATCGTGTGAAAATACCCTAAGTTGCTTATCCAGCCAACATGGGCATTTGGGTGCTTTCCCGTTTTGTGTTATTATGAAGAGTGCTTCTGTGAACATTTAGTGTTTTTCTGGATGAATATGTGTACACATTTCTGTTGGGTATATACACCTAGGGGTGGAATTGTTAGATCATATATATTTACATCCAACTCAGCCTATTTCATAAAAGAATAAGGAAGGTACTGGATGCAGCTTGCTGGCTCAAGGAATTGACAGAAAACTAAAGGGGAAATCTGTAGGAAGATAGGTGGAGGCGGAGACAGCTCAGTGAGTCCAAGGAGCGGAGGAGGCGTTCCTAGGACCTTGCCATCCCTGGACGTTGCTACCAGCGGACATACCATCCCTGCAGCCTGCCAGCCCTAGACGCCTGCTTTATTGGATGACTACCAACCTCAGACCATGGTGGCTTCCTTGAAATGAGTCTCAGCATCCCTTCATTTCTGTGTCACATTCTCCAGGCTCACAGCCCCAAGCAGGGGTCCAGGTAGCCCACCCCAGGTCACTGACCACTTCCCCACCGGTATGGGGCTGGAAGCAGGGTGTGCCTGAGAGACAGGGAATACCTCCCTTCTTCAGCTTCCACGGTGGGTACTGCACACCACTCAGTTTACATCTAAGGCATGATGTCCCTGCCATAGGAAGTCAAGCTGAAAACACAGAAATGACAAGTGTCTGCACAGCTGCACTCCACAATGCAAACAGGCTTTTTTCCATTCATCTTCCACTGACTGTCAGAGCGGGAGAGGTCAGTCACATGTCTGTGGCTCTCACAGCTCATGTGCAGAAACCTGCATCTAAGAAGAGGGAGCTAGGCTGGGCACAGTGGCTCACGCCTGTAATCCCAGCACTTTGGGAGGCAGAGGTGGGCAGATCACTTGAGGTCAGGTGTTCAAGACCAGCATGGCCAGCATGGCGAAACTCCATCTCTACTAAAAACACAAAAATTAGCCGGGCATGGTGGGCATGGTGGGTGCCTGCAATCCCAGATCCTCAGGCGGCTGAGGCAGGAGAAATCGCTTGAACCTGAGAAGCAGAGGTTGCAGTGAGCTGAGATCGTGCCACTGCACTCTAGCCTGGGTGACAGAGCAAGACTCCATCTCAAAAACAAAAACAAAAAACGAAGAGGGAGCTGGGTTCAGGATCACTCTAGGAAGGGTGACCCACCCCCAAATGCCATAGGTTTGGAAGAAAGAGGTGCAGTAAAAGGGCAGAAAAGCATCTCCTAGGGGAGCTTAAGGAAAAGAGGAGGAAAGGAAAAGGGAGGCTGAATCTGGAGGGACAGGACATGTAAAAACAACGGGGAGAAGGTTTGGTGGAAGAGGAAAGTGGCGTGTTTTTCTTGACCTGATTTTGGCGCGCTCTGTGCTACCCCACTTTCTGGGCTTCTCTGAAGTGCTTTTCCGACTTGGGTTTTGCTTCATCAGGTTAATGATGTTGACATGAACCACGGAATAAAGAGATTCTGCTCATAAACTGCACTATCAAAGGATCTGAGGTCTTAGCATCACATCCATCATACAATCCTGCTCTAGTTTGAGCACACGCATCTTAACAACACTGGTACTATCAGTGAGCTGAAAATGAAACCAAGAATGGGTTTTAACAAAAGAAGCGAAGAATAAAGATGTCCTAAATCCATTTACGAGGGCAGCAAGTCATTAATTGATCTGGAAATTATATTTGCCTCTTTGCCGGCAATTTTATGTCACTTATCCAACGGATCCATGCTCTCTTTGAAGTCATACATTCTTCCCTATATGATACCATGGTGTTTAGTACATTTATTTGTTTTAAATGATAATCAGAGCTTTCATCTATGTAGCATCTCTCTGTTTCCTCCCAGACAGAAAGGCAGGATAATTACCATTATCTCCAATTTGCAGGTTGGAACATTTCAGGCACACAATGGCCTGCCCTATATCACACAGCAAGTCTCTGTCAGAACTAGGGAGACAGGCAGTTTGCAAACAAACAGAACAGAACAAACTTAGACAAAGCGCTCTCTGCTCCCATGGTGTATTCTCCTCTTTCATCAGGGGTCATATGAATTTGGTTTAGATAGGGCCTTCAGGTTGATCTCAGACAATCCAAGAGCTAATTCATTGATGTCTAGCCTTTCCCTGGGGCATCCATGAATCACCTTTCTTAAACTGCCAGAATACAGCTTCCTTCTGGTGAGCATGGGAAGTGAAGTGTACCATGGGTTGCTGCAACAAAGATGTGGACCGGGGGTTGGTGCAACAAAGGTATTTGCTTCATGGTGTGTAGTTAAGATTGTTTGTGGGTCTCCCTACCTGCAAACAGGTAGACCTGGAAGGTAGCAAAGTTCAGGGGGCTAAGGGAACTCTGGGGCCAGACTGCCTGCTCTCAAATCCCAGTTTTCATGCTTACAATCTGCAAGCTTGGGCAAACTACATAAACGCTTTGTGCCTCAGTTTCCCCTCACTCTAAACCCAGCATACAGCCGGGTGCAGTGGCTCACGCTTGTAATCCCAACACTTTGGGAGGCCGAGGTGGGCAGATCACTTGAGGCCAGGAGTTTGAGACTAGCCTGGCCAACATGGAGAAACCCCGTCTCTACTAAAAATATAAAAATGAGCCAGGCATGTTGGCACATGCTTGTCATCCCAGCTACTAGGGAGGCTGAGACATGAGAATCACTTGAACCTGGGAGGTGGAGGCTGCTGTGAGTTGAGATTGTGCCTGGGAGACAGAGCAAGACTCTATCTCAAAAAGATGAATAAGTAAAATAGACATACTCTTAGGTATTTATTGTTGGAAGATTAACTACCTTAATGCACAGCAATGCTCAGATGACTGGGGAGCCCACAGGAGGCTGCTGTCACCATGACTCGCTCCTGCAGGGGAGGGGCTGTGCTAGTAAAACTCCAACAGGCCCAGTGCTGTGTCCAGAACCGGTCCTTATATTATTAATGCAGCCCATGCTGGAACTACTGAGTAGGAGCCAAAAGAGGAGGGAGCAGGGAGAGGTGGCATTTGGAGAGGGGACTGCGCACACAGGTCTGCTCCAGCATGTCGGTGGCATGCTGCACTTTCACAGTCAAGTTGGCTTTGCTGTCCGCCCACCGTCCACCTTTGTAGAAGGACCACTCCACACCCAATGGGAAACAAGGGACATCCACCGGGCTCTGGGCACCACGGCCCTGGGAGGACACGCTAAGAAAACCATTCCAGGCTGGGCACAGTGGCTTACACCTGTGATTCCAGCAATGCAGGAGGCTGAGGCAGGAGAATCACTTGAACCCAGGAGGCAGAGGTTGCAGTGAGCCGAGACTGCGCCATTGCACTCCAGCCTGGGCAACAAGAGTAAAATTCAGTCTCAAAAAAAAAAAAAAAAAAAAAAAAAAAGAGAAAAGAAAAGAAGGAAAGAAAAGAAAAGAAAACCATTCCAAACCTGTGAGTTGTTGTCTTTTTACTAGGATGATGGAAAACAGGGAATTGAGAATTTCCGCAGCTGCTTTCTCCAGGAAAGTAGATAAAAACTTTATATATTTCAGTTGGTCAAAATGCTCTAATTTGATACTGAATATTGTAAATAAGGGATATTTAGGCAGAGTTTTTTTTTTTTAAATAAGTTATCCACTGAAATGTATTAATGTGATATAAACTTGGGAATTGATGTTTAAAAATTTTAAACTCTTAAGTCCAGACTTATTTTTACATGGCACATTTGTTATTTGGCTATAAAAGTGTTAATTTTCTTTCCCAAGAACGAAAATAACATGAAAATGAGAAAAAAAAAAAAAAAAAAAGAAATTGAATGGCACGAAGAAAACAGATGAAAACACAAGACAAGCCCCGGCCACCCTCAGCGGGGCAGGGATGGGTGTGGGTCTCGCTCCCTAAGGCTTAGTGCATGCATGGTCTCTACAGGGGACTTTGACGGTCAGAAAAGGAGGCATTTTCATCACCAACAGGGTTAGAGAATGGTACAAAAGAACTTCTTCTCGCGAAAGGGGTTTTCTGATGCAGGCACTGGGATGATGAGAGGGTCTTCTCGCACGTGAGCTTCACAGTATGCCAGCAGGTCCGCAGCTGCCTGGGAGACCTGTGAGGACACAGAGCATAGGCGCTGGGTTAAAGTCCCCTTCACAGAGTGGGTCCGGGGAAGAGGTGACCACGTAGAGAGGGACAAGCCCTGGGATAGGCCGTATGTGTGCATAGCCTACGACAAAGTCATGCCCAGGCTGGAGGGAGGGCTTGTGCGTTCGAAGGGTGCCTCCAAGCAAGGGAGGCTGCCCTGGTATTGCAGGTCAGCATGGAGACAGGACTGAGGGCCGGCAGGAAGGCCCAGACAGCCTTACTGCACTGTCCAGGAGGTGAGGAGTGGACGCTCAGCACAGCAGTCTCACGATGACTTTGCTAAACCATTTCTGAAAGAATAAAGCAGAAGGCAGCCCTGGGCCAAGCCAGTGTGATCATATTTATTACTATTTGTGGGAAATAAAAAAGATCCTCTTTAAAGTTTCCTTTCTTGTTAAAGAATAAATCATAAGTGTGTTAATAACTCGTTGTTAAGCCCTATCCTATGTAGCTGTTAGACATGCCATGCTTACAGGCACATAGTATGTATAGTCCATGTCCTTGTATTTTAATCAAGATATCTGTGCTGGACATGTTCACAGGCTTGTCCCACCTCTCCATTTCTTTCACCTGTTTAGAAAAGTTTAAAGTTGTTACCCAGTTGGGTTTTAGTTTAGATTGTGAGATCTCGTTCCAATCAACGGAGATCAGACACAGCAGTAAGGACAACCCCAAATGCATAAGGAATAAATATATCTGCTTTCCCTTGTTCACTGTACTCTCATGGCAAGATGGCTAGTGAGGGTACCCTTCCTGCAGTCCAGGAAGGAAAAATTGCATTGCCGAAAGATGCTTTGTCTCAGCATCTATTTCCAACACTATTATTAGTTGTTTTATTCCAATCCACTCTTGTGACCCACACAGAGACACTTCATCCCTTCAATAGAACTCATATTTAGCTATGTTTTAGAAGCACACACGTTTTAATTTTATTTATTTATTTTTTGAGGCAGAGTCTTGCTCTGTTTCCCAGGCTGCAGTGGAGTGGTGTGATCTCTGCTCACTGCAACCTCCATCTTCTGGGTTCAAGTGATTCTCCTGCCTCAGTCTCTCGAGTAGCTGGGATTATAGGTACCCACCATGCCTGGCTAAGTTTTATATTTTTAGTGGAGATGGGGTTTCACCATGTTGGCCAGGCTGGTCTCAAACTCCTGACCTCAGGTGATCTGCCCGCCTCAGCCTCCTAAAGTGCTGGGATTACAGGCATGAGCCACTGTGCCCAGCCAGCACATAAGTTTTAACTTGGGGTGGCTACTCCCCTGCTGAGAGAGGTGCTCCTGACCAGAAAGTTCTTTCCCCTCCATTTCTTTCCAGGCGTATCTGAAGCCTGCGGGCACATGGCAGTTGCGCATCAAACTGTCCCCAAGCTCAAGCCCAGAGGAAGAGAGGGGTGGGACAGAGCAGGGTGCGGACGAGCATTCGCTAAGAGGGAGAGGAAGTTCCCAGCTTATTTTGTTCATGGTCTGTGTCATGTGCTTGGCAAATACACGCCTGTGCGTTAACTCATCCTGCCAATTAGGCTGTTCTGCCTGCGAGTGTTTATTAAAGGATTACAGGCAGGGGTAAGTACATAGCAGTCAAATGAAATCCTTCTAGTATATTCAATGTCTAAGTCTTCCCCAGAATGATAAAAAAAAAAAAAAAGTTCCATAGATGAAGAAAAAAATGTTTAGAAGCCTCCAGATACACAGGCATACACATTCCCTTCTGAGCTTTAAAAATAGGCTCATCTTTCAACATTTTACAACATTTTCTGATTTTCAGCCCAGACTTTGGCAATGACTACAAATAATTCTAGCAGAGATATACAATGAATGAATTAAACACATCACTCACAGAAACCAACTTGAAGTTGAGCCGATGAGTCAGTCTAGATACTGACAAAGCCTACATTTGTTAGGTATGTGGCATGCAGGAATGAATTCCTGTGAACATCAGCCTTCTAGTTCTACCCCTGCCCCTAAGATAGCTGTGTGACCTTGGGTAAGTAGCTCAACCTTTCTGAGCTTCACATCCCTCATTTGTAAAATTCAGGAGCATTGGAGAGCTCTAAGGTGTCATTTGCTCTAAAAAGTCTATGATTCTACCTTTAATAGAATCATGGTCGGTATTTAAGATCCTAAAAGTATGTATGTTGAGTTGAATGGGAGTGTTTGAAGTTTGCAGTGTTTTACAGAATGCCCATATAGGAATTTGGGTGAGGCCTAGGGGAAAACTGAGCCTGTGGGGGGCCTGTGAAGCCACCATGTGGAGACAGAGCACAAGTTTAGGGAAACAGACTCTGAGGCCCAGAGGACTGCGATGGACACATCAGTGAATGGAATCACATGGTGAGTGCTGCAGCTCAGGGCCATCGGGCCCAGGAGATTGAGCCCTCCCTTGCTGCCACCTTCTAAGGAAAGCTGAGCCCCTCTCCAACTGCTGGAGTCATGACCTCCTTAGTTACCACTCTGGCTTCTCATCATGCCCAGAGATGCAGAAACTGCTGGGGTCTCGGGTCTTCCTCACGGCCACCATGTTAGGACAGCCACTAAATTCATCCAGTGGCCCTCTCTGGCAACCCCTGGGCAGCGGTCTTCACTGCTGCCTGGGCAACACACACAAGGGCTGCAATGCCGGAACAACCACTTTCCTCCTCTAGGAGCCACTGTCCTTTTGGGTTTGGTAGGACTGGGCCCCTGACTCCAGTGAGCCCTTCCAGGAGCTCCGTTTAAGAATGGCTTGCCCAGGTGCAGTAGCTCATGCCTGTAATCCCAGCATTTTTGAAGGCCAAGGCGGGTGGATCACCTGAGGTTAGCAGTTCGAGATCAGACTGGCCAACATGGTGAAACACTGCCTTTACTAAAAATACAACAAATTAGCCAGGCGTGGTGGCGGGTGCCTGTAATCCCAGCCACTTAGGAGGCTGAGGCAGGAGAATCACTCAAACCTGGGAGTTCAAGCAGCGAGCTGAGATTGTGCCACTGTACTCCAGCCTGGGCACCAAGAATGAAACTCCATCAAAAAAAAAAAAAAAAGAATGTCTCATCTGACTATCATGCCCTCTTCAGTTTTCTAGTTTTCGCTTTTCTCAGCTACTTCATTTTTTTTGGACATGCTCCAGTTTCATCTGAATTCTCTATAGGCCTTGTTATCTCATTCAGGAAGGAAGTATTCACTATCTACCCTTTGGGGATGCAAGGGAAAGAACAAGGCAAGAGTCTTGCTCTCTAGAAGATCTCATTGTGATCTCAAACATGATGAAGTCATTATAATAATCCATGTGTGCTGAAATGTCACAAAAGCACACTTGCATGCCACTGTGGGTCCATGATGAGAGGCAAGGAGACAGGGGCGTCTGACAATCTGTCCACTCCCACACAGCCGTGGACACCTTGGTGAATCTGCCCCCTTTCTCCAGAGGGCAATCGCTGGACTTCTGGGCCCCGAAACACGATTTCCTGGCACATTCAGAATAGGTCATCTTATGTGCCCAACCCATATTGAACAAGCTCAGAAGGCAGCTGGATAAAACCGTAATACAAACAGTAGCTAACATTTACATTGAGTGCTTCTGAAGTGCCAGCACTGTGCTAAATGCATCAGATATACTATTTCATTTAATTCTTCTATAAGTACGATTCTAGCCTGGGCAACATAGCAAGACTCTACCACAAAATGAAAAATTAGCCAGGCATACTGGTGCATACCTGCAGTCCCAGCTACTCAGGATGCTGAGGCAGGGACATGGCCTTGAGTCTGGGAGTTCAAGGCTACAGTGAGCTATGACTGCACTCTTGCACTCCAGCCTGGGTGGCAGAGCAAGACCCTGTCTCTTTAAAAATAAAGTACAATTCCTATTTATTTATTTATAATTGACAAATACAAATGGAATATATTTATGGCGTACAGCGTGATGTTTTGTTACATGTATACATTATGGAATGGCTAAATCAAGCTAACTGACACATCCATTACCTCACATCCTTTTTTTCTTTGTGGTAAAAACATGTAAAATTTACTCTTTTAGCAATTTTCTTTTTTTTTCTTTTTTTGAAAATGGAGTCTCACTTTGTCGTCAGACTGGGGTGCAGTGGGGCGATCTCAGCTCACTGCGACCTCTGCCTCCTGGGTGCAAGCAGTTTTCCTCCCTCAGCCCCCTGAGTAGCTGGGATCACAGGCTCTTGCCACCATGCCTGGCTGATTTTTAAATTTTTGGTAGGGACGGGGTTTCACCATGTTGGCCAGGCTGGTCTTGAACTTCTGACCTCAGGTGATCTACCCACCTTGGCCTCCCAAAGTGCTGGGATTACAGGCATGAGCCACTGTGTCTGGCAAGCAATTTTCAAGTATACATCATAAGTACTATTCTTAAAGCCACTTTACAGATGAGGAAACTGAGGCACAAAGATTAAGAAGGTCACCCATCTATTAAGAGAGGAAGCCAGGCCGGGCGTGGTGGCTCACACCTGTAATCCCAGAACTTTGGGAGGTCAAGGTGGGCGGATCACAAGGTCAGGAGATCAAGATCATCCTGGGTAAAACCCTGTCTCTACTAAAAATACAAAAATTAGTTGGGCGTGGTAGCACGCACATGCCTGTAATCCCAATTACTTGGGAGGCAGAGGCAGGAGAATCACTTGAACCAGGGAGTTGGAGGTTGCAGTGAGCCGAGATCACACCACTGCACTCCAGCCTGGTGACAGAGCAACACTCTGTCTCAAAAAAAAAAGAAAAAAGAGAGGAAGCCAGAATTTGAAGCTAAGCTATACTATACTACAGCCATCCCCAACCTTTTTGGCGCCAGGGACTGGTTTCATGGGAGATAGTTTTTCCACGAACTGGAGGTGTAGGGATGGTTTCAGGATGATTCAAGTGCATTACATTTATTGTGTACTTTATTTCTATTATCATTACATTGTAATATAGAATGAAATAATTATATGCAATTCATCATAATGTAGAATCAATGGGAGGCCTGAGCTTGTTTTCCTGCAACTAGATGGTCCCATTTGGAGGTAATGGGAGACAGTGACAGAGAATCAGTCATAGGATTCTTATAAGGAGCACACAACCTAGATCCCTCACATCTGAAGTTCACAATTGGGTTTGTGCTCCTGTAAGTATCAAATGGCATTGTTGATGTGACTGGAGGCATAGCTCAGGTGGTGATCTGAGCAATGGAGAGCGGCTGTAAACAGATGAAGCTCCACTTGCCCACCCGCTGCTCACCTCCTGCTGTGCGGCCTGGTTCCTAACAGGCCACAGACTGGTACTGGTCCATGGTGCTGGGGGCTGGGGATCCCTTCTATACTATACAGAATCTATTATCTACACTCTATACAGAATCTATCCTTAGCTGCTACACAACAGCAGCTGCTTTGTTGATTGATGATGATAACCGTAATTCTCAAGTGGTCTGGAACGTTCTCACCTGCCCAGCCAGTGCACAAGAGGAGAGATCCTTGTGGATCAACTACCTGGGAGCTCACAGAGAAGGAGCGTCTCCCACCTAGAATGTCTTAGGTCATTTCATTTAACCTAGAGACAGGAAGTGTCCTCAGCTGGGACTCACCCCCTCTCCCTCAGTCCTGAGAATTGTGCGATGGACAGGGCTATTGTGGTCTCCAAGACTCTCCTTCCTCTAGGCTGTGACCCGTCAATCCCCTTCTGCCTACACATACAATCCGGCTAGTCAGAATTTGGCTGGCTAAACTGCCATGACAGCTTTCTTCTCCTTGATCAGTTTACCTGCCCATGTGGTTATCAACATCCATCACGGTCTGATTTGACTCTTTTAATTCTCTGGGAGCAACCTCAAGGGGTCTCCTCACTGGGGAAGCTGCACTATTAACCAGTACATCATGGCCACGCATTAAAGGAGTGGGCTTGGCGTGGCACGGTGGCTCATACCTGTAATCCCAGCACTTTGGGAGGCCAAGGCGGGTGGATCATGAGGTCAGGAGTTCAAAACCAGCCTGGCCAACATGGTGAAACTCTGTCTCTACTAAAAATACAAATACAAAAATTAGCCAGGCCATGGTGGCGGGTGCCTGTAATCCCAGCTACTCAGGAGGCTGAGGCAGGAGAATCACTTGAATCCAGGAAGTTGCTGTGAGCCAAGATCATGCCACTGTACTCCAGCCTAGGCGACAGAGTGACTCCGTCTCAAAAAAAGAGAAAGGAGTGGGCTCAAAAAATGTTGGGGCTTTGGGGGACAGCTCAGTAGAGGAGAGGTCAGGTTGGGCCCATGTTCCGCCCTTACAGCTCAGTGGCTGCAACACCCTAACAATCATGCTGTTCATGGTCTGGCCTGGCCAGGTCTAAGCAGGTCTAATCTAGGAATTTTTCTATCACCTCCCAAAGGTGATACTGTACTTGATGCCACAATTTTTCTTGCAAGAAAATGAATTGTTCTCAGATTGCCTCCTTTTGTTGCTTTAGGACCACAGTTGTGTTTGCTTAGTTATAGCTACACTCCTCTGGCTTGCTGAGTCCTGTCTGTGCACCCAGACAACAGGAAGGCACACACAACGAAGCCAGCATTAGTGCCAAGCAAGAAGTGCTCAGTTGAAGACCGAATGTGTGGATCTGGGTTGGTTCCATGCAATATTAATTTCCTAGGTGCACTCAGAATTACTGAAATGTAACTCTGTGAAGAACGGCCCACTTATGCACGCACAGCTGTGTCTAATAGAGTAAAAGTCATCTTACAGCAAAATAGTCAAGGGAGTTTTCCATCTTCATGACCCCCTCTTTTTACATAGTGTCTAAAGTCCTATATAATTTGTATAACCAAAGTATCTTGCCTGGGTAACCCCTGAAGTTTATTATAAGGTGATCTAAAAAGATAAATATAGGTAATGACTGTCTTAATGAGCCTGACACATGAAAGGTGGCGTCCCAACGGATAGCTCAGTATCCAGGTATTAATTAATCTAAGCCTCCTCCCTCCGCTGAGAGGGAGAGTGTTGGTAATCAGCCCTAGATTGGTGTTTATGGTGGGAGGTTTCCTTCAACACATACCAAATAGGGGTTGTAGACGCCGCCAGCTTCCAATAAACATCTAACATCTGGTAGAAAATTGAAAATTCCTTTACTGTGTATGCTTTCTCATCAAGCCTGAATTCTGCTTTCCCTCAAGTTCGCTGTGATGAAATGTCTGGAGCGTCTCTGTGCATCCCCGTCTTAGTATTGAACTGTCAGAGTTACAAGATAACAGATGTTGAAAAGAATCGGTAGCTTGGGAACAACTGTGGAATTTTACCATTACATTTTAGGGTAAAAGAGGTGATTAAAACAGCCCAAGTTAGCACATAATCCTGTTAGTTGCACTATAATTACAAGCTTCAATGATGGGAGAAAATGCCGCAATTACTATAGTCACATTCCACGACAAGACAGATGACATAATTATTATTCTGGCTGTGACAGCCACTGCGTTTATCCTTTCCATCTGAAGTACAGAGACCCACACCTATTTCTAAGCAATCCTGGTCTATTTCACAGTACTACTGGGAATCAATTAAAAACATCTTTGTTGGCTTTGTCTGTTTCTCCTTCAACCCCAAGAAAACAAAGCAAGATTACAGTTAATGGCACAGCGAGGTTGCAGCCAGCATGGTGTAATGGTCTATTTTACAAGGTCAAATTTGGTGCACACTCCTCTAAAAGACATCATACACTGCTTATCCTCAGCGGGATCCTTGGGACATTACAGGTATGTACCTCCCCTCTAAATTCTCAGCAAGCACTGCAGGGTGAATTCTTGTGCTTTTTTTTTTTTCCTCCTAACATCAGGACGCATTTGAGACCCACATACCAGTTCCTAGGGGCAATCTCTAGATACTGTCTTACTTTTTTTTTTTTGGAGACAGAATCTCGCTCTGTTGCCCAGGCTGGAGTGCAGTGGCACCGCCTTAGCTCACTGCAGCCTCCGCCTCCTGAGTTCAAGCAATTCTCCTGCCTCAGCCTCCTGAGTAGCTAGGACTGCAGGCACACACCACCATGCCTGGCTAATTTTTTGTATTTTTACTAGAGATAGGGTTTCACCAAATTGGTCAGGCTGGTCTCAAACTCCTGAGCTTAGGCAATCTACCCGCCTCGGCCTCCCAAAGTGCTAGGATGACAGGCATGAGCCACCGCATCCGGCTAGATACTTTGACATTATGGCTTTCAGTGGATCCCAGTAACTACTTTGTACTGTTCCCGGTCAATACAGGCAATGCTCACTCGTTGGTGAATGGCTTGTGTGGGGAGAGGCTTCCACCCAGTGGGTGGGTCCTAGGCCACAGCCAACATCAAGCAGAGAGTGGGTTAGGTTATACCTGAAGGTGAAAACCAGGGAGCGGAGAGTGGGCAATATGTATGAATAGAAGAATAATTCAATAGAGTCTGTCTTTGAGTCTTTAAGTCAAATGTCCGTAATAGTGGACTAGCCACCATGAACTACCTTCAGCATAGGCTTCTCCACATCAAAAGTTGATTGCACATTGGGGACTAAATCTAAGATGCTTAAGGAGAGTTTGTAATATCACCAAATTAACTTAAGTAAGCGTAGTTCTGACACGGCCTTCAGCACAGGAAGAGCAAAGCCCTCACTTGTTTAGAATATGATTGACCTAGATCCGCCCTGGACCTTGACTTCAAGCCCTTTTGACAGGTCAGTGTTTGTCTCCTCTGACTATCTCTCAGTTTTGATATTCCCCGAATTTCCAAAAGGAAAGCCATAATTCCATCATTTTGCAAGTTTACCATCCTGGACAAGATGGACACTCCAGGCACTCAGCTTTCATTCCTACAAATGAGAATGGCAACACCTGCAGGTTTGTGGCTAAATGGATGCCATTATACATTGCTGTGGTTTCAAAGTGTTGTCTCTCAAAAGCATGTTCTGGAAACAGTGCAACCATGTTAGGAGGTGAGGCCTACTGAGAAGTTATTAGGTGATCAGGGCTCCGTCCTCATGAACGGATTAATGCTGCTAACATGGGAAGGGGCTCCTTATAAAAGGATGGGTTCGGCCCCTTTTGCCTCTCTGTGCCTCTCTCCTTGCCCTTCCGCCATCTGCCATGGAGTAACACGGAAGCAGCCCCTCACCAGATGCGACCCCTTCCCAGCCCCCAGAACTATGAGTTAATAAATTTCTGTGCATCATGAATTACCCAGTCTGTGGCATTCTGTTACAGCAGCACAAGCTAATTAAACCATAAGTAATGTTCTCTTTTATATTTATGTCTGTAATTCATTTTAATTTTTATAAAATGTAAAAGGTGTATGTGTAGATTCATTTTTGGCACGTGAATGTTAAGTTGTTCTTGTGGTATTTGTTGAAAAGACTATCTTTCCTTCATGGTATTGGCTTTGCACCTTTGTCAAAGATCAGTTGGCTATATATTTTTTTCTTTTATTTTTGTTTCTTTGTATATGAAAAGGAAGGAGCAGTTGGCTATATTTTTATGGGTCTATTTCTGGGCTCTCTAGTCTGTTCCACTGATCTACATGTCTACTCTTTCACCAATATCACATTGTCTTAATTACTGTAGTTTTATAGTAAGTCTTTCAGTCAGGTAGTGTCGGTTCTCCAACTTTGTTTTTCTCCTTCGGTATTTTATTGGCTATTTTGGGTCTTTTGCCTTTCTATATAAACTTTAAAATCATTTTGTCAATATCCATAAGATAACATTTGCTGGGACTGTGGGTCCGGGTGCAGTGGCTCATGCCTGTAATCCCAGCACTTTGGGAGGTTGAGGCAGGTGGACCACTTGAGGTCAGGAGTTCAAGACCAGCATGCCCAATATGGTGAAACCCATCTCTACCAATAATACAAAACTTAGCTGGGCATGGTGGCATGTGCCTATAATCCCAACTACTCAGGAGGCTGAAGTAGTAGAATTGCTTGAACCTAGGAGGTGGAGGTTGCAGTGAGCCAAGATCGCACCACTGCACTTCAGCCTGGGCAAGAGTGAGATGAAAGGAGAGAGAGATTGAAAGAGAGAGAGGGAGAGAGAGAGAGAAAAAAAAAAAAGAAAAGAAAGAGAGAGAGAAAAAAAGAGAGAAAAGACAGAGAGAGAAAAAGAAAGAAAAAGAAAGAAGGAAAGAAAGAAAAAATTTGTAGGGATTTTGATTGGGATCACATTGACTCTACAGATTGAGTTGGGAAAAACTGCTATTTTAACTATATCGAGTCTTCTTATCCATGAGCATGGACTATCTCTCCATTTATTTAGATCTTTGATTTCTTCCCTCAGAATTCTGTCATTTTCCTCATATACATCTTTTGTATACTGAATATATCCAGTATATTTTTGCCCATCCTTTTACATTCAACTTGAGTCACTTTATTTTAGGTCTATGTCTAATGCAAAATATATTCTTTCTAAAGGTTAAATCTGAGAATCGAAATTAGTTTTCCCACTTAACAGTTAGTATTAAGATAGACATATCTAGTATTGTTCCTGTTTTATTTTGCTTTTTGAAACTTTTACATTCTTTTTTGTTTTCTAGTTTATGTTCCATTGTCTTTATTTCTTGTCCTCCAGAAATTAAGAAGTATAGGCTGGGCACGATGGCTCATGCCTGTAATCCCAGCACTTTAGGAGGCTGAGGTGGGTGAATCACCTGAGGTCAGGAATTTGAGACCAGCCTGGCCAAATAGTGAAACCCCATCTCTACTAAAAATATAAAAATTAGCTGGGCATAGTGTTGCTTACCTGGGATTTCTTGAACCCAGGAGGCAGAGGTTGGAGTGGGCAGAGATTGCTCTACTACATTCCAGCCTGGGCAACAGAGTGAGACTCTGTCTTTAAAAAAAAGCATTTTCTCTTTATAGCCTTAATATGTTTATAATGTTAATCAATTTTAGAAATGAAGTTATATTTATTGATTCACCCCTATGAAATATGAGGAAATTGGCTACACTGATCATGCATGTTTTCCTCTAGTAACTGAACCCCTTCTCTGGTTGGAGGAATTATCTGCTTTTATGAGTCCTACTGTGGGGAAACAATTATTTCTCCTAATAGATCTGAAGATGTTAAATACTCACCTTCCCAGAACCTCTTGCAACCTGACACATGTGACTTTGCTTCTGTCTATCTGACATACATGTGGCAGACTTTGATGAGAGATCTGAGAGGGAAGACATTAGGAGCTTTTGTTCTGGTGGCAGTGGCAGTAGCCCTGGCTAGAAGGTTGAGTTCCTGGCTCAGAGTGACAGTGGTTCAAACTGCAGCACGCAGTGCGGGGTGGTGGTTGCAGCAGTTCCGTCCTCAGAGTGTTCTGCAGTGTTGTTTTGAGTGCTGTTCCCAGAAGACGAATCTTTTTTTTTTTTTTTTTTGAGACAGAGTCTCACTCTGTCACCAAGGCTGGAGTGCAGTGGCACAATCTTGGCTCACTGCAACCTCCGCCTCCTGGGTTCAAGCGATTCTGCTGCCTAGCCTCCCGAGTAGCTGGGACTACAGGTGCGTGCATGCCACCATGCCTGGCTAATTTTTGAATTTTTAGTAGAGACAGGGTTTTACCATATTGATCAGGCTGATCTTGAACTCCTGACCTCGTGATTCACCCACCTTGGCCTCCCAGAGTGCTGGAATTACAGGCGTGAGCCACTGCACCTGGCCTGAAGATGAATCTTAAGCCCACTTCTCTAGACTTTCTAACAATTTTACAAGCTAATCAAAACTCCTTTAATAAATTCCTTTTATGATCAGCTTAGATGTCCATCAACAGTGGACTGGATAAAGAAAATATAGTATATATACACTATGAAATATGATGCAGCTATAAAAATGAATGAAATTGTGTCCTTTGCAATGACATAAATACAGATGGTGGCCATTATCCTAATTGAATTAATGCAGGAACACAAAACCAAATACCACATGTTCTTATTTATAAGTGGGAGGTAAACATTGAGTACACATGGTCACAAAGATGGGAACAAGAGACACCAAGGCCTACTTGAGGGGTGAGATGGGGAGGAAGGTAAGGGCTTAAACATTGCCTATTGGGTACTCTGTTGACTACCTGGGGGATGAAATTATTAGTACACCAAACCCCAACGACATGCAATTTACCCACATAACAAACTTGCACACGTACCCCTGAACCTAAAGTTAAAATTGAAACCAACTAACTAACTAAATTCATTTATATTTACTCAGCCAGGGTAAGCTTCTGTTATTTGCAACAAAGACCCTTCGACTTACAGGTTGCCATATTTATACCCTCCTCTTTTCTCCCTCACCCATTTTAATGTAATTTTTTTTTCTCTCTGTCACCCAGGCTGCAGTGCAGTGGTGCACTCTAGGCTCACTGCAGCCTCTGCCTCCCAGGTTCAAGCGATTCTCCTGCCTCAGCCTCCTGAGTAGCTGGGATCACAGATGTGCACCACCACACTCAGCTAATTTTTGTATTTTTAGTAGAAATGGGATTTCAACATCTTGGTCAGGCTGGTCTCGAACTCCTGACCTCATGATCCACCTGCCTTGGCCTCCCAAAGGGCTGAGATTACAGATGTGAGCCACCGCACCTGGCCTGATGTAAGTATTTTCTAGAATTGTCACAGTCTACTACTAACAAATACTTATTTTTACATCATATAGATTTCTGAGAAGAATGATAAAAATTGCATTTTGTAAAAGTGGTCACCATAGTTATTCTTAATTCTAAGTTTACATTGATTGAATAACCACTGTAATTTCTTTCATACCATGCCATCCTGGTGTGGAAATTATTTCAATTTAGTCAGCTGCCTGGATACCATGTTACACACGTGTATGTGCAGAGTCCAGAGGAAGCAGGAGACCACCTGGGCCATGGAGCTGGCAATCCTGAACAGGAAGGTCGTCTCTGAATAAGTCAGAGGTTAAAAAAACAGCGTGGCAGTCGACCGGGTGCAGTAGCACGCCTGTAATCCCAGCACTTTGGGAGGCCAAGGCAGACAGATCACCTGAGGTCAGGAGTTTGAAACCAGCATGGCTAACATGGTGAAACCCCGTTTCCACTAAAAATACAAAAGCTGGGCTTGGTGGTGGTGGGCGCCTGTAATCCCAGCTACTCAGGAGGCTGAGGCAGGAGAATCACTTGAACCAGGGAGGCAGAGGTTGCGGTGAGCCGAGATTGTGCCACTGCACCCCAGCCTGCGCGACAGAGACTCCATCTCAAAACACAAACAAATAAAAACACAATGTGGCAGTGACTAGAAGAACCCCAACGGTCCTGGGAATAAAGAACAACCACAATGGGCTGATGTAAGCTCTTCGTTGGGCTGTGTTTGCTTACATTTGACAGCCTCTCAGGGTGGAACTTTTGAAATACGAGGCAGTGCTGAAGGCAGTAGACTGCCCGGTCATTCCCATGGAATTCGACATCAGCCTCACTGGTGAACTAGTGTTCTTTTTGCTGCTCCCACTGATGTGTGTGCATTCCATCTGCTGACACAGATGGACAGAGGTCCCTTTCTACCATTTGGTACCTTCAGTCAATGGAGTAAGAAAGTTGTCTGATGCCCAAATCTGAAGGCTATTAAGAGTCAGAATTGTGAAGACTGCGTCTATCACACTGATAAAGAATGAAGCAGAATGTAAGACTGAATATTATAACCTGGCAAAGCCCATTTGGATCCTAGCGATGGATTGCTGAGGCAGATCACCTTTGGAGGGTGATGACTCAGACTCATGTCTCTACGGTGAGTGAAATCGTGGGTGTTCTGTCTTTCAACAGTACTCTAAAACAGGGGTCCCAACCCCGTGGCCATGGACCAGGACCAGTGCGTGGCCTGTTAGGACCCAGGCTGCAGAGCAGAGGTGAGCGGTGTGCAAGTGAGCATTACCATCTGAGCTCTGACTCCTCAGATCAGCAGAGACCTCAGACTCCCACAGGAGCGTGAAACCTGTTGTGAACTGTGCACGCGAGGGATCTAGCTTGCATGCTCCTATGAGAATCTAATGCCTGATGATCTGTCACTGTCTCCCAACACCTGTCCTGTCTAGTTGCAGGAAAACAAGCTTAGGGCTTCCACTGATTCTACATTATGGTGAGTATGGAATAATTATAGCAGTAAAGTGCGCAATAAATGTAACATGCTTGAATCACCCCCAAACCAGCCCCCACCGCCTGTGGAAAAATTGTCTTCCATGAAACCAGTGCCTAGTGCCAAAAAGGTTGGGGACCGCTGCTCTAAAAGACTGGAGAGACCGGGGAAAATGGCAGTGCTATCTAGTGGGAATGCGACGGTGCGAGCACTGAAGATCTGGGCATGCGTGGTGCCCTGACAAGGGCTATGAAGGATGTGTCCAGCCCAATCTCGTGCAGACTCAGAGGGATACTAATATTCATCCTGATGAACATGAAGTCCTCTGCCATAGCAGATCCAACAGCACGAAGACGTGTTGGTTCTGGATGCTCTCTAGTGATGGAAACTGGATTTGGAGATAATTTCGTCTTGAAAACATTTTTTTTTTGAGATGGAGTTTTGCTCTTGTTGCCCAGGCTGGAGTGTAATGGCATGATCTTGGCTCAGCACAACTTCTGCCTCCCAGGTTCAAGCAATTCTCCTTCCTCCTCCTCCCGAGTAGCTGGGATTACAGGCATGTGCCACCATGCTCAGCTAATGTTGTATTTTCAGTAGAGATGGGGTTTCTCCATGTTGGTCACGCTGGTCTTGAACTCCTGACCTCGTGATCCACCAGCCTGGGCTTCCCAAATTGCTGGGATTATAGGTGTGAGCCACTGCACCCAGCTTGTTTTTTTTTTTTTTAAAGGTATTATTATTATTATTATTGAAATAAAGTCTTGCTCTGTTGCCTTGGCTGGAGTGCAGTGATGTGATCGGAACTCAATGCAGCCTCTATCTTCTGGGCTCAAGTGATCCTTCTGCCTCAGCCTCCTGAGTCGGCACATACCACCATGTCCAGCTAATTAAAAATAATTTCAGTAGAGATGGGGTCTCATTATGCTTCCCAGGCTGTTCTCAAACTCCTGAGATCAAGCAATTCTCCCACCTTGGCCTCCCAAAGTGCCAGGATTACAGACGTAAGCCATTGCACCCAGCATAAAAAATGTTTTAATTATAGGACCATATGTTTATACAAGTATATGTGTACATATATACACATATGTGTATTTCTATAAAAACATACATGATATAAAACATATTGTCTTAACTATTAAGTAGACAGTTCAGTAGATTAAGTATATTCACATTCTTGTGCAACTATTAGTACCATTCCTCTCCAGAACTTGCAAAACTGAAGCTCTGCCTCTATTAAACAACTCTCCATTCTCTCCTCCCCACAGCCCCTGGAGATCACCATTCTCTGTTCTGTATCTATGAATTTGACTACTCTAGGTACCTCATATAGGTGGAATTCAAGATTTTGTCTTTTTGTGGCTGGTCCTGAAGGTTCATTCATGTTGTCGCATGTGTTGGAGTTGCCTTCCTTTCTAAGGCTCAACAATATTGTGTTGTATGTATATACTACATTTTGTTTACCCATTTATCTGTCGACAGACATTTAGATAGCTTCAGTGCCTTCGTTATTGTGAATAACCTGCTAGTAACATGGATGTACAGATCTCTCTTTAAGATCTTACTTCCAATTCTTTTGAGTCTATTCATAGGTGACACACGGATTGTCTCATCTGATCCTGTTTCTATAATATTGATTTGGGCCCTGTGGAATCCTGATAAGTAAGCAACAAGGAGGAAGGCGTCCCAGGTTGGGGAGAATAATTGTTCTGGGAGGCGGCTAACCACAAACAGCCTGCTTGCACGATATCGTGTTCCCAAGCATGCAGCCCCAGCAGAAGGACTCTAACTGTATGAAACCCCTCCAGCATGACCCTATACAACTTCCAGCCCCTGCCTCTTTGAAGACAGTTCCTTTTCTGCTGTGCTGCCCGTTGCGTTCTTGCAACATACTTTCCTTTTAATAAATTTGCTTTTTTTAAAAAAAAAAAACAACAACCTATGACTGCCTTGGCAAATTCCTTTAGTGCCCATGATGTTGGCCCTAGCCATCATACCTGCAACAGACCCCGTATTAAAACATGTGACTGAGCTGTTCCAAGTACATGAAGCCCATCCTTTGGTGTGACCAATGCCTCCTATGACTCTGTGTGTGGGTATAGACACGTGCAAGACCCTCAGCCCCTGCTCCTTGTGACTGAGCGAGAATTTTCTCAGAAGCTTTCTTATAATCTTAATGTATATTATTATGTGTAAATTAACATAATTATGCACATCTGTATCTCCTTTAGTGAAATTCAATGGAATAAAATGAAATAAGTTTGCTAAAGAAAATCAGCACATATTTGCATTATACTTAAATTGCTGCATAATTGAGAGTGTACCTATGTTGCCGTGGACATAAATGGCCACTTGGTTGGGTAAAGAATTCGTTGTAGATGCTGTTTCTTCTTAGGCTGACACCTTCAGAACTGCAGTGAAGTGTTGTGCAGATTGATATTTTTCCTCCTTTGTGGGTGAGGCAGTGTAGTGTAATGATAGTATCCAAGGTTCTGGGTTTGTATCATTTCTTCATCAAATGACAACTCTGGACTTGTTTTCTTTCTTTTTTGTTTTTTTGGTTTTTTTTTGAAACAGAGTTTCACTCTTGTTGCCCAGGCTGGAGTGTAGTGGTGCGATTTCAGCTCACTGCAACCTCCGCCCCCCGGGGTTCAAGCGATTCTCCTGCCTCAGCCTCCCGAGTAGCTGGGATTACAGGTGCCCACCACCACACCCAGGTAAATTTTGTATTTTTAGTAGAGATGGGGTTTCAACATCTTGGCCAGGCTTGTCTTAAACTTCTGACCTTGTGATCCACCTGCCTTGGCCTCCCAAAGTGCTGGGATTACAGGTGTGAGCCACTACTCCCAGCCTCCTTTTTTCTTTTTTGAGACGGAGTCTTCCTCTGTTGTCCAGGCTGGAGTGCAGTGGTGATCCTGGCTCACTGAAACCTTCTCCTCCTGGGTTCAAGCAATTTTCCTTCCTCAGCCTCCCAAGTAGCTGGGACTACGTGCTCACCACCATGCCCAGCTAATTTTTGTATTTTTAGTTGAGATGGAGTTTTACCATGTTGGCCAGGCTGGTCTCAAACTCCTGACCTCAAGTGATCCTCTCACCTTGGCCTCCCAAAATGCTGGGATGACAGGCGTGAGCCACTGCACCTGGCCCAGGCCTGGTTTCTTGTCTGTGCAATGTGGTACACATCGCACCAACATCTCAGGGCTGTCATGAAAATTCAAGCACCTAACACATATTAAGAATATATCCAGGCTAGGTGTGGTGGCTCATGCCTGTAATCCCAGCATTCTGGGAGGCCAAGGCGGGTGGATTGCTTGGGTTCAGGAGTTGGAGACCAGTCTGAGCAACATGGCACAACCTGTTCTCTACAAAAGTACAAAAATTTGTACTGGCTGGGTGTGGTGGTTCGCACCTGTAGTACCAGCTACTTGGGAGGCTGAGGTGGGAGGATTGCTTGAGCCTGAGAGGTGGAGGCTGCAATAAGTCAAGACTGCAACACTGCACTCCAGCCTGGGTGACAGAATGAGACCCTGCCTTAAAAAAGAAAAAAAGAAAGAAAGAAAGAAAAAGAACGTAATCAAAGTTAGGGGTGTTTGTCCTAAGTGACTGCTTCTTCTGCCTATATTCTTTTTTTTTTTTTTTTGATGGAGTTTTGCTCTTGTTGCCCAGGCTGGAGTGCAATGGTTCTATCTCAGCTCACTGCCACCTCCTCCTCCAGGGTTCAAGTGATTCTCCTGACTCAGCCTCCCAAGTAAGTGGGATTACAGGCGCCTGCCACCACGCCCAGCCAATTTTTGTATTTTTCATAGAGACAGGGTTTCACTATGTTAGTCAGGCTGGTCTCAAACTCCTGACCTCAGGTGATCCACCTGCCTCAGCCTCCCAAAGTTCTAGGATTACAGGCATGAGCCACCATGTCCACTCCCGTCTGCCTAGATTCTTAACGGGCTCTTTATTATTAGTATTGTTTTTGTTTTGCTTTTTGCTATTGACTGATTTTTTGGTGGGGAGGTGACTCTTCCCTTTTGAGATTAAGTACCTCAGCAGTATTTGTGTCTCAGCGTTGATCATTTCTCTCACACTCTTTTCTGGAATATCGCAAACAGTTTGGACCTGCAGATTCAGGTCTTCCTTTATTTAATGAAGCCGTTTTATGGAAAATACTCGAGTATTTTCTATTCCGTTTATTCTCTCTGCCAGGAACATTCGAATACAAATGTGGGAATGCTGTTGTCAGTCTGGATTTCTATCACCTTCTAATTGCTCCAGTCTGACACTCCATCTGTTTCATTTCCTGTGTGCCTTTCTGAAGCCTGCTCTAGGTGATCACTGCGGTTTTCCACAGCATGTGTGACACTCTACTCTTTCCAATGGTGTTCCCATCCCCCTCCAATTCTTTCCTTAGCTTTTTTACCTCCCTTTTCAACTCATTAGTTTCAGCTCTTCTTCTTTTTTTTTTTTTTGAGACGGTGTTTTGCTCTTGTCCCCCAGGCTGGAGTACGATGGCGCCATCTTGGCTCACTGCAACCTCTGCCTTCCGGGTTCAAGCGATTCTCCTGCCTCAGCCTCCAGAGTAGCTGGAATTACAGGCATACGCCACCACGCCCAGCTAATTTTTGTATTTTTAGTAGAGACGGGGTTTTACCATGTTGGCCAGGCTGATCTCGGACTCCTGACTGAAAGGTCTTTTAGGCTGACTGATGGCGCCATGGACGCCATGGTAACTCCTGTGACCTGCACGGACACTCCAGATGAGTTCCTGGAACTAAAGTTCCAGTCTGAAGTAACTGGAAAACCGCAAAAGGAGAAGAAATGATCCACCCTTTCGGTGCCTAATTAACTTGAGACATTCTTCTATTGTTCCTTATTCCCACCTCAATTGATAAGGCAATTGGGCTTTGTAACCAACCTTGGTCAACCTCGTCACTTCAGACCCTACAACCTCCTCCCTGCTTGCAAAAACCACCCAGAACTGTAACCTGTAACTTTCCACTGCCTACCCCAAACCTATAATACCAACTCCTATCGCACCGCCCTTTACTGACTTTCTTTTTGGACCTAGCCCATTTGCACCTGGTTGAATAAACAGCCTTGTTGCTCACACAAAGTCTGTTTTGGGGGGGGTCTCTTCATTCAGAGCATGCATTTTAACATTGATTTCAGGTGATCGACCTGCCTCAGCCTCCCAAAGTGTTGGGATTATAGGCGTGAGCCACCGCACCCAGCCCAAATACATTTTTAAAAGACAGGGTCTCACTCTGTCACCCAGGTTGGAGTGCAGTGGCACAATCTTGGCTCTCCGCATCCTCAACCTCCCAGGTTTAGGTGATCCCCCCACCTCAGCCTCCAGCTAGGATTACAGGTACATGCCACCACACCTGGCTCATTTTCTGTGTGTGTGTGTTTATAAGAAATATATATATATGTGTGTATATATACACATATATATATAAGAAATATATATGTGCATATGTGTGTATATGCACACACACACACACACACACACACACATATGGAGTAGAGATGGGTTTTTACCATGTTGCCTAGGCTCAGGCAATCCTCCTTTCTTGCCCTCCCAAAGTACTGGGATTACAGGTGTGAGCCACTGTGCCAGCCTTAGAAAATTCTACACTACTACTATAGAAAATTGGGTAAAGGGTAGGAATAGCCAATTAGCAAAAGAAGAATTAATTAAAGCCCAGTAACAGTCAATGAAATCTATGTTAAAATAACAAGGTGTCAGCAATAAAGAGATGGTATGACATAAAGACTGAGAGTGAAGGCTTTGGAGATAGACTCCCTGATTTCCCAGCCCTGGGCTATCACCACTTGCCAGCTGCTGAATTTTTGGCAAGTTAATTAATCTTTATAGGCCTCAGTTTCCTACTTTATATAATTAGAGTATCCACTTCATTGGACTGCTATGAGAATTGAGTGAATTTAATGTGACTTGCTCAGAACAGCACATAGTGAACACTCAGTAAGCGTTGGCTATTACCATTATTATCTGTTAAATTGGTATGGCATAATGAATGGTGTTTTGGGGAGAGTTTGGGAAAACAGACATACATTACTGATAAAAATATAAATTGATATCCCTTTCCATAAGGAAATTTGATATCGATTCAAACACTTTCTTATGTACCTAGTCACGTGTTGCTTAATGGCAGGGATGTGGTCTGACAAATGCCTTGTGAGGTGACTTCATCATCGTAAGAACGTCATAGAGTTACTTCCACAAACCTATTACACAATAGGGTATAGCCTATTGCTCCTAGGCTACAAACTTTTAAAATTTTAATTAACTAATTAATTAATTATTTTGAGACAGGGTCTCACTCTCTCATCCAGGCTGGAGTGCAGTGGCATAATCAGGGAACTCCTGGGCCCAAGCAATCCTTCTACCTCAGCCTCCCAAGTAGCTGGGACTACAGGTGTGCACCACATCCAGCTAACTTTCTTGAATTTTTAGTAGAGA
The DNA here is from genome assembly GCF_009761245.1 of Sapajus apella. Classification (NCBI taxonomy): domain Eukaryota; kingdom Metazoa; phylum Chordata; class Mammalia; order Primates; family Cebidae; genus Sapajus; species Sapajus apella. The sequence goes on along the minus strand of NW_022436989.1, from coordinate 12,030,966 downwards.
TAGGGTCTCACTATGTTGCCCAGCCTGGTCTCAAATTCCTGAGCTCAAGTGATCCTCCTGCCTTGGCCTCCCAAAGTGCTGGGATTACAGGAATGTGACTGTACTGAATACTGCAGGCAATTGTAACACAATGGTAAGCATTTATGTATCTAAACATAGAAAAGGTACAGTAAAAATACAATACCAGAGTTGTTTTGTTTTTTTCTTTTTTGAGATAGAGTCTAGCTCTGTCACCCAGGCTGGAGTGCAGTGGTGTGTTTTCAGCTCACTGCAACCTCTGCCTCCTGGGTTCAAGTGATTCTCATGCCTCAGCCCCCTGAGAAGCTGGGACTACAGGTGTGCCACCACACCCGGCTCATTTTTGTATGTTTAGTAAAGACAGGGTTTCGTCATGTTTTCCAGGCTGGTCTTGAACTCCTGACTTCAAGTGATCTGCTCACCTCGGCCTCCCAAAGTGCTGGGATTACAGGCATGAGCCACCATGCCGGGCCAAAAAATATACAGTACTAGAATCTTATGGGGCCGCTGTCATATATGCAGTCTGTTGTTGACTAAAATATTTTTATGTAGTGCCTGACAGTATATATAAATATCTCTTTGGGCCAAGAGATTTTTCAGTCCCTGGGAATTAATCCTAAATAAATAATCAGGCGTGAAAATTTTATCTATCAGCTTGCTGCAGCGCTTCCCTAAAAATAAAGACTCATAGTTGGAAATAACTGAAATGTCTAAGGATAGGAGACCGGTTAAATAAATTACTGTACATCAGATGATGGGGAAAACAGAGATTAAAAAGGACATTTTAGGAGAATATCTCCTGGCCTGGATATATGATCACAATATACTGTTCAGTGATAAATCAGGTTACAAAAAAGCAATAAATGTACATCATGGCCACAGTTTTATAATAAATGTAAAACATATCCATGGAAAAATCAAAAGGTAGTGATTATAGATCATTCCAATAATCCTTTTTATACTCGTCAGCATTTTTCAAAAATTTTAAAACAAGTACCTAATCTCAGCACTTTGGGAGGCCAAGATGGGAGGATCATTTGAGGTCAGGAGTTCAAGACCAGCCTGGTCAACATGGTGAAACCCTGTCTCTACTAGAAATACAAAAATTAACTGAGCGTGGCGGCATAGGCATGTAATTCCAGCTACTTGGGAGGCTGAGGCAGGAGAATCACGTGAACCTGGGGGGCGGCCATCCGGCTCACTGGTTAGTTTTAAGGTTACATGAGTAAACAGTTAGGTAAACTCCTCAAATTCCTTGGTTTCTGCTTTAATTTATTTAACTAAGGGGACAGGGCTGCCTTCAGCCAAGAACTGTAGAAAAAACCTTTAGGCTTCCTAAAAGGGTTTGAGACTAATACTTTTCCTTTAATATTTTTGCCGCCACCTTGACTGAACTCCTAAACATCACCTGAAATTCTTCTCTTCCTGCACTCATATTTCCAGTAGTCTGTAGAGCCCAGGCCCAACAGTACACTGATCTGTCAACACTCAGCAAATAAAGCTTGTGCTTACAAAATTAATCCCAGCCTAAGGACAGCCCTTGTAGGAATGGTGAGCACACCGACCCCATGAATGTTGAAATTCCCTGCCAGGGCAAACGAGACTGGGCATGATGTTCCTTGGCCAGTGTTCCATGGCCATTCCATCAGTTGCTTCTAGTCCCTGGCTGAAAGTTGGGCTTGCTCAAGGGTGTCTGTCCACCCCAGAGCCTCTTGAGTCACAGTCATGGGGTTGACCCCACTGTCTGCAATTTCCCTTTCCTCTGGGGCAGGAGAATCAGGGTACCCTGAGGGAGGCCAAGTGGAAGGCAGCGTGGAAGCCCGCCTGGGAGCCTGAGTCCTGGCTCCGCCTGGGAGCTCTGCGTGGGAGAACACTTCCCAGCGGCTGAACTCTGCATTGTGGCTGCACAGGCTGGCTTCAGAAACTGTTTTCTCCAGTGAGGCCTCTTGCACTTTGCCCAGCTCAGACCTGCCATAACCACTTGTCAGATTTTCTCTATTTAGTCATCAATGTCACATATGCACTTTTCTAATAGAGTTTTACATTGTTTGAACTTCTAATGGGTGAGAAAAAGAATAAGGCTATGATGGTATTCTTTCCCTGTGAACCCATATAGTTTCCAAAATTCATCTTTCATGCGCTCTTTTTCTCTTTTCCCCTCCCTCCTTCCCTCCCTCCCTTCCTTTCTTTCTTTCTTAGATGGAGTCTTGCTCTATCTTGCAGGCTGGCTCACTACAATCTCTGCCTCCCAGGTTCAAGAGATTCTTCTGCCTCAGCCTCCCGCGTAGCTGGGATTACAGGCACCTGCCACCACGCCTGGCTAATTTTTGTATTTTTAGTAGAGATAGGGTTTCACCATGTTGGCCAGGCTGGTCTCAAACTCCCGACCTCAGATGATCTGCCCACCTTGGCCTCCCAAAGTGCTGGGATTACAGGCATGAGCAACTGTGCCCAGCCTATTTCTTTTTTAGAAATCTGTGTATTATTTTCCAAGCTTTGTGCTTTTTTGTGAGGCTATACAGGTTCTATGGTGAATCCTCCTCAGGCTTGTGACAACCTAGAGAACATTACATGTTTTTAGCTGCTGCTAAGAGTTTGCAAAGAACACACGTCTTTGTTGGGAAATGCTTTGATGTGCTTCTAGGCAAGATGGAAAAGAGTCACATGGGGTGGCGTGGTAATTTGGGAGAAAGGCCAAGCAGCAGGGGATTCTCAATAAACATTAAACGAATGGAGGCAGGGAGATCTCTGAACCACACTGGGTGTGGGTTTAAGGTCTCGCTGTGGGCTACGTGGTATAAAGCCTCGATCTACATCCCCTACTAAAAAAAAAATCTATATTTGCACTTGTGCTTTTGTGCAAATGGGGACAAACAGAACTTCAAGACCATAATGAGTATTTCAGCTACATTTTCCTCCACAAATCATGCAAGCCTCTCTGAGTTGGCGCTATTACTGTTTCTTACATTTGCAACCCCAGAACTGCTTAATGCAGTTATATTTTCCTTTCTCTTCCCAGTGACAGACCTCCCCTTTATTTTCTTGGGCGGCAAACGCCATCTTCTCCTTCCTTCCTCCTTAGACACTCTCCTGAGCACAGTAAGCTACAGAGCCTGGTGGTGGGCCTGATAGTTGGCCATATACCCTGCCATTCCGGGGGCTCCCTTGTTTTCCTGCTGGCACCTGCCCTCGCCTGGGATGTCCTCTCTGGGTCCCCATCTGTTGTGCTCTCACCCAGGAGCCAGCTCTATGGGCCTGGGGGTTGCCATGATTCCTCCCATGCAGCCTGTTCCCCTGTGTGTGCACATTCACCTGCTCTGCATTCTCACCATGTGGTCAGTAGGGGCCTGGCCTTTTCTTCTTCCTTGGAAAATCCATCTGAGTGTTTTCATTTTTTTTTTTTTTTAAGACTGATTCTTGCTCTGTTGCCCAGGCTGGAATGCAGTGGCATGATCTCGGTTCACTGCAACTTCCAACTTCCCAGTTTGAGCGATTTTCTTGCCTCAGCCTCCCGAGTAGCTGGGGCTACAGGCACACGCCATCACACAGGCTAAGTTTTGTATTTTTAGTAGAGATGGAGTTTCACTATGTTGGTCAGGCTGGTCTCAAACTCTTGACCTGGTGATCTGCCCACCCTGGCCCCCCAAAGTGCTAGGATTACAGGTGTGAGCCACCACACCTGGCCCTTCTCAGAGTTTCAATCTGGCCCTGGTGTTTCTGGCACAGTGTGTGCGAGTTCAAGTTCAGTGGCTTCTACAGACTGCTCCTCTCCTCCTTCCCTGGGGCTGCCCTCTGTCCTTCCCTGTCCAGGCTCCCTCTGTCCTTCCCTGTCCAGGCTCCCTCTTTCCTTCCCCCTCTCTGGCAGTAACCTCGCACCCATCTCAGAAAGGCCATTGCCTTTCTCTGGTGACTTCCTCTTTCTTCCCTCCTCAAGGCCCTTGATAAGGTCATCGGGAGTGTCCGCGAGAGCTCCCCTTTCTTTCCACGTTCTTATAGTCTGGCTGACACCAAGTTGCACCTCTTTTGTCAAGCATTGCATCACATGGATTCTTCTCCAAAGCCACACTGTGCCCTGCAACAAAGAACGTCTAGGGCTGAAAACCATGAGTGAGCTTCACACTCACTAGAATGACTACTGTTAAAAAAAAGACATCACTAGATCATCAGGGAAATACAAATTAAAGCTACAGCAAGATATCACATCACGCCTGTTAGGTGGGCATTATCAAAAATACAAAAGATAACAAGCATTGCTGAGTTTGGAGAAAAGGGAACCCGGACGTGCTGTTAGCGGGAATGTCAATTAGTACAGCCGTTTTAGAAAACAGTGTGGATGTTTTTCGAAAATTAAAAAAAAACTACCATATGATCCAGCAATCCCACTACCAGGTATAACCGGAGGAGATGAAATCAGTATGTCAAAGAAATATCTGTGCTTCTGTGTTCATTGCAGCATTAGTCGAAATAGTCAAGTTATGGAACCAACCTAAGTGTCTATCGACGAAAATGGACAAAGAAAATGGGGTGTATTTACACAACAGAATATTACTGAGCCCTAAAAAGGAAGGAAATCTTGTCATTTGCAAAAATATGGGTAACCCTGAAGGATATCATTAAATGAAATAAACCAGGCACAGGACAAACACTACATGATCTCATTTATACATGGAGTATAAAAAAGTCAAACTTACAGAAATAGACGGTACAATGGAGGCTACCTGAGGCTGTGCAGTGGTGAGATTAGGGAGATATTGGTCAAAGGACACACAATTTCAGTTAGAAGGAATAAATTAAAGAGATGTATTGCACATCATGGTGACTACAATGAATAACAATGTATTGTATACTTGAAAATTGCTAAGAGAATAGGGTTTTTAAATGTTTTTTTTAAATTTTTTTGGAGATGGGGTCTCACTATGTTGGCCAGGCTAGAGTGCATGGCTATTCACAGGCGTGATCCCACTACTGATCAGCATGGGAGCTTTTGACTTGCTCCGTTTCCAACCTGGGCCGGTTCACCCCTCCTTAGGCAACCTGGTGGTCCCCTGCTCCTTACTGATGCTGAACTTAGTGTGGACACCCGATTGGCATAGCGCACTACAGCCCAGAACTCCTGGGCTCAAGTGATCCTCCCACCTCAGCCTCCCTAGTAGCTGGGACTATAGGCACACGCCACCACGCCCGGCTTTTTTTGTTTTTTTGAGATGGAGTTTCGCTCTTGTTGCCCAGGCTGGAGTGCAATGGCATGATCTCGGCTCACTGCAACCTCCACCTCCTGGGTTCAAGTGATTCTCCTGCCTTAGCCTCCCGAGGAGATGGGATTACAGGCATGAGCCACCATGACCAGCTAATTTTGTATTTTTAGTAGAGACAGAGTTTCTTCACGTTGCTAAGGCTAGTCTCAAACTCCCAACCTCAGGTGATCTGTCAGCCTCGGCCTCCCAAAGTGCTGGGATTACAGGCGTGAGCCACCGAGCCCAACCTAAGAGAATAGATTTTAAGTGTCCTTACCACAAGTCACCAGAGAAAGGCAATGGCCTTTCTGGGAAACTAAGTATGTAAGGGAATTCCACAATGAATGCATATGTCAAAATATCATGTTGTACACCATAAATATACACCATCCCCCTTGGTACTGTCGTGACAGTGAGTGAATTTAATTTTTACTTGTCAACTAAAATAATTAAGAAAAAAAACAAACAAACAGAAAACAAGCGCTGGCCGGGATGTGGAGAAGCTGGAATTCTTGTGCACCACTGGTGATGATGTGACGTGATGAAGCTTCCGTGGAAACAGTGAGACAGCTCTTGGAAAGGCTGAACATAAGGCCGGGTGCGGTGGCTCACGCCTGCAATCCCAGCATTTTGAGAGGCTGAGGCAGGCGGATCTCCTGAGGTTAGGAGTTTGAGACCAGCCTGGCCAACATATAATGAAACCGTGTCTCTATTAAAAATGCAAATATTAGCTGGGTGTAGTGGCGTATGCCTGTCAACCCAGCTACTTGGGAAGCTGAGGTGGGAGAATTGCTTGAATCCAGGAAGCAGAGTTTGCAGTGAGCTGAGATCCCTCCACTGCACTCCAGCCTGGGCGACAGAGTGAGACTCCATCTCTCAAAACACACACACACACACACACACACACACACACACACAAAAGGTAAAAAGTTTGAACGTAGAATTACCATATGACCAGCAATTCCACTTCTGGGTATGTACCCAAAAGAACTAAAGTAAGTATTCTAACAGATACTTGCATGCCCGTGCTCATAACAGCATTATTTACAACAGGCCAAAGGTGGAGATAACCCAAGTGTCCATCAATGGATGAATGGATAAACAAAATGTGGTCTATCCACACAATGGAATATAACTCAGCCCTGAAAAGGAATGACGTTCTGCTACAGGCTACAACATAGTTGGATTGTGAGAACAATCAGTGAAATAAGCCAGGAACAAAAGGACAAACACCGTGTGATCCCACTTATACGAGATACCCATCATAGTCAAATTCACAGAGGAAAAAGTAGAATGGGAATGGCCAGGGCTGGGCAGGATGAATAGGGAGCTGGCAGAATGTGTACAGAGCTTCTGTCTGGGAAGATGAGAAAGTCTGGAGATGGATGGTAGCAATGGTTGCATAATATTGTGAATGCACCTAATACTGCTGAATCGAATCGTACATTTAGAAATGGTTAAAATGATAAACTGAGTGTTATATCTATTTTACCACAACTAAAAAAAATAGATGTTCAAGGTTGTCCAAGAAAAAAGAAAACAAAACACCACCACCCATGTGTGCCCATGCATCTTTGGGACAGATGCAGTTCCTAGATTCTCTCTTCAATGATTACATTCTGTTTCTGCCAACTCTGTTTCTGAACCAAATCTGACGCAGCTGCCACTGGCCTACCCCCTGGAATTACCACAGAATCTGAATTAGCCCCTGGCAGGCCCTCTGAGGAACCTTGCGGCCATGCTTCCATTACAGCCGGCACAGCAACACAGCGGCCTCTGCCGTTTGCTGCTGTTGTTGCTGGTTTTTGAGATGGGGTCTTGCTCTGTTGCCCAGGCTGAACTGCAGTGGCATGATCTTGGCTCACTGCAACCTCCACCTCCTGAGTTTAAGTGATTCTCCTGCCTCAGCCTCCTGAGTAGCTGGGATTACAGGTGCACACCACCATACCTGGCTAATTTTGTATTTTTTAGTAGAGATGGAGTTTCACCATGTTGGCTAGGCTGGTCTTGGACTCCTGACCTCAGGTGATTCACCCGCCTCAGCCTCCCAAAGCGCTGGGATTACAGGCGTGAGCCACCATGTCCAGGCTGCCTATCCCTTTGAATACCGCCTGAGTAACTGATAGGCTTTGGATTTGTGTCCCTGCCCAAATCTCACATCGAATTGTAATCCCGAGTGTTGGAGGTGGGGCCTGGAGGGAAGTGATTGGATCATATGGCTCATGGGGGTGGTTTCTCATGAAGAGCTCAATACCATCCCCTTGGTACTGTCGTTGTGACGTGAGTGCTCAAGAGATCTGGTTGTTTGAAAGTGTGTAGCACCTCCCCTTCTCTCTAGCTCATGCTGTGTAAGATGTGCTTGCTCAGCTTCACCTTAGGACATGATTGTAAGTTTCCTGAAGCCCCCCCAACCCCACCCCAAGAAGCCAAGCAGATGCCAGTATCATGCCTCCTGGACCACCTGAACCTGAACCACGGTCCAATTAAACCTCTTTACAAATTACCCAGTCTCAGGTATTACTTTACAGCAATGTGAGAAGGAACAAATACAGTAACTCATTTGTCTCTGACTTTCCTTCTTCTAGTGACAGTGTGTGTGCCGAAATGACTCTTGAAGAAGCCTTCATTCGTGAGGACACTTGGTGCCCACAGGGGCTCCTGGGGCAGTGTTTGTGGCAGGTGAAGACGCTATTACAGAATTTATCCTCCTTGCCAGAAAAGAACTCCCGGGCAAAGCAGAGCTGTCTTATAGCCCAAACTGGGGCCCCCTGTTTCAGGCCTCTGGCCATGGGCTTGACAGTTGGGTTCTAACCTTGCTCTTCCTAGTGCCTCCCATGTTTACTCTCCAAGGTCTGTTGATTTTCTTGGTATTTGCCTCTCCAATCCCACCTTTGCTGTCTGCTCCGCTCTGTACCCGATTTCTGCCCCTCCTTGCCTCTCCCGATTACTCAAAGCTTCAACTACCTCCTTGCTTCTGACAACTCCGTCTATTGCTGACAGGTTGGTTCATCTCAAACACCTGTCACCTCACGGCTCCTGCTTCTGCACCTGTGTGCATGGCGCCCTCCGCCCAAAGCTCTCTTCCCAGCACGACCTCCAGCTCCTCCAGCTGCCCAGCTGTTCAACACGAGCCATGATGAGCTCACATTGGCCTTTCCTCCTCCACCATCAGCTTAGAACCAGCCACAGCTCACAACTCCAAGAAGTCTCTGAGCCATATGGAGGAGAGGGTCGCCTTCACATGTCTCTCCCAGGACTCTGCGAGGGCGGAGCTGGTGCTCAGGAACGCCTTTCACTGCGGTCATCATCCTCTAAGCAGCTGTTCTTCTTGCCTGCACTGCTGAAGCGCCCCTTTCTACGCTACCGGGACCCGTTCTGCCTTATAATTATTTTCTGGGTGCCAACCTTGCTCCCTGCTCTAGCCTAGAGACCAAGGATGCTCCAGTGACACAGGTCTGGTGAGACCAACTTACATCACACTGTGTTCCCTCCTTGCTTCACACACCCTCATGTCACCTTCTGTGCATATTTTCTGCCTCCTTGGAGAGGCTGTACCCCAGAGCTCCAGGGTGAAGAATAACTGTCCTTACAGAGTCGAGTATTGGTGCTATCCCGCTGCACACCAGCATGGGGGGGGCACAGGGAGGCTTTGCCCATAGAAGGCTTCAGGAGTCGCCCGTTGCCATGGATTCTGTGTTTGTTGAATCCCAGATGCCCAAGTGAGACCCCTGATTTGTGCTCCCCAAGGCCACCGACACACTGAGCTTCCTGGCATCAGCTTGCTGATACCAGAGTTGGGGTTCCTTTCAACTCTATTACAGTTGAGCCACGCTAACGAACGTGGCTCGTTAGCACCTCGTTCACAGACTCGTTCAGAGGCACATGCTTTGTCTAGCCGCCTGCTCCCCTCTGAGTGGCATCTGGAGAAAAGGTGACTTCATCTTGCTTCAGTCCTCCCAGTGTGGAGAGACCTGCACCCATCAGCAAAATGAATACGATGGGAGGTGTCTGGAGCCTTTCTTCACTTTCCCCAAAGGAATATCTGACAAGCCCAGGCCTGGTTCAGAGCTCCCCCTCAACAATAATCCTGTCAAAATATCTGATGCCGTGGAACCTCAAAGGCACTGTATCACACAGCAGAGAGTGATTGACCTCATGGCTAAACTCTCTTTCCTGCTTATTGGCATGACAACGGAGCTAAATAGAGCCGAGATGAATTATGAGTCTATTTTTGGAGACTCCTTATGGAATTCATGCACACTGTGTATTCTGCATCCTTTGAACCCTTGGGCATGCTCAGAACTCTGAAGCAAACACTGATTTGTAAATGTTACAGCCGCCAAGGTTGGCTGGACTGGGTGACATGTTAACTCTCTCAAGGCTGCTTTGGAAGGAGGAGGAGTGTTTTGAGCTGAGCTTCGGGCAGAGGGTGGGGCTGACGCACGCACACTTACCTTGACCCTGTCCATACAGGCTTCCATCTTTAGCTGCTCCACAGCTTTCCTGGCTTGGGAGATGCTAGTGGTGCTGTTATTGGACATGCCCTGTTTCATTCTACTGCCCCTAGAAATAGCCAAAGTTAATGGGTTAGAAGAGCTGCTTTTCCAAGGGTCATTGTGTCCAAACCAGGGAGCATCTGGGAGCATGGGCAGCATTTGGCAGAAAACCCTCCTGGGATAAAACAAATGCCTCGCTACAGTAAGAGAACATGATGCTTTTGTTTGGAAAAACTTTCTCAGTCCTGGGAAGAGTGAGGAGAGAACAGATGGTTCCAGAGTGACTTCTCCATCACCCCCACCATCACCACAGTGACCGTCAGTCATGCTTGGACATTTGGATGGTGCTTCGTGAGTCATCAATCACTTTCACACATTCGCTCATTCATTCCTCTAGCAGCCCATAGAGTTGGTGAGACAATATTAACTTCAAATGAAGAACGTGCAAAAATCAGAGAAATTAAGCCAATAGTCAAAGGTCCCACAGCCAACATTTGTGGATCCAGAACCCAAACTCAAAGCTTTGAAGCCAGCTGAGTGTCTCAAATGGCCTCTCCTAGCCATCTGTGGCTCGAAGCACGTTTCTAATGAAGAAAATTGCTTTATTATTCATTTTAATTTGCTGTACTTCCAAAAAGTTTACAGACTTTGTGTTGGGAGTTTGTTTTCAACAATAAACACACACACACACACACACACACACGCTCTCTGTCTGTCACCTCTATCTCAAGCATAGATTTGTTCTCTAGAGGGAGGTGGGAGAAATTCTCCCTAACCCAACACACATTGATGCCCCATGACTAAGACCACCGTAATGCTACCCGTTTCACAGAAACCATGTGCTACCACGTCACTGTTACCCCCTCTAATGAGAATCTGCTGCAGAGGAAGTGTAACCACTACAGCCTGCGAGCCGGGGACAGGCCACTGTGAGCAGAAACACAAGTGACACTAGCTCCCAATGGTACAGATGAGGTAGGAGGCGGCCCTGGCTAGAATCTTTTATTTGTTTGCTCCTGTTTATATTTTATTTCGGTTTTAGGTTTGTTCCCCCACCTCACAATTGTTGGACTTTATTGTATTAATTTGAGTATGTAAAGCATCCACTATACTTTCAAAGTTAAAATGATACAAATTGATATTCTCACAGGTGGGGGTGGCGGAGGGCACAGCTCACGTTACCGGCGGAAGCAGCAGAACCAACCCTCGGCCCCATCAGGCCCCTGCAGCTGCCCCGCCTTGCTCCTTCCAGGGCAGTGTGTACGTGGCCCTGATGCCCCAGCCCTTCCTCATTCTTCCTCTGTTCACCAGGAAGGGCCATTTTCCGCGCGTCCTGCCCTCCCTGCAGAGGAGAGTTCTGGCCGGAGGCTGCCTATGGTAAGGTCCTGCCAGCGCACTGTGCTTTCTTTGTTGTGTCCAGGAGACAAAATAAGCAGGTGGGGGCCCCTCTGGGGGTTCTGTGCCTCCATGTCTCCCTCTCAGGCCCTGTGTGTGTGCCCACCCTCCAGCCCATGCCTGCCACGTGCAGCCCAGGCCCCTGGACCTGGCCTCCAGCTGGGGCTGAGCTCTCAGACCCCAGCCTCTCCCTGGGCCCCTCCTCTGCTAGCTCCATACTCAGCCTCCACAGCATGACCCAACGCTGCCACCTCTGTCTCCCAAGAGCCGTCTGCCTGTCTGGCCCTTTTCTGTGGTTCTAAACCCTTCCTCAGTATGGACCCAACTCCTCCCTCTCCACACTCACTGAGGGGCTGCTCAGCGCTGCTGGAGAGACCCCAAACTCTGTCCATCAGACACCCACACTCCAGCCTTAGCGGGGCCCTCAGAGCTACCCAGCCATAGGACCCCTTGCCCCAGATCGTCTCCCCCACCTTCATCTTCCTCTTCCAGTCTTCATCTCTTCCTCATGGCCTCTGACCTTTCCTCCTCAGCAGAGGACCTCAGCCCCTCCGTCTACACAGAAAGGCCATTAGGACGGAACCTTTTTTTTTTCGTTTTGAGGCAGAGTTTCGCTCTTGTTACCCAGGCTGGAGTGCAATGGCACGATCTTGGCTCACCGCAACCTTCGTCTCCTGGGTTCAGGCAATTCTCCTGCCTCAGCCTCCTGAGTAGCTGGGATTACAGGCACGTGCCACCATGCCCAGCTAATTTTTTGTATTTTTAGTAGAGACGGGGTTTCACCATGTTGACCAGGATGGTCTTGATCTCTTGACCTCGTGATCCACCTGCCTCAGCCTCCCAAAGTGCTGGAATTACAGGCGTGAACCACCGCGGCCGGCCGACAGAACCCTTCTTAATGGCCATAGCGGCTCACGCCTCCAATCCCAGCACTTTGGGAGGCCAAGAAAGGTGGATCAGGAGGTCAGGAGATTGAGACCATCCTGGCCAACATGGTGAAACCCTGTTTCTACTAAAAATACAAAAAATTAGCCAGGCATGGTGGTATGTGCCTGTAGTCCCAGGTACTCGGGAGGCTGAGGCAGGAAAATTGCTTGAACCTGGGAGGCAGAGGTTGCAGTGAGCCAAGACTGTGCCACTGTATCCAGCCTGGCAACAGAGCAAGACTGTCTAAAAACAAAAAACAAACCAAAAAAAGAACCATTGTAAACAAAGCCTCTCTTCCTTAACTAATTGCAAACCAGAAGATCTTTAAACCTATCCACGACCTGTAAGCCCTGGCTTCAAGAAATCCTGCCCTTTTAGGCCAAAACCAGTGTGTAATTGCCATGTGTTGATTTTACAATCCTACCTGTAACTTCTGCTGTCCTGAAAATTTCCTCTGACTTAAAAAAAACCCTTACCTGCAAGCCACTGGTCAGGATTTGAGCATGAGCTGCCTGGTTCTCCTTGCTTGGTGCCTTGCAATTAAAAACCCTCCTTTTGCCAGGTGCGGTGGCTCACACCTGTAATCCCAGCACTTTGGGAGGCTGAGGTGGGTGGCTAACGAGATCAGGAGTTTAATACCAGCCTTGCCAACATGGTGAAACCCCACATCCACTAAAAACCCTCCTTACTCTCACTGCAAAAACTCGGTGTAGATATCTGGTCTTACCACGCTGGGCAAGCAGACCTCAGTTTGCTCTGTACCATTCTTTTTTATTTTTTTGAGATGGAGTCTAGCTCTGTCACCCAGGCTGGAGAGCCGTGGTGTGATCTGTGCTCACTGCAACCTCCACCACCCGAGTTCAAGTGATTCTCCTCTTCAGCTTCCTGAGTAGCTGGGATTACAGCCACGCACTACCACCCCCGGCTAATTTTTTGGATATTTAGTAGATGCTTGGTTTCGCCATGTTAGGCAGGATGGTCTCGAACTCCTGACCTCAGATGATCCGCCTGCCTCAGCCTCCCAAAGTGCTGGGACGACAGGCGTGAGCCCCTGCGCCCAGCTGTGCTCTGTAACGTTCCGATGGGCTGCATCTTGCCGCACACAATTCAGTAAATGCAAAGCTGGGGCTGGGAGACCAAAGCAAGGCGCTTGCATCCCCAGTGCTTCTCATCAGACTTGACTTGGGGCACAGTATTTAGAATTTCTGGAAGATGGATGGCATTGTGCCTTTGAGGCCATCCTCCCTAACTATGACTTCTGTCCATGAGCTGTTGATAAGTAGCTGTCAGAGGACAATGCCTGAAAAACAGCTATTGCCAGCGATGACAGACCCCTGAACCCGAAGAGACCCAGTAGCTTAAACTGAAGGTGGGGAGGGAGCAGGTGGCCGACCTCCTCTCATCCTTGCTGAACAAGGACGCTCACTGCAATAGCAGCTCTTTTCTTACAACATGGTTCCCCAGCCAAGGCCCAGCAGCTCTCGGCAACAGCTCAGTTCTCCTCCCTTGCTCCCCCAAGAGGGGCGCATCCACTCACTCAGGGGATAATGGGAGGTGGCAAAAGTTTTCTAAGGGCCCTGTGTCTTCCATGGAGGGTGGGAGAAGGTGACAGGACAGCAATGGTTGCTAGAAGAAAATGATGCTTTGAGGACGTGCCCACCATCCAGGATCCTGAGAGCTGAGTGTCACCCAGGCCCCCATACACACTCCTGGTGAGGACACTGTCCTCCCTCTGCCCCTGCACGGGTTAAGTCATCCCCTCTTACCTGCTGAGAGGCAGCCCTGTGACAGGCCTGGGCAGGGGACAGAGGCTGGCGGCAGCAGCAGCGGTCAGTTGTCAAATGAGAGGCAGATTCAGAGCTGCTGCTTTGAGGTCACCTGAAAGCACAACCAGAGATGTGTCTAGAGGTGTGGGGACCCCTGGCATTGCTCTAGCATCCCCACCCACCCCATCCCATGGTTGGCCTCTCCTCAAGCTCAGCAGCCTTCCCCGCTAGCCTGGGGACTCCGTATCAGACCCTGGGGAGATGGGGAGCTCAAGGCAGACAGAGAACCCTCAGATCTGGCACAGTGCAGACTGAGAACACAACTTCAAGGCCACAGGCCACCTCGGGCCTCACCAGACTGCTCCCCTGCCCCCCGCAAACCTGCATGCCCAGCTGCTCTGCCCCCAACACAAGCAGCCCCAGCTACTGCCAAACCCGTGCCAAATGGAAACAGGCCATGTGTGTTTTCTTCTTCTAAAAATATACACCTATTATAGAAAAATGTGCAGATAAAGAAAATTATAACAAAGAAAATAAAGACCAATGATAATGTCTTTTCCCAGAGGTAACTATGGTTAGCCTGTTGATGCATAATATACTTATAGACATTACACATTTGATTTCAGCCAGAGGACATTTAGCACAGAAGAGAGCTGACAACTTTGAAAGCTCTCTCTTTTTATTTTGCATTTATTTTTTGAGATAAGGTCTCACTTTGTTGCCCAGGCTGGAGTGCAGTCGCACGATCATGGCTCACGGTAGCCTTGAGCTTCCAGGCTCAAACGATCCTCCCGCCTGAGCCTCCTAAGTAACTGGGACTACAGGCATGCACTACCGTGCCTGACTAATTTTTACTTTTTTTTTTTTTTTTTTTCTAGAGACGGAGTCTCACTCTGTTGTCAGCCTAGAGTGCAATGGTGTGATCTTAGCTCACTGCAACTTCTGCCTCCCGGGTTCAAGTGATTCTCCTGCCTTAGCCTCCTGAGTAGCTGGGACTACAGGTACCTGCCACCACACCCAGCTAATTTTTGTATTTTTAGTAGAGATGGGATTTCACCACATTGGCCAAGATGGTCTCGATATCCTGACCTCATGATCTGCCCACCTCAGCCTCCCAAAGTGCTGGGATTACAGGCGTGAGCCACCACACCTGGCCTTCCCAGGTGATTTCAACGTGCAGCCGTGTTTGAGACCCACTGCTCAGGTCCACATCTAGCCAGAGGGTCCCACACTCTGGTGTGTGTCAGTCACCTGGGATCTCAGGCTCTCACACAACAGGACTGGTGGGGGCCTCTGGGAGGCTGGATGCTGCTACTCACGGCCTGGTGGGAGACACCAGCATCATCATCCCCAGGAACTCGGTAGCAATGCAGAATCTCAGGTCCTACCCAAACCTACTGAGTCAAATCTGCAGGGTTTGTTGTTTCGAGACAGTCTCGCTCTGTCGCCCAGGCTGGAGTGCAGACACGTGATCTCGGCTCACTGCAACCAGCGCCTCCTGGGTTCAAGTGATTCTCCTGCCTCAGCTTCCTGAGAGCTGGTATTACAGGCATGCGCCACCACGCCCGGCTAATTTTGTATTTTTAGTAGAGACGGGGTTTTATCACGTTGACCACGCTGATAACAAACTCCTGACCTCAGGTGATTAACGCCTGCCTCGGCCTCCCAAAGTGCTGGGATTACAGGTGTGAGCCATCCATTTCGCCCAGCCAAACCTGTGTTTTAACCCAGGTGATTCACGTATGCGTTAAGAGTTTGAGACGCTCTGAGCTAGACCAGCGGGGCCCAGTACTACCTTATGCAGGGTCCAAGAGGAAGAGCCTGGCTGAAGACACACGAGTCCCTCCTAACAGCAGTGCTGCTGTTCTCCTGACCCTGAATGTCACTCATAGCCCCAGCAGCTTGTTGGATTCCTCTTTTAGGTGACTTACTAACTCTGGAAGCTCTTTGAGAGGCCACACCTCAGAAAATACACTATCAATTTCTCCTCGTCCTCTTGGCATTTGTACAGCATCTTCCATCCAATGCTTGAAACGTATTTTGGATGTCAGCCCACCAGCCTACCCCAGGAAGTGGTTTCAGATACCTTCCCTGGTATCATTACTATGTCTCAAAAGAGCACAGGTTGTTGGAGCTGATGGGAATTTAGCTCTTGGATTCCTTTATCTGGTTGCTGAAGAAAGCTGTTTTTTTTTTGTTTTGTTTTGTTTTTTTGAGACAAACAGAGTCTCATTCTGTTGCCCAGGCTGGAGTGCAGCAGTGGCACGATCTTGGCACACCGAAACCTCCATCTCCCAGGTTCAAGAGATTGTCCTGCCTCAGCCACTCAAGTAGCTGGGATTATAGGCATGTGCCACCATGCCCAGCTAATTGTTGTATTTTTCGTATATATGGGGTTTCAACATGTTGGCCAGGCTAGTCTCAAATCCCTGATCTCAAGTGATTTGCCTGCCTTGGCCTTCCAAAGTGTTGAATAATCCCAGGTGTGAGCCATGGCACCTGGCTTTTTTTTTTTTTTTTTAAGAGAGAAGGTCTTGCTCTGTCACCCAGGCTGGAGTGCAGTGGTACAATCAAGCTCACTGCAGCCTTAATCTCTCAGGCTCAAGTGATCCTCCAACCTGAGCGTCTGGAGTAGTTAGCAATACACCCAGCCAATTTTTAATTTTTTTGTACAGACAGGAACTCACTGTATCGCCCAGGCTGGTTTTGAACTCCTGACTCAAAGAATCCTCCCACCTTGGCATCCCAAAGCACTGGGATTACAGGCATGAGCCACCACTCTGGGCTGAAAGCTGCTTTTTAACAGCAGTAAATTTTACCAGGATGTTTTCAAAAGCTTTTCTTCCCTCTCAAAAGAAAATATATTCATCTTTGAACAAATTGCTGTGTTTCATTGTGAGGTAGTGAGAAGACTCACTGGCTGGCCATGAGCTGACTGGGAGCCCCTCAAGGGCAAAGGCTTTGTTTTCTTAGCTTCTGTGCCCCCATTGCCAAGATAGGGCGGTCATGCAGTAGCTAGTCCATGTAAAGGTGACTCTCGTATGCATGAAAGAATAAACTCAGGCTTCAGCAGTGACTTTAATTCCCCATGGCTGCTGTTGTTTCAGTTCTTTTTTGTTTTTGGTTTTGTTTTGAGAGTGAGTCTTGGTCTATCGCCCAGGCTGGAGTACAGTGGCACCATCTTGGCTCACTGCAACCTCTGCCTCCCAGGTTCAAGCAATTCTCCTGCCTCAGCCTCCCGAGTAGCTGGGATTACAGGCATCTGCCATCATGCCCGGCTAACTTTTGCATTTTTTAGTAGAGATGGGTTTCACTTTGTTGGCCAGGCTGGTCTTGAACCCCTGACCTCAAGTGATCCGCCCGCCTTGGCCTCCCAAAGTGCTGGGATTACAGGCTTGAGCCACCACGTCTGGCCATTTCAATTCTTAAATGAAGCCAAATTCCCTCCCTGGGTTATCCCTGAAGGATAATGACCCAGAGTCACACAAATGTACTGATGGCCCCAACAATTTGTCTTATTCTGAGAAATAGTGATGATACAGGGAAGGTGTCTAAAACCCCTTCTTAGGGTACAGGGTAGGTTGGTGGGTTTCATCCATTCCAAACAATGGATGAGAGATGGGGCCATTAGAATTAATTAAATCATCTAAAAGAGAAGCCTCTAAATGGGCTAGGCTTTGATGCACAGGCAGGGTCTCTGCTTTCACAGAGCTTACTGTCTGGTGAGGGGTGCCGTGGACTGCTGGAATCACCATGCTGATTAATGAATGCATCCTTACGAGGGAGGCGCCTGCCTCTCAGTGTATAACCAAAGAAAGTGACCTGGACTGTAGCATCTACGTTGCTTTCTGCGATGGGTTCTGAAACCATAAAAAGGAATGAGACTTGCTCACCCTCAAAGAGCTGAGGTGCTGGGAGGGAGATATATAAAGAAGAAATGATCGTATATATTGTCATTGGTGTATGTGGGCTGGCTGTCCACAGAATCTATGCCCCTCTTCCCCTCACAGGGATGTCATTGCGGCAGGGCACGTGGCCCTGGGTTAGATTTTCCCCAGGGTCGCTTGCAGCTACATGCGGCTTTGTGACTCCTATCTTGCTAAAAAAGATGGCAATGATGAATGAGTGGAAATATGGGTGCCGCTTCCAAGCCTGTGCTTTCAAATCCCATCTGGGGACCTCTGAGCTCTTTCCCATCACACGTGGACGTGTCTGCAGCTTAAGTTTAACAAGGGCAGACGAAGACAGTGGCCTGAGTGGTGCCTCTAGGTATGGTCCCTGGATCGGAAGCGTCGATGTCACCTGGGAGCGTGTCAGAAATGGAAATGCTTGGGCCCACTCAGACCTACCGAATAGAAGCTCTGGGGCTGGACGTGATGGCTCACGCCTATAATCTCCGCACTTTGGGAGGCCAAGGCGGGTGGACAACCTGAAATTTGAGAAGTTCGAGACCAGCCTGGCCAACAATGGTGAAACCTTGTTTCTACTAAAAATACAAAAATTAGTCCGGCATGTTTACAGGTGCCTGTAATCCCAGCTACCTATGAGGCTGAGGCAGGAGAATTGCTTGAACCCAGGAAGTGGAGGTTGCAGTGAGCCGAGATCACACCATTGCACTCCAGCTTGGGCAGCAGAGACTCTGTCTCAAAAAAGAAAAAAAGAAGCTCTGCTGGGCGCAGTGGCTCACGCCTGTAATCCCAGCACTTTGGGAGGCCAAGCGGGTGGATCACAAGGTCAGGAGTTCAAGACCAGCCTGGCCAAGATGGTGAAACCCTGTCTCTACTAAAAATACAAAAATTAGTCAGGCGTGGTAGCAGATGCCTGTAATCCCAGCTACTCAGGAGGCTGAGGCAGAGAATTGCTTGAACCCAGGAGGCGGAGGTTGCAGTGAGCCGAGATTGCGCCATTGCACTCCAGCCTGGGCAACAGAGCGAGACTCTGACTGAAAAAAAAAAAAAAAAAAAGCAGCAGCTCTGGGAGAGGGAAGGGCTTAACAAGTCCTCCAGGTGGTTCTGATGCTCAAGAGAATCTGAGCAGCACAGTCCTGAGGGAGAGAGAGAAACAAAATGGAAAGAGCCCATGTCCCCAAATCTCCCCTGGAGCTGAGCAGTCCCGTTAGCCCGGCTTCTTACTTCTGGGCTCGTATGAGAAAGGGAAATGCATTTCCACACATTTCCACACTCTTTGATTCACTGTGTTTCTGGGTCTCTGTCGCAGCAGCTTTCCCTGTCACTAGCCGATACAGTACTTCAACAGAGGTTAGTATATGGGGACGGCTGCCTTGAAAACGCTAAGTCTGAGTCAAAAATCCTCATTTAAGAGCTTCTATTTGGGAAACTCAGTATAATAAGTCACTCAAGTCTAACAAGGATTCCAGCTAGTGACACTGTGTTTACTTCTAGGGTCTAACATTTTACCCTAGAATTCTGTTGGATGCTAGGCCGCAGATAGCACTGCTTTTGCACCAAAGTTCAGGCTGGGTTCTCCTAGCGAATGTTCAGCAAGGGCGTTGATCAGATTTCCCCCTTTTCAGCTTTAAGATAAATTGGTTTCGAATTGTCACAAGTATTTCACTGAGTTGACATCTTGGAGTTCCCCAAGAATGGAGGTCACATTCCCTTCCACACAGGGATCTAAAGGGAGGGGAGGGCTGGGCGTGGTGGCTCACGCCTATAATCCCAGCACTTTGAGAGGTGGTCAGATTACTTAAGGTCAGGAGTTCAAGATCCTCCTGGCCAACATAGTGAAACCCTGTCTCTACTAAAAATACAAAAATTAGCCAGGTGTGGTGGCAGGTGCCTGTAGTCCCAGCTACTCAGGAGGCGGAGGCAGGAGAATCACTTGAGTCTGGGAGGCGAAGGTGGCAGTGAGCTGAGATCATGCCACTTGTACTCCAGCCTGGGTGACAGAGCAAGACTCCGTCTCAATAAAAAAAAAATAATAATGATAAAAGGCAGGGGAAGTCCCAATTCACCTGGATGTTGTAATCACTGTGGCAGCAAAGGGCACAGCCTCTCTATCTGTACACATGGACGTGTGAGGTGGCATTTTAGCACCACATGACCAATTCTGCTGTTTCTCAGTCGTCCTAGGCTGGAGCTGAATGTCCTGGCCCCTGAAGGGAGTGCAGGGAATGAAGTGCCCTCCCACCCAGACACCCAGGGCTCCGTCTTCGGTCGGAACACAGTCCCCCTCCAGGGGGATGACTCTTCCCCACTCTGACTTCAACCACTTTGGCAAGCTTGATGCATTTTACAGTATGGTTCTCAATTACTCAATTTAAATCCTGATTGCCTGATAGCATCTGGCTGATCTAATCACACCTAATCACACAGATGCTAAACAAGTCCAGGGATCAGAAGCTTTGGGCACGGCATGGGTTGTAACGGACTTGAGAGACAACCACAGTTTCTTAGGAAGAGCACAGGGGGTCTGAACGATGCTGGGGCCTGCTGGTCACCTGTCACCTTATCTGGTTCTTATTAAGGTCAAGAAAATTACTGAAGGTTGGCAAACCAGCGGTTATACTTAAGGACATTTGACAAATTAGTGCAGAATAAACAACAGAAAGAGAAACCAGATCCACCTTCCGTGGGACCCTTCGCGCCATCCACCCCCTCGCCTCGCTGGCCACCCAGATGCTCCCTGACCATTGCTTTGGCCTTGCAGGTAGAAACCAAAAAATCTTAATTGACAGGAGAAGATGTTAGGAGTCTACTTGTGGCCTGAGGCTTTACAACAGCCCTCACTGAGCGCGATGTTAATTCTTTCTGACTGCTGGGTTATTCAAGTCAACACCGTGGTCCAGTTTGAGTAACTTGTAAGGAAGAACATGAACCCATGACCTGTGTGTTTGTACAATCTGTAAACCTTACAGCCTAGAATGAATTCATTTTCATTCAAGTCTTATCACAGCTCTACCAAGGTGGGCAGATCACCGCTCAGGGGAGGCAAAGGCAGTTCAGAGACGGCGTGGCTGGGCCGTGTCTCAGCCTCCTAGAGCTGCAAGAACAAATCACTACAAACCGTGAGATTCTAGGCAACAGAAGTTTATTCTCTCACAGCTCTGGAGACTGGAAGTCCAAAATCAAGGTAGGGTCACACTCCCTCTGAAGGCTGCAGGGGAGAGTCCTTCCTCCTCTTTTCCTACCATCTGGTGACCCCTGGCAGTACTTGGCATTCATTCCTTGATTTGCAGACATCACTCCAATCTCCGCCCCCATCTTCATATAACCCACTTCTCTGTGTCTCTCTTGTTTCTTTTTTTGAGACAGAGTCTTGCTCTGCCACCAGTCTGGAGTGCAGTGGTGTGATCTTGGCTCACTGCAACCTCCACCTCCCGGGTTCAAGCGATTCCTCTGCCTCAGCTTCCTGAGTAGCTGGGACTACAGGTGCACATGACCACGGGCCCAGTTAATTTTTTGTATTTTTGTAGAGACGGGGTTTCACCACGTTGGCCAGGATGGTCTCGATCTCCTGATCTCATGATCCACCTGCCTCGGCCACCCAAAGTGTTGGGATTACAGGCGTGAGCCACTGCGCCAGCCTCATCTTCACTTCTTATAAAAAAGATACCAGCCATTGGTCTTAGGTCCCACTCTAATCCAGTATGACCTCAACTTCATCATATCTGCAAAGACTCACTTTTCAAATAAAGTCATATTCTGAAGTTCTGGGTATATAATATGAATTCTGGGGGTAAACTATGAACTCAGTATAGTCAGGAACCCAGAAATGTGGCTACAAGTCTGTGCTCACCACTACAAAGAATCAGATTTTGTTATTGCTCTTTGTAATACCTACAAGAAACGCCTCTCTGAGAACTGTAGGGCGTTTCAGGGCTGTGGGGCAGGAATATATCTTAGCGTGATGGGAGCATGAACTGAGAAGCAGAATTTATAACCTATACTCACCTCAATGTTTTCATTTGTAAAATGAGAAAACTGAGACCCAACCAGCTAAGTTATTTGCCCAAAGTCACTAAATAGCTAATAAGTAGTGAAAATAAGATGAGAATCCCATATCATTCATTCATTCATTCATTCAACACATACTATGTCAGGCATCGCACTGAAGAAATGAGGAAGTGGGTGAAGGTGGAATATGATTCCTTTTTTTTTTTTTGAGATGGAGTCTCACTGTGTCACCCAGGCTGGAGTGCTGTGGCGTGATCCCCGCTCACTGCAACCTCCACCTCCTAGGTTCAAGCGGTTCTCCTGCCTCAGCCTCTGGAGTAGCTGGGACTACAGGCATGTGGGAGGTGGGAAGGGAAGGCATATCTGGACTGACCACCAGGGAGACGGTGCTGTGGTGTTCAGTGCGCTTAGGAAAAGAGAAAGGGTGTGCTGTGAGTTCACATGGGGCCAGGCTGAGCTTAGGGGTCTTTAGGAAACTGAAAAGAACACGGCCAGCAGACAGGAGGACAGATAGGGATGGAGTTTACAGGGAGTTTGGGGTGAAGATGGAGATGAGCAACTCATGACAACATGCAGGGGCAGTGGAAGTCCTGGCTGTGGGAGGCTCACGGGAAAGGGGGAGCATGGGTCAGAAGGCTGGGCTGGGTGCAGAGCCTTGGCCCAAAGCAGCATGAGGAAGAGGAAGGAAGTCCTGTGCTCACTTCTTCCCTCCCTCCCTCCCTTTTGTTTCTTTTTTTTTGGACAGTCTTGCTCTTGTCACCCAGGCTGGAGTGCAGTGGTGCGATCTTGGCTCACTGCAACCTCCACCTCCCAGGTTCAAGCAATTCTCCTACCTCAGTCTCCTGAGTAGCTGGGATTACAGGCACCCACCACCATGTCCAGCTAATTTTTGCTTTTTTTTTTTTTCTTTTTAGTAAAGACGGGGTTTTACCACATTGTCCAGGCTGGTCTTGAACTCCTGACCTCTGGCGATCCGTCTGCCTCGGTCTCCCAAAGTGCTGGGATTACAGACATAAGCCATCACTTCCAGCCTTTGTTTTTGTTGTTATTGACAGAGTCTCACTCCATCGCCCAAGCTGGAATGCAGTGGATCAATCTCGGCTCACTGCAACCTCCGCCTCCTGAGTTCAAGCAATTCTTCTGCCTCAGCCTCCTGAGTAGCTGGGATTACAGGTGCCTACCACTACACCCAGCTACTTTTTTTTTTTTTTTTTTGTATTTTTAGTAGAGATGGGGTCCACCATGTTGGCCAGGTGGGTCTTGAACTCCTGACCTCAAATAATCCACCTGCCTCAGCCTTCCAAAGTGCTGGGATTACTGACATGAGCCACCGCACCCGGCCTAGTAGGTTTCTTTCTATGCCCTTCAGTTTGCACTTTTCAGATTTCTGGAGGTAAAAGATTTTAGTGCCAATAAAACTAATATTCTTTTTTTTTTTTTTGAGACGGAGTTTTGCTCTTGTTACCCCGGCTGGAGTGCAATGGCGCGATCTCGGCTCACCGCAACCTCTGTCTCCTGGGTTCAAGCAATTCTCCTGCCTCAGCCTCCCGAGTAGCTGGGACTACAGGCGTGCGCCACCATGCCCAGCTAATTTTTTTTTGTACTTTTAGTAGAGACGGGGTTTCACCATGTTGACCAGGATGGTCTCAATCTCTTGACCTCGTGATCCACCCCTCTCGGCCTCCCTAAACTATTCTTTACAGACCAAATAGTAAATGGTGCTAAACGGAAAAGAGACAGATGAGCTATGGAGTCACCACGGACATCAGATGACGCAGCATGGATGGACAGTGTGTTGTTCAATGAGGCTGCCGGCCATCGCCGCTGGGTGCAATGTGGGGCCTGCTCTTGGGAGGTATCCATCTATATCGGAAACCATGCAGACAAGCCGGTTCCGTGAATTATCTGAAGCACATGCATTGTACTTCACAGACTTTGTAGTACAAAACCACCAGCATGAATTTAGTGGGTCATGCTTTGATCGGGGAGAATGAGTTCACGGCAGCTCATCCATCCACTCCTCCCAGCCTGACTCTCTTCCATCCCATCCCATCAGTGCGGTTTTTTAGTCATCTTGCTGGGGTTAGGGTGCAGCCTCCAACTTCAGAGCAGAGCCACACTAGCAGCTGCCATGAGGCCAGCTTCCCTGCCTTTCCCCTGGAGCGTTTCTCCTGCCCAGCCCAGGGCCCAGCCCCTTCCCCTCACCATGGTCCACTCTGAGGTGGGACTTCAAGGTTGTCCAAGTCAGATGAGGTGGCTCCATCCTCCGGGACCAGCTACAGGAAGTGCTCTTTCTAAAGGCTGCTGCCACCTACATTTTACTCTGACCCTTTCCTTTTTAAAAATTACCAAATTCACATTAAAATGCTTGAATCAAAAAAGTATTGAGGTAAATTCACTTATGATAAATTAATCATTTTAAAATGAACAACTCAGTGACATTTAGTACGTTCACAATGTTGTGCAACCGCCACCCTATTTAGTTCCAAAGCACTTCCGCAGCTTCAGAATAAAGCCTCATTCCACGAAGCAGCTCTCCCCACTTCCCCGTCCTCCCAGATACTAGCAACCAACAGTCTGCTTTCGGTCTCTGCAGACTTACCTATTATGGACATTTCACATAAATAAAATCACAAAATACGCAGTCTTTCGTGACTGGATTCTTCCTTTCTTTTTTTTTTTTTTTTTAAAAAGGTGAGTGGCTCTTGTTACCCAGACTGGAGTGCAATGGCGCGATCTCGGCTCACCGCAACCTCCGCCTCCTGGGTTCAGGCAATTCTCCTGCCTCAGCCTCCTGAGTAGCTGGGACTACAGGCACGCGCCACCATGCCCAGCTAATTTTTTGTATTTTTTAGTAGAGACGGGGTTTCACCGTGTTGACCAGGATGGTCTCGATCTCTTGACCTCGTGATCCACCCGCCTCAGCCTCCCACAGTGCTGGGATTACAGGCATGAGCCACCGTGCTCGGCCATGAGTTACTTTTTATTTGTGATGAATAAGAACTTGTGGAAAGACACCTTGAAACTGTCTAAACTTGATCCTTATCAAACTTTCAATATATTCGACTTTCGGTTGCTATCAGTAGGCACTCAAGCGTTTCTGTTTTATTCAGTAGGCGACAATTCATTACTATCAATTTTTATTGTGATGCATAAATTGTCCTGGATTTGGCCAGTGGGAACCCCTTAAAGCTGGTTCCTGTGTCTTTCTCGAATGTCTTTATCACTTTTGACTCATTTCTTGCTTTCCTACTGTTGCATTTTCAAAGTGCTAGAATAAGGCTCCTGTTTCCAATTCCTACCAAACTGCTGTTTTCCTCCTTCTCTCATCCTGGCCATGTGTGTCTGTCAAGATAAAAAAGCACTGCAAGAGGCTGGGCGCTGTGACGCACGCCTGTAATCCCAGCACTTTGGGAGGCACAGGGGGGCGGATCACCTGAGGTCAGGAGTTCAAGACCAGCCTGGCCAACATGGCGAAACCCATCTCTACTGAAAAAATTACAAAATTTAGCTGGGCATTGTGGCGCATGCTTGTAGTCCCAGCTACTTGGGAGGCTGAGGCAGGAGAATCACTTGAACCCGGGAGGCGGAAGTTGCAGTGAGCCGAGATCACGCCATCGCACCCCAGCCTGGATGACAGAGCGAGACTCTGTCTCAAAAAACAAAAAACAAAACAAAACAAAACAGAAACACTTCCACAGACTGTATTCCAGCCTTCAGATGTCAGCACTGTTTAAAATGCTCGATACTAGGAAGAAGCGTCCCTGGTAACCAGTCCCCAGGCAGTACCTCTCACCCTCTCCTCACCTCCTTTTCTCTCCGTGACTCTGGAGCCTGAATGCAGCTTACAAGACAAGCCTAACTTTTTCTCTGATTACCCTGCCTTCTTTCCCTTGGAACCAGGGCTGAAAGATTTTTCTGTGTTTTTTTTTGAGATGGATATTTACTCTGTCGCCCAGGCTGGAGTGCAGTGCTGTGATCTCAGCTCACTGAAACCTCCACCTTCCAGCTTCAAGTGATTCTCCTACATCAGCCTCTTGGGTAGCTGGGATTACAGGCACCCACCCCACGCCTGGTTAATTTACTATTTTTTTTTAGTAGAGATGGGGTTTCACCATGTTGGCCAGGCTGGTCTTGAACTCCTGACCTCAGGTGATCTGCCTGCCTCAGCCTCCTGAAGTGCTGCAATTCAGGTGTGAGCCACCGCGCCCAGCCCAGTGCTGAAAGATTTTGAATTCTTTACCCGACAAAGCAAAAACAGAGCCAGTGGTTATAACTTGGTTAGACATATCAAAAGGTGAATTCATAGTCTGGGGCCCATGACTAGCTGGGCATCCTGGACCTCCAGCTGGCCAGGTTTGAAACGGGTTCACCTCTTCTTACAGACAAGATGCAGGAATCCCTCCCATGTTTTCAAAGTCTGCTCAGTTGCCTATTGCTTCTCTCAAAGAGAACTGGAAGTGAGAACAGATGAGCAGGGTGAGAGGGGAGGCCAGGATCGTCCAGAGTGGGAGACAGTGAAACAGACGCTCTGTGTCTTGTCATGATGCTCATCTGCTCCTACTGGAATGCCGGGCATTGATTTGGGGGCAGCACCGGGGGTTCCATGGCTGTGCAGGTGAGCTAAGGTGGAGGTAATGTGGCTGCCTGGACCTCCTTTTTCAGATCAACACTGACAGAATGGAGGGTCAGAGAGTCCACAAGGAAACACTATGTTTTGCTGTGATTTCCACTTCCCTTCCCCACTCCTATCTTCTAAGAGACTTGCAAGCTGGACACAGTGGCTCACGCCTGCAATCCCAGCACTTTGGGAGGCCAAGGCGGGCGGATCGTCTGAGGTCAGGAGTTCAAGACCAGCCTGACCAACGTGGTAAGAACTCGTCTCTACTAAAAATATAAAAATTAGCTGGATGTGTTGCTACGCACCTGTAGTCCCAGCTACTTGGGAGGATGGGGCATGAAAATCACTTGAATCCTTGAGATGGAGGTTGCAGTGAGCTGAGATTGTGCTGCTGCACTCCAGCCTGGGTGACAGAGTGAGACTCTGTCTCAAAAAAAAAAAAAAGAGAGAAAGAAAAGAAATACTTGGGAGCTGCCTCCCTAGAAGCACATTCTGAGCATATTTCAGACGTCTGTGTTGGAAGGGGACTGCACAGACTCTCCTCCCGTTGTGGAGATGTCTGCACAGTGACAAGCTGATGGGCAGAATTAGAATGCGGTTTATGCTCTGCTTAAACAAGGGTAATCAGAAATGGAATCAGTGCAGGCGAAATTTAAGATTTGCTACTTCCATAAATAAAAGCATGAATAACAGGGGTCTCTGAAATGTAAGGTCACAAGCTTAGTTTGGGGCACTGCAGATGTTTGCAGAATGGCCGCCCTAATGATTATGCTACAGATGAGCTTTCAACACCCTGTCCAGGTTACCACTTCCTCCCTTCCCCCAAAAAGTTGAATCCTATGTTGAATTGAATATGAATATGAATTGCTCTAATTCTGTCCGGAGAGTGTAAAACTGTGGGCCAGCCTCAGGCACTGTGGAGCCCTTGCCTCAGAACTCTGGCTTCCAGGAGAGCTAACCTGCAGGGCTCACCAGGTGAACTGATTTATTACTATCATATGGATAATGTGAGATTCTTTAGCCACTTCGGGGAGCCAGCGTCCCCAGAGGCCTTTCTTAGTGGTGCCCACAGTTCCAGCCTAGGGGCTGTGTTTACACACTGATTCGTGTGTATGATTGACAAGAGTACTGCTTCATCACCAGTGCCTGAGGGTTTTGTTTTATTTTGTTTTTTTCGATGGAGTCTCACTTTGTTACCCAGGCTGGAGTGCAGAGGCGCAGTCTCAGCTCCTGAGTTCAAGAGATTCTCCTGCCTCAGCCTCCTGAGTAGCTGGGATTACAGGTGCACACCACCAAGCCCAGCTAATTTTTGTATTTTTAGTAGAGACGGGGTTTCACCATGCTGGCCAGGCTGGTCTTGAACTCCTGACCAAAAGTGATCCTCCCACCTTGGCTTCCCAAAGTGTTGGGATTACAGGAGTGAGTCACCGTGTGCAACCAGTGAGCTTTCAATCTCCTTATACAGAAAAACTGTCTATTCTTAATCATTAAAAGTAGCATCAGGCCGGGCTTGGTGGCTCACACCTGTAATTCCAGCACTTTGGGAGGCCAAGGAGAGTGGATCACAAGGTCAAGAGATCAAGTGTGTTGTTAGACTAGGTGAGGTTAGATTCTGATCTCAGCTTAATTTTTATTTAGTCTTTGCAACTCCAAGACACGTGAGTAGTAGTATGAATCCTAATTCTGTTCTCAAAGCTTTTGCTATGTTACTTTGGTTCTGTGCTAAGCATATGCAGCTGAGAGGTGAGGCTGGAACTTTTGTGGTTCATAAAAAGAGTTAGATGAGGCCGGGTGTGGTGGCTCACACCTGTAATCCCAGCACTTTGGGAGGCCAAGTTTGGCAGATCACTTGAGGCCAGGAGATTGAGACCAGCCTGACCAACATGGTGAAACCCTGTCTCTACTAAAAATACAAAAATTAGCCAGGTGCTGTGGCAGGCACCTGTAATCTCAGCTACTCAGGAGGCTGAGGCAGGAGAATCTCTTGAACCAGGGAGGTGGTGGTTGCGGTGAGCCGAGATCACAACATTGCACTCCGGCCTGGGCAACAAGAGCGAGAAAAAAAAAAAATCAGGAGAGGATCCATTTCTTTCCTTCTCTCCTCTCCAGGATTTCTGCCATACTCTCCAGTTCACAAGGGTAGCTTTTCCTATTTCCCTGATCAGAAAGACAGAGCTTATCTTCAAGATTTAGCCTGTGTGCAGTCACCACTGTGGAATTCTTAACTGGGGCCCGTTCCCGGGACAAAGCTGTGAGAGAAAGGAGAAAAAGAAAACAACAAAAAAAAAGGATCACAGGGGTCCCTTGCCCCCGTTCCTCTGGCCAGCCACGTGGGTTTCCATCAGAACATTCGCTACCTGCACGACCACTGTTGCAGCTCTGCTCCTGCGCCCGCTCAGGGCAAAGCCACAAGAATAAGGAGAAAACAAACAGAAAGGAAACTCCCATCCACACAGGTCACCTCTCGGCTTCTGCCTGTCCTCTGCAATCCACATGCTCTTGTGTGCTTTTTGAGTCCTCAGGGAGTTGCTTTTTCTGTTTTCCCAGCGTCTTTGCTGCTGTCCGCAGGAGAGACGGACTGCGGAGGGCTTGCTCCATCCTAGGCTCTCTGTGCGACTCCCTCTGCCCAGAACGCTCTTCCTGTCTTGTCTGCTGAGCACCTATTCCATCCCCATAACTTGCATCAGCTGTCCTGATCTCCAGGGGATCTTTCCTGACCACTTTCACCTTTTAAATTCAGAGCCAAGGAAGGGGTGGGGGGTGGTGCCTCCGTCACAGCAGCCCCTAGCCCTGATCATGCTGTCTGTCTCCCCAGCAACCAGCAGCTCGGGTAGGAGAAAGACTTCCTCTTTCATGCACATCGCTGCATGCCCAGCTTGTGGAAAGCTGATGAAAGAATGATTATTTCTATTATCTATCTGATTCTCTACTAAAGAGATAGAATGGACATCTAAAAATAGTAATCACAATAACACAGACTCCACAATGTTTAAATGCTGTGAGCCGAAGATGGAGGGTCCTCTGAGCCTTTGCCTGGCCAGAGTACAGATGAAAAACACAAGCCTGAAGACTGTGGCTTTAGCAGTCCTTTCAAAGATAATCTAGTACTTCAGTCTATGGCCATATGACCAATTCCTTTTTTTTTTTTTTTTTTTGAGACAGAGTCTCGATCTGTCTCCCAGGCTGGAGTGCAGTGGCGCAAACTTGGCTCACTGCAACCTCTGCCTACTGGGTTCAAGCGAGTCTCCTGCCTCAGCTTCCTGAGTAGCTGGGATTACAGGCACACGCCACCACTCCTGACTAATTTTTTTTATTTTTAGTATTTCTCCAGTAGAGACAGGGGTTCACCATGTTGGCCCAGCTGGTCTCAAACTCCTAAACTCAGGTGATCTGCCCACCTTGGCCTCCCAAAGTGTTGGGATTACAGGCGTGAGCCACTGTGCGTGGCCACTAATTCCATTTTGACATGGCATTGTTTCAACAGAAAGGCTATTTTTACAAAGCAGAAAGTGACAGTTAGAGGAAAATGATAATTTTGAGTTTTCCATTTAATTTTTTAACTGAAGAAGTGACAAAAGCTGTCATATTCCAGTGCCTAGCATTATTCAAGAAGAATGAATCTTCTATAAACATTCCTTGGGCAAACCATTTTCACATTCCTGAAGAATTAACTTTTTTAAAAAACAGGATGGCTTTGTTCTGAAGTATCAAGGTTTTGCTTTACATTGTGTGTGTGTAAATTTACTTACAATTTCATTTGCTTCCTCTGAGATTTTTAGCACTAAGACAGATCAAAGAAGGTTTCCTTGTTGTCTTTGAATCCACTACTATTTCCTCTCCCAGCTCTTCGGCCAACTGGTTATTTGCTTGGCCAAGAGTGCTATTTGCAAACTGGCTCCCGAAAACTGGGAGAAGAAGGGTTGCCGGTAAATTGCAGCTTGTGGGGAAGTCACACAGCTGACTTTCTGGAATGTGGGGAACTGCTGACCTCAAACGTAGGTCCAAGGAGGAACCAGAGCCTGCTGAGGACCCACTCTGAGGCGCTGGTTGATGCGGGCAGTGCCAGGCTGATGAGGAAGGGTTTGCCAGAAGCAGGTCAGGGCCCCAGCATGGCAAAGGGGCTCTGGGGCCTTGGAAGAGGTAACGATGATTGACATCTTTGTAGACCGACCCTGTGACCCACGCAAAGCCACAGGAATGATATCTCTTTCTTTTGCTTTCCCCTTTTGTCCTGGGACAGTACTTTTCTTCCTTCCCCATCTTCCCAGCCTTATTTTGCAAACTTCCAGGCATTAAAAAAAAATTAGTTTTTAGAGCAGTTTTAGGTTCACAGCAAAGGTGAGCAGAAAGTACAGAGTTCCCATATATCTCCTGTCCCCAAACAGGCACAGCCTCCCCCCATGAACATCCCAGAGTGGTCCATTTGTGACCATCAGTCACCATCACTGACACATCATTATCACCTGAAGTCCATAGTTCACAGCAGGGCTTGCTCTTGGCACTGTGCATTCCATGGGCTTTGACAGATGTCTAATGACACGTGCTCACTATTACGCTGTCACACAGAGGAGTTTCCTGCCCCACCTATTCATCCGAATGCTGGCAGCCACCGATCTATATACTGTCTCCACACTTCTGCCTTTCCAGGATGTGATATGGTGGGAATCCGTATGTAGCCTTTTCTGACTGATTCTTTCACTCAGCAGTACGTATTTAAGTCTCTTCCAGGTTGTGTCGTGACTTGGCAGCTCTTCTTTTTTAGTACTGGATACTATTCCATTGTCTGGGTGTTTCACGGTTTATTCAGTCACCTCTCAAGCACATCTTGGTTGCTTCCGAGTTTGGGCAATTATGAATAAAACTGCTATAAACATCTGTGTGCAGGTTTTTGTGTGAACATGAGTTTTCAACTCAGGAAAATTCCATGGAATGCAACTGCTGGAGCATATGGGAAGGAGGCGTCATTTGGTAAGAAACTGCCAAACTATCTTCCAAAGTGGCTGTTGCATTTTGCATTCCCAACAGCAATGAACAAGAGTGTCTGTTTCTCCATATCCTGGCCAGCATTGGGTATCTCAGGGTTTTGGATTTTGGTCATTCTAAATGGTGTGTAGAGGTATCTCCTCCTTTTCATTTGCATTTTTCTAATGACATGATGCTGAGTTTCTTTTCAAATGCTTATTTGCCATCTTTGTATCTTCTTTGGTGTGATGCCTTTGCAAAACTTTGGCTCATCTTTAATAGGATTCTGTTTTGTTTTCTCACCGTTGAGTTTTGAGTTCCTTTGTATTCTGGGTAACAGCATTTATCAAATATGTCTTGCAAATGTTTCCTACCTATCTGTGGCTTATCTGCTCATTCTCTTGACCTTCCCAAACGTTACAAAGCTCATGGGCAGGGCCTGGACTAGAGGGAGGCTAGTGAAGGACCTAGAACTGAATTTAAAGAGGTTCAGTCTCAGGTACGATGTGACATGACCAAGCACCCTTTTACATTCTCACCTAATTCTGGCCCTGCTGATGTATTCAGACCTCAGCTGCACTAACGTCCAGGCCTACCCACCCCAGTGTCTACTAAGCAAATTTGTCACTCTCTGATAGGACCTTTCCCTGGACCATTGCTGCATAGACAGCAGCTTCAAAAAGAACACCAGGCTGGACACAGTGGCTCATGCCTGCAATCCCAGCACCTTGGGAGACCAAGGCGGGTGGATCACCTGAGGTCAAGAGTTTGAGACCAGCCTGACCAACATGGTGAAACCCCATCTCTACTAAAAATACAAAAATTAGCTGGGCATGGTGGTGAGTGTCTGTAATTCTAGCTACTTGGGAGACTGATGCAGGAGAATCGCTTGAACCCAGAGGCAGAGGTTGCAGTGAGCTGAGATCACGCCACTGCACTCCAGCCTGGGTGACAGAGCAAGACTCCATCTCAGATTTTAAAAAAAAAAACAAAAAGAAAAGAACACCAACTTAGAACCCAAATCAGAAACTGTCTCTGGGACTGAGACTTTCTCATGACAAACAGGAGGAGGAGAAAGGCACCGTCGCTGCTGACAGAGCCGAAGGGAGGCTGTGTCATGGCAGCATGACTTTCCGAGAGTTGCCTTCTCTCTCCTAGCTTGGGTTTTCACACCTGTGGAATAGGTAACATGCACTCACCCCACGATATAGTTTTAGATTAAATGAGATCATGTGGGTGAAGTTTAGAAAACTGTCACGGCATGGGGGCTACAAGGAAGTGGCAGCTCTGATCACCATGGATGCACACAGGAACCAGCTGTGGCGTAAGTCTGTGTTTTAGACTTGTGCTGCAGGCTGTTTATGACGGCCTCTCCCCAGGACATTGTTGGAACCTGCAAGCTTCCGGGGATGTTAACTTCATCTGAGAGGAAGACTGGAGTATAGTGAACTCTTGGAAAGGAAAACTGAGTTCCTTAGTTTCTTTTTTTTGAGACGGAGTTTCGCTCTTGTTGCCCAGGCTGGAGTGCAATGGTGTGATCTTGGCTCACCGCAACCTCCGCCTCCTGGGTTCAGGCAATTCTCCTGCCTCAGCCTCCCGAGTAGCTGGGACTACAGGCACACGCCACCATGCCCAGCTAATTTTTTGTATTTTTAGTAGAGACGGGGTTTCACCATGCTGACCAGGATGGTCTCGATCTCTTGACCTCGTGATCCACCCGCCTCGGCCTCCCAAAGTGCTGGTATTACAGGTGTGGGCCATCGCGCCCGGCCTTTAGTTTCAACTGCTTGAGACGGGATAATATTTTGTGATATCAACCAATACTTCCCCACTCAAAGAAGGGATGGGTGTGACGGGTTAAAAAACAGACATGGCCCAAGAGTCTTTCTGCCTTTTGTTTCTAAAAGCCTAAACCCCGGAGATGAGAAAGAATTCAGAGCACAGGGGGGATAATGCCTTGGCCAGAAGCAGGTGGAAGAGCGCTGCTCCAAGGACGAGAGAATGACCCTTTCTGCAAGTTGGGGTGGCTGGGGGCCACAAAGCCTTGTTAGGAGATGTTGGGGGGGGGTTGCAAAACCCTAGAACAAAATGGCCACTTGAAGCGGAGGAGGTCATGGGCAGGCTTATGGAGAGTTTTGTGCCCCCAGGCAGGACCCAAGACCACCAAAAGCAACCAGCCTAAAGAGCCCACACCCAGATGATGGTGTCC
Source organism: Sapajus apella (assembly GCF_009761245.1). NCBI lineage: Eukaryota > Metazoa > Chordata > Mammalia > Primates > Cebidae > Sapajus > Sapajus apella. Next base: position 11,997,422 of record NW_022436989.1, on the reverse strand, counting down.
TACTGGTCACCCAGAGGACAGATGCCTGGCCCTGCGTCAGTTCTGGGGGAACACTGAGGCAACCCCAAGCAGGCCAACCAGGCAGGATAATGCATGCTTCAATTTGAGTTTTAAAAAATTTAGAAAAGTCACTTTTCCCCACATATTCGAATGTGTGGATTGAAACTCACATCATCCCTATTCACTTTCATCCGTAGGTGCTAGGCGGTGGTACTTTTTTTTTTTTTTGAGACAGAGCCTTGCTCTGTTTCCTAGGCTGGAGTGCAATGACACAAGCTCGGCTCACTGCAACCTCTGCCTCCTAGTTCAAGCGATTCTCCTGCCTCAGCCTCCCTAATAGCTGGGACAACAGGCACATACCACCACGCCCAGCTAATTTTTTGTATTTTTAGTAGAGACGGCATTTTACCGTGTTAGCAGGATGGTCTCGATCTCCTGACCTCATGATCCACCCACCTCGGCCTCCCAAAGTGCTGGGATTACAGGTGTGAGGGCGGTGGCCCTAACAGCTTCCCTGCAGCAAGCCCAGCCTCCTTTCTCTCTGTGCTTCCTCTCACGGGTTGCCATTCCCTTCACTTTTGTGTCTGTAGAGTCTTCAGCTTCCTTTGGTTCTGAGCAGTACCTGGAAGATGGACACGCATTTCCTCTCTGAGCAAAATTGGCACTTGTTCTCCTTGGAAGTGATAAACTCGAACACTTGCTTGATTTTTTTGTTTGTTTGTTTTTCGAGATGGGGTCTCACTCTGTTGCCTAGGCTAGTGCAAGGGTGCGACCACAGCTCACTGCAGCCTCAAATTCTTGGGCTCAAGAGATCCTCCCGCTTCAGCCTCCTGGGTGGCTGAGACCACAGGCACCTGCCACCATGCCCCGCCAATTAAAATACATACATATTTTTTCTTTTTTTAAACACAGGGGCTTGCTTTGTTGCCCAGGCTGCTTGTAAACACCTGGCTTCAAGCCATCCTCCGACTTCGGCTTCCCAAAGTGCCGGGATTACAGGTGTGAGCCACCACACCAGGCTGGGATAATTCTTCCGAAACATCAAATGCAATTACAAGAAACAAAAAAATTGGTCCCAACTTCTCCCATATGGTATGAAAAATTAAATAATTTCAATGCGGTTGTCTTTACTCTCAGGGATGTAGACCTTTCCTACTTGCATGCTTTTGCTTCCGCTATTTTACTCACTCCACCCCTCCTCGACTCAGCACCCAGCTCTTGCGAAAAGCCATCTCTGCCCATCTTCAAGGGTTCATTCTGAGGCTAGCAGCCTCTCAAAGCTTTCTGTCTTTCTTTCTTTAAGCTTCATTTTCCCTCCCTCCTTCCCTCCTTCCTTCCTTCCTTCCTTTTTTTTCTCCTTCCTTCCTTCCTCCCTCCCTCCCTCCCTCCCTCCCTCCCTTGCTTCTTCCTTTCTTAGATGGAGTCTCCCTCTGTTGCCCAGGCTGGAGTACAGTGGCACAATCTCAGCTCACTGCAACCTCTGCTTCCCGGGTTTCAGCAATTCTTCTGCCTCGGTGTACTGTAGTTGGGATTACAGGTGCATGCCACCATGCTCTGCTGACTTTTATATTTTTAGTAGAGACGAGGTTTCACCATGTTGACCAGGCTGGTCTCAAACTCCTGGCCTCAGGTAACCTGCCCATCTCAGCCTCCCAAAGTGCTGGGATTACAGTGTGAGCCATGGTGCCCACCTGAAAGCTTTCTTGAGCTCGCCAGCCACCTTGATCCCTGGACCTGAGCACTCTCCTTCATTTCTGACACTTCTGGGTTTTTATTGTCCTCACTGCATTATTCACCTCTACTTATCCTTTCTCATGTTGATGGACAATGAGTTATTTCCAATATTTTGCTGTGTACAACGATGTTATGAGCATGTCTCTTGCATGAGAATTCTTCCAGGGTAAATACTGTAATAGGAGCCGGGCGCGGTGGCTCACACCTGTAATCCCAGCACTTTGGGAGGCCGAAGCAGGTGGATCACGAGGTCAGGAGATCAAGACCATCCTGGCTAACACGGTGAAACCCCATCTCTACTGAAAATACAAAAAATAATAATAATTAGCCAGGCGTGGCGGCACGTGCCAGTAGTCCCGGCGACTGGGGAGGCTGAGGCAGGAGAACGGAGGTTGCAGTGAGCTGAGATTGTGCCACTGTACTCCAGCCTGGGCGACAGAGTGAGATTCCATCTGAAAAAAAAATACTATAATAGGATGAGTTGGTGGGTAGAGATGCCACATGTCTACCCTTCCCTGTCTGTGAAAACAGAATGCGAGTAGCCTCCATTTCCCATAACTTCACATACACCAAACACACACTCTCACGAAAGAGGCTGGTCATCTTTATTCAAGACATTCAAGAATTGTCTTGTGGGACTGTTTCAGAAGGATCTGCAAATTGTCAGCACCTGAAAGCTGCCAGATACACATCTTCAAATGCTGTAAGTACTTGCATGTTTGCTGCTGAAAACAGCAGCCTATGGCTCAACTACTTGAATAATCAAGACCAACAGCCGGATAATGCCACTCTCATCTCTTATCAGATGCCGTCATCAAGGCTGAGCAGCCAAAGCCAGGTGTTTTGTTTGTCCCGGGAATTCTGATGAGAGCACACAGTTTGCAAAGTGCCAGCCAGCACAGCCTGAGACAGCAATTCAAGTCCCCTGGAGCAGGGCTGCCTGTCATACACAAGGCCTGCCTGATGGCTCAAGCTGCCCTAGGAATGACCAGAAAAGCCACCACGGGAGTGTGGACACAGCTCAGAATAACCTAGACACATGGCCCGTAGACTCAAGGGACACAGGCTGTGGAAGAGAAGCTCTGAAACACTACTGTAGCTGATGTTAGAACAAAATTAATTGGGTGGCCAGAGGTAGCGATGGCTGTTTTGCCTAGGGTTCTGACCTAAGCAAACTAAACCCAACTCAATGTCAAGATAAAATGAAACTTAAGCCTAACCAATCACAAGCCACCAGCTAACTTCTAATGAGAGACCTCCACTTTTTTTTTTTTTTTTTTTTTTTTTTGAGACAGAGTCTTACTCTGTCACCCAGGCTGGAGTGCAGTGGCATGATCTCAGCTCACTGCAACCTCCACCTCCCTGGTTCAAGCAATTCTCCTGCCTCAGCCTCCTGAATAGCTGGAATTACAGGCGTGCGCCACCACACCCAGCGAATTTTTGTATTTTTAGTAGAGAGGGGGTTTCACCATGTTGGTCAGGCTGGTCTCAAACTCCTGACCTCATGATCCACCAGCCTCGGCCTCCCAAAGTGTGAGCCACCACGCCCAGCTGAGACTCTCCACTTTAACTGATCAAATATTTTTTTCTTTGTCTTGCTTCCAAGAACACCTTATAAATGTTTATCCCTCAGTGGAGCCCTGAACCTTTTGCAGTTTGATGCTACCCAATTAATGAATCACCCTCTGCTCGAATGAGCTCTCTAAAATTTTAGTGTGCCTACATTGATCTTTCCACACTGGTTACACACTGCTGTATCCGCTGGGAACCCCTGGGAACCACTGTCCTGCAGTATGCAGCACTGAGGACTGATGGGCACTGATGTCATGAGAGGAGGCACGGTGCCTGGACCCTCAAGTGGCAGTTAAAGCAGAAGCATTCACACTGTTTGCATGCCCAGCATAGCTTTTTCCTTTTCTCTTTTTTTTTGAGATGAAGTTTTGTTCTTGTTGCCTAGGCTGGAGTGCAATGGCGCGACATCGACTCACTGCAATCTCCATCTCCCGAGTAGCTGGGATTACAGGCATGCACCACCACACCCAGCTAATTTTCTATTTTTAGTAGAGATGGGGTTTCTCCATGTTGGTCAGGCTGGTCTCAAACTCCTGACCTCAGGTGATCTGTCCGCCTTGGCTTCCCAAAGCGCTGCGATTACAGGTGTGAGCCACCATGCCCAGTCCTACTTTTTTCTAATTCCTATGAGTGGCAATACGTGGATGAGTTCTCAGTTAACCAAGACAATAAGAATACTTCCTTCTGTGCACACCTCAAATAGCAGAGTTTAAGTCAAGCCTGGGCAGGCATGGGAGGTCAGCAGCAGAGGGCTGTGTGATAAGGCTCACTGCTTCCCAGCTGAACAGCACCTCATGCAAGCAGAGCCTTAGTTGACGTGTTTTTCTTGCTATCTTTTTTTTAGAGACAGGGTCTTGCTCTGTCAACCAGGCTGGGGGGCAGCGGCAGGCCCCTGCAGCCTCCAGCTCCTCCTGGGCTCAAGTGATCCTCCTGCCTTCCCACTGAGGAGCTGGGACTACAGGCGCACAGCACCACGCCCAGCTAGTTATTTTATTTTTTGTAGTGACAGGGTCTCACTAGGTTGTTTAGGCTGCTCTCCAACTCCTGGGCTCAAGCGATCCTCCTGCCTTGGCCTCCCAAAGTGCTGGGATTACAGGATGAGCCACTGCACCTGGCCAACGTGTTTTTCATCTGTGTGCAAAGACTGAATACCTAGGCTGCAAAACGAGCTTCCAGAATTGAATTAGAAAAATCTCCCATACAAGAATGAACAGAGAAGTGGTTCTGGAGCTGTGGTTTAACCAACTGGAAAAAGCAGTTTCAGACAGGAAGAGTGGATGAGAAGCCAGGAGACTTGCTTTTAATCCTATTTCTATTTTTAAAAATTATTTGCATGACTTTGAGCAAGTTTTTTTCTCTCTGCGTTTTAGTCTTCCCTTTTGTAACTGTTTGTCATCTTCCTGCCCCAAAACGATTAGAATTAAGTAAAATGCCTCAGCTGCGAACAAAACCAAGAAGACAACTTGGCAAATTCATAGAATATTAGTCATTGTCATCAGCCTTTGTTGAGATTAAGTAACAACTTAATGGCTTGATTCTGAAAAAACAAAAGCAAAAAGAAAAAACGTAGTCCCTTAGTTTTCATTCTATATTAGAAGCATGGATAAGACTGAATTACTATTCAGAGAATTGTTTTCAAAGAGGAAGGAAGACCTGATCTTGAAGGCTGTCACCACTGACACTGCCGCTCATCTGTTCCATACATTCAAAGGATCTGTCTTAAGGTGGCTATTCAGGCTTTGCAGACAGGCTGATGTCTGCTGCTCAAATACGCCATCCATGGAAGAGAGTATTTTGGCAGCAGTGAAAAAAAAGAAAAAATAGGACTCATTTAAAAAGCCTGGAAATAATCTGGATACTTTCCAGGAAAAACGATGTCGAGTCTGACGCAGTTGTTGTTGTTTTAATGAGTGACACCTGCTGCTGATCCCTGCGCTATGGTTGTTCTTGGAGACTCGTCCCAGAGCAGCAGAGCTGGCGGTATGAGTGGCAGGCTCGGGATGCAGACAGCAATGATAAGTTCCACTTCTTCCCAGCAGCCAAAAAAGCCGCAGATGACAGGATCAGCCCTCTGCCAGCACCCCTACATGAAGCACCTGGAATGACAGGACTTCTCGCGTACCATATGGTGGGACAGTGCTGAGAACCCTCTGAGCAAGACAGTCTGCCAGGGAGGCTGGCTCTGGTTATTTCTCTATTATATTTTAAAATTTAATTTTTTAAAAAATTATTTAAGACAGGGTCTCGCTCTGTTGCCCATGCCGGAGTACAGTGGTGCAATCACAGCTCACTGCAGCCTTGAACTCCTGGGCTCAAGTGATCCTCTTGCCTCAGCCTCTCAAGCAGCTGGGACTACAGGGGCATGCCAGTGTGCTCAGCTAATTTTTAAATTTTTTTGTGGAGACAGAATTTCTTGCTCAGGCTGGCCTCAAACCCTTGGCCTCTTGCAATCCTCCCACCTGGGCCTCCCAAAGTGCTGGGATTATAGGCATAAGCCACTGCACTCAGCCAATTTCTCCTCTCAACCAGAAGTCACCTGGTGGTGAGCGAAGATGCGCTTGGATGGGAAAAATCCAGGATAAGGCCCCAAAGAGCAGGAAAAATGTGCACATGGCCCAGCTCATGGACAGTCTTTATAAGCATATAGGGAAGGATAAAAAAACCAGTATCCAAATGTGAGAACCAGAAAAGTGAGGCTCTGGTCCCAGGAAAGGCTCATGGTGGGAGACGGGGAATTTAAAATCAGAGAAAGCTGAGATGGGGTCCTACAGGGTGGCAGTTAGCCCCACTGATCACTGACCAGTCCCCGCTTCTCCAGGGAGGACGAGGGATCAGCCAGTCTCCAAATTACCCGCCATCTCTGCACGGGAAGACTCGCTGTCTGTAAAGCTTCCCAGTCAATGCCCTCGAGTCACGGGTAGTTACTATCTGGGGCCAGTGGCACCGGCAGTAAAAAGAATTTACCAAGAAGGTCATAGGTAAAGAAACGCAGATTTATTAGCAAAAGCACGGAAGTATGTTGCAAGAAGGCAATAGGCAAGTCAGCAAGAGAGGAGCCGACTGGAGGAGACAAAGGCTGCTGGCTGGAGCTTTCCCAGGACGGAGCTTGTTGCATGCGCTGGAGAGGGCTAAGTGCAGTGCTGCTGACGTCACGGCTGCACTGAACAACTCGTACTTTTCTATCAGACCAGGGTTTGGTGACAGCTGGGTGCAGGAAGATCGTGAGTTATTTGCACAGGTGGGCTACATGTCCTGGACCATGAAGAAATGCAGATTTATAGCTTAACTGTGTTTTTTTATTTCTCTTGCTCCCACCAGACTGGCACCTTGTTCCTAATTAGGACCCCATAGTAAGGCTGTTTGGAAATACTTCCTTTGGGCCAGGCGTGGTGGCTCAAGCCTGTAATCCCAGCACTTTGGGAGGCCGAGGTGGGCGGATCACGAGGTCAGGAGATCTAGACCATCTCGCCTAACATGGTGAAACCCCATCTCTACTAAAATTATAAAAAAATTAGCCAGGCATAATGGCACACACCTGTAACCCCAGCTACTTGGGAGGCTGAGGCAGAAGAATTGCTTGAACCTGGGAGGTGGAGGTTGCATTGAGCCAAGATGGCGCCACTGCACTCCAGCCTGGGTGACAGAGCAAAACTCTGTATCAAAAAAAAAAAAAAAACAACTTCCTTTTCTGAAGTCAGTAGCTGGTAGGGAAGGCAATGCAAAACCAGGTATAGATAGTGAATACATTTATGGTTTAGAAAATGTACCAGAATGTGGCATTGTTAGGAACCATGGAGTACCAGAAATGGAAGGATTTTGCAAACCATGGTTCTAATGGTTTTAAAGCACAAAGTTTTAAACATTTAGAGGTTAGATCCCTTCTAATCAGACTTACGGCCTGATATGTTTAGATATTTGTCACCTTCAAATCTCATGTTGAAATGTGATTCCTGGCTGGGCGTGGTGGCTCATGCCTGTAATCCCAGCACTTTGGGAGGCCATGGCAGGTGGATCACAAGGTCAGGAGTTCGAGACCAGCCTGGCCAACATGGTGAAACCCTGTCTCTACTAAAAATACAAAAATTAGCTGGGTGTGGTGGCAGGTGCCTGTAATCCTAGCTACTCGGGAGGCTGAGGCAGGAGAATTGCTTAAACCTGGGAGGTGGAGGTTTCAGTGAGCAGAGATCACACCATTGAACTCCAGCCTGGGTGGCAGAGCAAGACTCTGTCTCAAAAGAAAAGAAAAGAAATGTGATTCCTAATGTATGGAGGTGGGACCTGATGGCAGGTGTTTGGGTCATGAGGGTGGATCCCCCACGAATGGATTGGTGTCCTCCCATAGTAGCAAGTGAGTTTTGCCTTTATTAGTTCACAGGAGAACTGGTGGTTTAAAAAGAGCCCAGAGAGATCCAAGATGGCTGATCACTAGCAGCTCGGGATTGTAGCTCCCACTGAAAGCGCAGAGAACGAGAGGACGCCACACTTTCAGATCAATTTTTGCTGCTCACGCACCAGGTGATTCCCAGCGGAGGAGCCCCACGGGTTGCCAGTGTGACTCTTGTGGCCGACGAGGCGGTTTTGCCGCTGCCTTGGAGCGGCGGTTCTTGGTGCAGAGTAAAAGCACCATCAATCTTAAAGCTGCTGTTTTGACCAGCACAGTGGGTTGCTCAGATTTTAGCGCCGGGAATCAACAAGTTGGATGTCCATTCAGAAACCCAACTATAAAGACGGTAATTATAAAGACTACAGATGGATAAATCTATAACGAAGGAAAGAAACCAGCCTAAAAAGGCTGAGAATACCCAAAATCAGAACGCCTCTCCCTCTACAGGGGATCACAGTTCCTCATCAGCAACAGAACAAGGCCTGATGGAGAAAGACTGTGTTCCATTAGCAGAAGCTGGCTTTAAAAAGTGGATGATAAGAAACTTCTGGGAATTAAAAGAACTTGTTCTAACCCAATGCAAAGAAACTAAGAACTTCGAAGGAAGAATTGACGAAATGTTAACAACAATACACAATTTAGAGAGGAATATAAGTGAATTAATGGAGCTGAAAAACACAACACGAGAACTTCGTGAAGTATGCACAAGTTTTAACAGTCGAATTAATCAAGCAGATGAAAGGATATCAGAGGTCGAAGACCAACTTAATGAAATAAAATGTGAAGACAAGATTAGAGAAAAAAGGATAAAAAGAAACGAGCAAAGTCTCCAAGAAATATGGGACTATGTGAAAAGACCTAATCTTACCTGAATGTGACGAAGAGAATCAATAAAAGCTGGAAAATACGCTTCAGGATATTATTCAGGAAAACTTTCCCAACCTAGCAAAGCAGGACAATATTCAACTCCAGGTAATACAGAGAACACCACAAAGATATTCCTCAAGGAGACCAACCTCAAGGCACATAATCGCCAGATTCACCAGGGTTGAAATGAAGAAGAAAATACTGAGGGCAGCCAGAGAGAAAGGTCAGGTTACCCATAAAGGGAAGCCCATCAGACTCACAGCAGATCTCTTAGCAGAAACCCTGAAAGCCAGAAGAGAGTGGGGGCCAATATTCAACATTCTTAAAGAAAAGAACTTTCAACACAGAATTTTACATCCAGCCAAACTAAGTTTCATAAGCGAAGGAAAAATAAAATCTTTTGTGAACAAGCAAGCACTCAGAGATTTCATCACCACCAGGCCTGCTTTACAAGAGCTTCTGAAAAAACCACTACAAACAGAAAGGAACAACCAGTATCAGTCTTTCTAAAAAATACCAAAAAATAAAGAACATCAACATAATTAAGAACTTGTATCAACTAATGGGAAAAACAGCCAGCTAACATTAAACGGCAATATCAAGCTCACATATATTATTATTAATTCAACTAAATCCCCTAATCCAAAATTACAGACAGACAAAAAAAGCCAAGACCCATTGGTATGCTACATCCAGACCCATCTCACATGCAAGGATACAGAATGACTCAAAACAAAGGGATGGAGAAAAATTTACCAACCAAATGGAGGGCGAAAATAATAAATAAATAGAAAGCAGGAGTTGCAATTTTTCCTGATAAAATAGACTTTAAAGCAACAAAGATCAAAAGAAGCAAAGAAGGATATTACATAATGATAAAAGGATCAATGACTTATAAAGAGACTTAGATTCCCACACAATAATAGTAGGAGACTTCAACATCAATCTCAGACAGATCAATGAGACAGAAAGTTAACATCGATATCCAGGACTTGAACTCAGATCGGGAACAAGTAGACTTAATTAACATTTATAGAACTCTCCACTTTAAATATACAAAATATACACTCTTATCAGTACCACATCACACCTTTTTACAGGTTTAAATGAAATATTGGTTGGCTGCTTGTTAGTTATTTTCTTCCCTTATTTTTTTTTTTCCATGTCTCTATTACTAAACACAATTACAGGCATACCCATTTTTAGACTGCATTCTAGCCCGGACAATAAAGTAACACCCCAGTTCTCTCTCCCTCTCCTTCTTCCTCATTCTTCCTTTCCTTCATTTTTTCTTTCTTTTTTTATTCTTTCTCTTTCTTCCTTTCTCTCTTTAAAAAAAAAAAAAAAAAAGAGCCCAGCACCTCTTCCCATTTCTCTTGCTCCCTCTCTCGCCATGTGACATACCTGTTCCCTCTTGACCTCTGCCATGAGTAAAACCCTCCTGAGGCCTCCCCAGAAGCAGAGGCTAGTGCCACGCTTGTGCAACCTGCAGAGCTGTGAGCTAAATAAACCTCTTTGCTTTATCAATGGCTGAGTCTCAGGTATTTCTTTACAGCAACACAAAACTGACGAATACGTGGCTGTACTTTTAATATCTGTTGACTCAGAAGATACAACATGACAAAGCTGTGATTAATTCAGTAAGTACATTTAAATTCTTTTTTTTTTTTTTTTTTTTTTTTGGAGATGGAGCCTTGGTCTGTCACCCAGGCTGTACAGTCATGGTCTTGCCTCACTGCAACCTCAGCCTCTTGGGTTCAAGAGATTCTCCTGCCTCAGCCTCCTGAGTAGCTGGGACTACATGTGTGTGCCATCACACTTGGCTAAATTTTTTTTTTTTTAATATTTAGTAGAGACGGGGTTTTGCTCTGTTGGTCAGGCTGGCCTTGAACTCCTGACCTCGTGATCCACCCACATCGGCCTTCCCAAAGTGCTAGGATTACAGGTGTGAGCCGCCAGGCCCGGCCTTAAATTCACTTTTATTAATCTGAAAGGCGTCTATGCACACTTGCAAATTAGCAGGATACAGACACGTGGTAGTCTGCAATCACTCTACACAGGTTTCCTGGATCAGGCACACCTTGCAGTGGCTCTGAAGCCCCAGCCTCCACCTTGAGGAAGCCGAAGGCCAGAAGACAGAAGGTAACTTAACCTCCTTAACCAGCCAATTAGTAACTGAGAACTTGGTATTGCTGCACTGCCAGGCGACACCCAGGTAATGGTCAGGAACCTTCATCTCGCTGACAGGTGAGCCCAGACTAGTGTAGAGAGAAACTGGCTCTCTCTCTGTAGAGGGAGAATATCCTGACCGACAGGGCTGGGCTGTTTTCACCATGCTTCCTCGTGCCTGCCCCTCCTCTGACCAGCCAGAGGTATCCGCACTGCCTCAACGGGAATGAGGATGATTAAATAGAAATGCATTGAGAACACATGGACACAGGGAGGGGAGCACTACACACTGGAGTCTGTTGGGGGGAAATAGGGGAGGGCAGCAGGGGGTGGGGAGTTGGGGAAAGATAGCATGGGGAGAAATGCCAGATATAGGTGATGAAGAGGAAGGCAGCAAATCACACTGCCACGTGTGTACCTATGCAACAATATTGCATGTTCTTCACATGTACCCCAAAACCGAAAATGCAATTAAAAAAATAAAAAATAAATAGAAATGCAGGCCAGGTGCGGTGGCTCACGCCTGTAATCCCAGCACTTTAGGAGGCCGAAGCGGGCAGATCACCTGAGGTCAGGCATCTGAGACCAGCCTGACCAACATGGTGAAACCCCATCTCTACTAAAAATACAAAAATTAGCTGGGCGTGGTGGTGTCAGTCTGTAATCCTAGCTACTCAGGAGGCTGAGGCAGGAGAACTGCTTGAACCCGGGAGGCGGAGTTTGCAGTGAGCCAAGATCGCACCACTGCCCTCCAGCCTGGGCAACAGAGTGAGACTCCTTCTCAAAAAAAAAAGAAAAGTGCAAGGAGTAATTTTGCTTTTTACTTCCAAAGTGGGTTCTGAAAACCCTCCTCAGGAACAAGTTTTAGACACCCAAGCTTTTGATTTATTTGAGGAAGGCTCTTTGGGGTCTCAGAAAAGGAGAACCCCAAAGGCACAGGGGCCCCTGGTGAGGCCTGGGATAAGGTCTAGGGGAGACCCATGTAGAGGGAAGGAGCTGGCGCTGAGCAGCAGGCCTGCATCCCCTCATCTTTGTCACATGCGGAGCAGTGGCTGCAGCAAGCCGTGGCCATGCAGGGCACGGTACCCACGCTGAGGCCTCCCATCAGAGACCTGCATATCACCATGGGGCCTCCGGCACGCACTCAATCAAATTACTCCATACAACAGTCTCATGTTAGGACCAGAGATCTGATGAACCCCCAAAGCAAGGCGGGGTTCCCGATACTGACAGGCGGTGGCATGTGGATGTCTCAGCATTGTACTTCTGTGTTTGGGAGGGACACATCTGAACTGGATTCTGGGACCCTATTTCCTTGTAAGTGCCTTTTGGGTCTTTCCCTGCTACCCTAGCTGCCCTTAAGAGGCAAGAGGATGCAATAGGAGCGGTGTGGGCTTTGAGCAGAAGCCCGGGGGTGCCATCCTTGCTCTGCTATGCACCTCGGCCTGATGGCGACTCTCCTTTGAACCACAGTCTCCTTATTCGAGAACGGGGATAAAGATCCCTGCCTCCTGGCATTTCTGTAAAGATCAAGTGGACAGGGTACATGAAGGCTTTTAGCAATCTGCAAAATGCTCATCAAATGCCAGTGATTTCTCCTTTGAAAATCTAAGCACAGCCTGTACCATACTTGGAATATAAATTGAGCAGACACATTGGGAGTAGTTTTAGGTTATGCTTATGTGTCCTTTATTTAGAAAAACAATACTTAGGTGGGTGTGGTGGCTCGCACCTATAATCCCAGCGCTTTGGGAGGTTGAGGTGGGAGGATCACCTGAAGTTAAGAGTTCGAGATCAGCAGTTTCGAGATCAGCAGTTTCTCCTTACCAACATGGAGAAACCTCGTTTCTACTAAAAATACAAAATAAGCCAGGCATGGTGGCGCATGCCTGTAATCTCAGCTACTCAGGAGGCTGAGGCAGGAGAACTACTTGAACCTGAGAAGCAAAGGTTGCAATGAGCCAAGATCATACCATTGCACTCTAGCCTGGGAAACGAGCGAAACTCCATTTAAAAAAAAAACAAAAAAACAAAACACCTTAAAACACTACCTAAAAATTCCTCTGACCACACATTTCAGTCAAACGCTGGAAGATGGGGGATGCTTTATATTAAAGGATTAGAATGAGGCTGGGAGCTCATACCTGTAATCCCAGCACTTTGGAAGGGCAAGGCGGGAGGATCACTGAGGTCAGGAGTTCAAGACCAGCCTGGGCAACATGGCGAAACCCTCTCTCTACGAAAAAACAACAAAAAATTGAAAAATTAGCTGGGCGTGGTGGTGCACACCTGTAATCCCAGCTACTCAGGAGGCTGAAGCACGAGATCGCTTGAACCTGGGAGGTGGAAATTGCAGTGAGCCAAAACTGCACCACTGCACTCCAGCCCGGGTGACAGGGCGAGACCTTGTCTCAACAACAACAAAACAACAACAACAACAACAACAACAACAAATTAGAACAAGGAAAATGATGAGGTAGAAACAGATGTTTGAACATAGTTGAGTTTTTGATGCATAAGGATGCTGCGGGCACTTAACCAGATGTCTGCCCTTCACTACCTGGCCGGAGTGGTACTTTTAAACCATCTGACAATGGAGAGAGGCAGTGCAGTCTGTTTGGGCACACAGCTCAGTCTGCAGCTGATGCCAGTGTGGGTGCGCTGGGCCCGGGAAGCTGGCCTCTGCTCTGGTGGCACTTGCAGTCCAGCACGGATTTGAGCAGACCACCAAAATGGAGCCCAGGCCAGTGGCCAGCAAAGGCCACTTCCCTCCACTCGGCCAGGAAGAGCTTTCCAGACCCCGGCTCCTGCCTCCTCATCTGGCCAGCTTCATCTTCCAATGCTCCTGGTCTCTGGATAAGCCCCAGCTGCTGGACTGCTGTTTTTAAATCCCTTCCAGGCAGAAGGAACAGAAGAGAGCTGAGTGGGCAGGTGTGGGCCCTGGAGCCTTTCTAGCTCCGGAACTTTGGGCAATTCCCTTCACCTCCCATTTCCTTCCCTTCAAAACAGAGAAATGAGATGGGCACAGTGGCTCAAACCTGTAATCCCAGCCCTTTGAGAGGCCGAGGCAGAAGGATCACCTGATGTTGGGAGTTTGAGATCAGCCTGACCAACATGGAGAAACCCGTCTCTACTAAAAATGCAAAATTAGCTGGGTATGGTGGTGCATGCCTGTAATCCCAGCTACTCGGGAGGCTGAGGCAGGAGAATCACGTGAGCCTGGGAGGCGGAGGTTGTGGTGAGCTGGGATCATACCATTGCACTGCATTCCAGCCTGGACAAGAGTGAAACTGTATCAAAAAAAAAAAAAAAAAAAAAAATGGAGGAATGGCTGTATTGGTTTTCTATTGCTGCTACAACACATTACCATAAAAGTATGGCTTAAAACAATGCAATTTTATTATTTTACAGTTCTGGGTTCAAAAGTCTGGAATGGGTCCCGATGGACGAAAACCAAGGTGCCAGGAGGGCTGCGGGTGGAAGCTCGGGGAGAGCCGCATTCCCACCTTTTCCAGTGTCTACAGCCATCTGCATTCCTTAGCTTGTGGCTCCTCCTGCATTTTTTTAAAAAAATTTACTTTAAGTTCTGAGATACATGTGATGGACATGCAGGTTTGTTACATAGGTATGCATGTGCCATGGTGGTCTGCTGCACCCATCAACCCATTATCTAGGTTTTAAGCCCCACATGCATTAGCTATTTGCCCTATTGCTCTCCCTCCCTCCCCTTGCCCCCCACCCCTCCCCACAGGCCCCAGTGTGTGATGTTCCCCTCCCTGTGTCCATATGTTCTCATTGCTCATCTTCCACTTATGAGTGAGAACATGCAATGTTTGGTTTTCTGTTCCTGTGTTAGTTTGCTGAGAATGATGGCTTCCAGCTTCATCCATGTCCCTGCAAAGGACATGATCTCATTCTTTTTTACAGCTGCATAGTATTCCATGGTGTATATGTACCACATTTTCTTTATCCAGTCTACCATTGATAGGCATTTGGGTTGGTTCCAAGTCTTTGCTATTGTGAATAGTGCTGCAGTAAACATATGTGCACATGCGTCTTTACAGTAGAATGTTTTATAATCCTTTGGGTATATACCCAGTAATGGGTCTTCCTACAATTTTAAAGCCAGCCGTGCAGCGTCCTCCGCCTTCTCTCTTGGATGCTCCTATCTTCCTCTTACAAGAACCACGGTGACGACACGGGGCCCGCCAGGTATTCCAGGATCATCTCCTCACCTCGGGATCCTTCCCTTAATCACACCTGCGAAATCTTCTTTGCTGTGTAAGGTAACAGCTCCACAAGTTCCAAGGATTAGAGTGTGGCCTTCTTTGGGGACCGTGATTCTGCCTACCACAGTAGTCATCAGGAATAAGTAGTTCATACGGCATAAGACACTTAGAGCCCGGCCTGCAGTAAGCACTTAAATAATGTGAGCCATAATCAGCATCACTTGCTCAAACAGACCCCCAGCCTGGAAGGCTTTTGCCTTGCACTGGCTGTGCCCCAATGGTTACATCTGGCCAAATCATGGGACCTCCTTCCAGAAGCCTTCCCTGTCCTGGGCCTGACTTGGTATCCTGCTATGTTGAGGTGGGTGTTGTCCTTAATTCTGTGTTATGTTATAATCGTCTGTCTCCCTCACTGGATTGTAAATGTCTCAGGGGCCGAGATGGACTCTGACTTATCTCTGCACTCTTACCGCCAGGGTATGGCGCACAGTAGCTGTCAAATGTCTCCTGGACAGCTAATGGGGGAAGGTAGGTCTGTGTCCTTTGGGATGCCCAGAACCTCAGCGCTGCCATTGCTGTCTGCGGGAGGGAAGCAGTGGCGGGGGAGTCTGTGTGGAGGTGTCTTGTGCTCTGGCAGAGGCAGTTCTTCAGGGTGGTAGCTGGTTTCCCCACAGAGCAGGCTCCCTCTCACCCCAGCCAGGGGAGGGCAGATCCAGGTGTCCTGCCTGGGGAGGAGCCCTGGTGTCACATGCACATTGTGCTTACGGTGCTTAAACGCTCACAGCCCCGAGGCGTGCAAGAGGCTGGCACAGGACACAGGAGCCCAGGGATGCTTAGGCAGGTTGAGGGGAATCAGATATCAGGGAGGACCCTCAGAAATCATCTGGTTCAATGTTTCTCAAATCTGGTGGCTGCAAAACTCAAAGACGAATTCCCAGACCCTAGCCCAGACCCACTAAGTCAGAATGTCCAGAGGGTGAGGCTCAAAAAGTGATTTTTTTGAGATGGAGTTTCGCTTCTGTTGTCCAGGCTGGAGTGCAATGGCGTGATCTCACTTAACCACAACCTCCGCCTCCTGGATTCAAGCGATTTTCCTGCCTCAGCCTCCTGAGTACCTGGGATTATAGGCATGTGCCCCCATGCCCAGCTAATTTTTCCTATTTTTAGTAGAGACAGGGTTTCTCCATGTTGGTCAGGCTGGTCTCAAACTCCTGACCTCAGGTGATCCGCTGGCCTTGGCCTCCCAAAGTGCTGGGATTAAGGCGTGAGCCACTGCTCCCGGCAAGAAGTGGTATTTTAAAAACTGCCCAAATATTCTGGAGCCAGGTTTGGGAACCACGGCTGCATCTACCCTAGGCTTTACAGACAGACTGTGCTGCAAGTAAATGGCTCTCAAAACAGGTCTGTAAAACAAGGAACAACGCATGCATCACTCAACAAACTCACCAGGAACCTCAGGCCACACATTAAGATGAATACATAAGACAGTCCTTGCCAAGCTCTCTTCTAGCCCGCATGGATCCCAGCAGGGTGGAGCTGAGGGAAGCCTCTCTACTTCATTTAGCCCACCAGACCTTCATACCTCAGGGTCTCTGACCCAGCCCCTCGGAGCCGCCACCCGCTGCAGGGCTCTAGGACGGGTCAAACTGCCCAGTGGGCCAGAGCTCTCCCTCCCGTTTGTGGCTGCTTGGCACCTGGGAGGTCAGAGGTCATGGGCCCAGCAGCCCCAGTCTCTGCTTGGGTGGAGCACCCACAAAACAGCCAGGCTGTGAAGAGGCCCACTTTGGAGTGAGAGGGGCTACCTCTTGTGTGTCATTTTGCAAAAAGAATCTCTGTGTCGGCTGGGTGTGGTGGCTCACGCCTGTAATCCCTACACTTTGGGAGGCTGAGATGGGAGGATCACCTGAGGTCAGGAGTTCGAGACCAGCCTGGCCAACGTGGGGAAACCCCATATCTACTAAACACAAAAAAATAGCTGGGCGTGGTGGTAGGCACCGGAGCTACTCGGGAGGCTGAGGCAGGAGAAACACTTGAACCGGGAGGTGGAGGTTGCAGCGAGCTGAGATCATGCCATCGTACTCCAGCCTGGGTGACAGAGTGAGACTCTGTCTCAAAAAAAAAAAAAAAGAATCTGTCTCTTCCTCTACCTTGAGTTATACTACCAAACGCTCCTTTTGGTTAATGCAGCTTTCTCGTATGCTAGGGGTGAGCAGAAGGGGAAACTAAAAACTTATTCTGTCAGGAAGGCAGTTGGGCATAAATCAATCTGTAGGTGGAGTGCAGTGGCTCATGTCTGTAATTACAGCACTTCGGGAGGCCAAAGCGGGAGGATCACTTGAGGCTCGGAGTTCCAGACCAGCCTGGGCACCACAGTGAGACTCCATCTCCACAGTTTTTTATTTTTATTTTTGAGATGGAAGTCTTGCTCTGTCTCCAGATTGGAGTGCAGTGGCATGATCTCGGCTCACTGCAACCTCTGCCTCCTGGGTTCCAGTGATTCCCCTGCCTCAGCCTTCCGAGTAGCAGGTGCATGCCAAAACGTCTGGCTCGTTTTTTTGTGTGTGTATTTTAGTAGAGACAGGGTTTCACCATGTTGGCCAGGACGGTCTCGATCTCCTGTGCTTGTGCACCTTGGCCTCCCAAAGTGCAGGGATTACAGGTGTGAGTCACCGTGCCTGGCCTCTGCAAAAAATTTTAAAAAGAATTCATGGTGGCAGGTACCTGCAGCCCCAGCTACTTAGGAGACTGAAGTGGGAGGCTCACTTGAGCTGGGGCGCTAAAGATTACAATAAGCTATGATCATATCACTGCACTCCAGCCTGGGCAACAGAGCAAGACCCTGCCTCTAAAAATAAATAAATAAATAATCAGCTAGGTGCAGTGGCTCATGCCTGTGATCCCAGCACTTTGGGAGGCTGAGGTAGGCGGATCACCTGAGGTCAGGAGTTCAAGATCAATATGGAGTTCTGGCCAACATGGCGAAACCCCATCTCTACTAAAAACACAAAAATTAGCCAGGTGTGGTGGCGCATGCCTGTAATCCCAGCTGCTAGGGAGGCTGAGGCAGGAGAATCACTTGAACCTGGGAAGCGCAGGTTGCAGTGAGCCAAGATCACACCACTGCACTACAGCCTGGGTGACAGACCGAGACTCCATCTGAAAAATAAATAAATAATCTGTGACTCCGTCAACACTTTCACCTGCTTCCATTTTCGCTGGCTACCCGTGCATCAGAAAGTTCATTTGGGAGGTCGCCTTCACCTTTGGTCAACACAGCAGATCCTCCTGCCAGCAGCCTATTTAAAACACAAAGCACTCCTTCCCCGGCATTCTCCACCTCCCAGGCTTGTTTGATTTTTCTCTCATGCACTTACTATATCTTAAATGCTTATTTATTCATGTACTTGTTTAAACTACTTTTGATTTTCTGACTTCTTATCGTTGTTGGTCTGATTCCTTCACCATAATGGAACTTCACGAGGGCGGGGATTTTTTGCTTCCCCGCTAAGGTTAAGGTGATCTCCCAAATGAACTGCCTGCATTTTCCTAGCCCTGGAGCCTCGAAAGTACAGCGTGGAAAAGCAACATAACACAGTAAGAACTGTGAGGAAAAGGAGAGAAAACCAGACCACAGGGACGTTTCATAGCTAACCACAGAGGTCCGAGGAGAACGCAGGGCAGAAGAACCCGAGGGAGGCTGGGCAGGTGTCTCAGGTGTCAACCTGGCCCCTGTGCAGGTGTCGTGGGTGAGCGGCCGTGGTTACCATGAAGCAGCACCAGGGCCAGCTCTCCTGCCTCGAGACCACCAGCGCTTGGGGGTGGGAAAGAGTGACGAGGGAACTGAGCAAAACAGAACAGAAACTCCCTTTCGGATGGAGATGCTCGCATGGAAGGATGATACACCGCGATTCCCCGACAGCGGCCCCCAGCAAGAGACGGTGCTAACAGTGTCCAAGCCAATCTGTAAGCATCAGGGGAACAAAGAAATCATAAACAAGAGGCAGAACCGCCACTGCTTCAATGCAGAAGGAGTGAGTCATCCAGGATGGCAAGGAGGTGGCAGGTTGGCTATGGTTTGGCAGAGGCTGGCAGGATGGGCAGGGGGCCGGGGAGAGGGCAGGGTGGGGCTGGAGGGTCTCTTATAAGGAAACCCAGTGCATGAAAGTCTGTGTGGGAAAGGATGTGCCTCTTACAGAAGGATATTTGCTTTGTCCTAAACTTGCTGCGTGTTGTCTGAGGCACAGGCCTCCTGGCTTCGTCACCACGCCCTGGATCACCCTGGGCAATCTTGCCCGCCATGTGGCTTCACCTGGGTATCAAAAACTCCATCCTCCATCCTGGGTCCAGCCAGACCTCTGCTCAGCTCTACACGCACACGCCCCCGGATGTCACCTCCTGACTTGGCAAGTCACACACCCTCTCTCTACTTGCCCAGCTTCATTCACAAAACCAGGACACAGTACCCTCGTCCATCCAGGCTCGGTCTGGGACCCCAGACACCAGTCTCTCCCTGCCCCTCCACTTCCGTTCGGACGGCTGCCCCGACTGCCACTGGGGCCAGGGCACCCTCCGGTGTTACCCAGTCTCCCTGCCCTCTCTCTCCTGCCTCCTTGCCTTCGCCCTTCCCTACACGCCAGTCACAGCCAGAGGGCCTAGGCGGGGCCTGCTGCATCCTGCTTCTGCCGGGACCACAGCCCTGGATTCCCCGGAATTCTTCATGGTCAGTCCCGTCTTCACTCCCCGGCTCTGATCAGTCTTTCTGCTCTTTCTACTCCTCTCTTTCATGACTCTGGCCCAGCCACCTCCCCTCCCCCCCACTTGGAAAGCCCCTTTCTCATTTGTCTGGCTCGAGTCAGACAATGAAATCCTCTGTTGTCGTTCCCTTTCTGCGCTGCTCTCAGGAAGAACTAATGCTCCCACTCTCCTTGCACTGACCAAGGGAAGGTGGGCTCTTTTCACACGTGCATCCCCCTGTAGGCTCTGGGCATTCTGGAGTACATGACCATATATTATTTGTCTGTCTGTCACCAGTGCATATGTGTATTGCAGGTGGTTACCACACATGCACTCAATCAACACCGTACAAACTTATGGTTCACACATAGGCTTTTATGAATACATCCATCGCGTCTAGCAATATATCTATATTGAAAAAGTCCTTCCACAGCATCCAGCAATGAAAAGGAATGTGGCGTGGAGCAGTAATGGATAGCAAAGCTCAAAACATCAGGAAGATCCACGGTGAGGATCAGGTAGAATGGCAAATCTATGACAAAAAAAAAAAAATTCTGTTGAATAAAAACGTGCCTGGGTTCAGGCCAGCGATCAGCTTCTTTCAGACACTACTGACTGTAACAAACTCTAGCACAAGGAGAGGGTCAAAGAGACACCTGTTCAGAGGACGCTGGCATCCATCAGTGAGCACAGCAAACCCAAAAAGGTAGGGAAACGGCAGAGCAGGGGCTGCAGGCACAGTTGCTGCAGCGTGGATGGAGCACACACAAAAAGGTCTGCCAGAGAGTCCCAAAAGGCACAATTCTACAAGGTCAACCAAGTAGAGGGGAATGGCAGTGAAACACCAAACTCCTACTGAAAGGTTGACAGGTACAGCCTTCCAGAGATGGGTGGGTGGCAGGGACCTGGGCACCCAGAGGTCCAGATCAGCAGAAGACACCAGTGACTCTGTCTCCATCAGAAAAATTCAGCCACGGCCAGGCATAGTGGCTCACGCCTGTAATCCCAGTGCATTGGGAGGGTGAGTTGGGTGGATCACAAGGTCAGGAGTTCGAGACCATCCTGGCCAGTATGGTAAAACCCCGTCTCTACTAAAAACACAAAAATTAGCCGGGTGTGGTGGTACACACCTGTAGTTCCAGCTACTCGGGAGGCTGAGGCAGCAGAATCGCTTGAACCCAGGAGGCAGAGATTGCAGTGAGCTGAGGTCGCCCTACTGCACTCCAGCGTGGGCAACAGCAAGGCTCTGTCTCAAAGATAGAAAGATTCAGCCACAGTGGGAGGAAGCGTGTCACACCACTGAAGTCCTCACCCTGGGTCTGCACCTCACCTGTTCCAGAGAGAGCTCAGGGCCAGCACCACTGCCAGGTCCACTTTCTTTCCCTTGAGGTCAACATTTTGGGATTCTCTACTCACATCCACCGTGCGACTCCCTCGGCCACCTCCATGCCCACGCTCCGGGCTCACCACTGCCCTCGGGCACGGGGAAGCCTGGCGGTGTCTACATCCCGCTAACACCTTCTTCCCCTGTACACGCCAACAAGCACACGCATGTTGTAGACTGAAGTCACTGGGTCTCCTTAACCAGGCTACAGCCCCTAATATCCCGCATGTGGCCCCACAGCTGACGGGGGGATGAACAAGCACCTTCAGACTGGTGCAGCTTCCGGGCGATATGCAAAGTTAACTGGGGCACAGAGAAAAACAGAATTTTCCCAAGATTGCAGAAGGAAAACTAAAGCCAAATAAGGACTCATGCTGGTTTAGTCGGCCACAGGCTAGGGGTGGCGGAAAAGCCCTGCTGGAAATTTCCATACAGGGTATGTGCAGGGCAGGTATCCCAGAGCTGCAGGTCAGGCAGATGGCTCCCTGGATCGGGCTGGACAGCCAGGAGGAGGAAGCCAGTTGTCGGGTGTACCTGGACCTTCACACAGACAGGGAGCCGTGGGAAGGCAGAGACCACTGATGAGGAGGGCCCTCTCTCCCCTGAGCTGCCAGAGCCCCCAGGGCCCACGTGGATGTGTGGGTGTGGAGGGGAAACACATAGGCCTTTCCAGGGTGTGCTGACGACTGGCTAAGCCTGCAAAGCCAGGCTCCCGTACTGCTGCCTGACCGCTGGCCTCTGGCCTCCAAGAGCCTGACCGTCTGGGAAGACAGAGTCCCAGCATGGGGCATGACCACCCCATCTGCTCTTCCTGTTCATCAGTGTCTGGACCTGAGCCAGAGTCCTGCTGGGCCACCATGGAGAAGAACCCGCTCTCAGCCCTCAGCAGCCTCCCTGCCCTGCCCTGCCTCCCGCCCCAATCTCAACAGCCTCTTGCTCTTTTCTTCCCGCCATCTAAGCCCGTCCATCTAAGCCCGTCCATGTCTCCTCTTTGGGCCTTCATACACGGGCACTGCCTTGCTAGAAATCTCTTGATTTCACAATCTGTGTGGTGGAACACCAGAAGAAACAAGAGTGAGTTTGGGTGCTGGAATTTGGGGGACCATGTAAACACTTTTTCAGCTGTAGTTGTAGAGGTGCTTGAATAAGAACGTTCGAAAGAGTTAAAAATGCCTTCCTTCTTCCTATTCCATCGCCCTGCCTCTCTTTCTTTGTTGGAGCCCATAGGGAGGGGCAGAAGACAAGGCCTTACAGCTGTCCATTAGGCAGAGCACCGGGCGGAGGACCAGGGGCTGAGGAGAAAGGCATCAAGGCAGTTAGTGCCAGCTGGTATCACAGAGCGCGGCTGTTGCCCCACCTTGTGCACAGGGGTGCTGGGGGAGAAACAATCTCCCTGGTCCAGAGGGATACTTAAAGTGCTGCTTCTATGGGCTCAGAGCACACATGTCACACCACAGACAGCCAATACGGCAACTCAGAGAGAAATGGTATGAGAAATCTAAGAAGCAAGAGAAACAAATACTCCTGGGAACGGAGCGTGTGTGCAGTGCTTGAGTGTGGGTCTCTCTGTAGTCCTCCACCTTCTTCTCTTCTATGTGTCTCCGTCACTTTCACTTGTCATTCGTGCATCCTTTTCCTACATCAGCTAGAAAAGGTTCCTGGCTGGGGGTGGTGGCTCACGCCTGTAATCCCAGCACTTCGAGAGGCCGAGGTGAGTGGATCATGAGGTCAGGAGTTCGAGACCAGCCTGAACAACAGGGTGAAACCCCGGATCTACTAAAAATACAAAATTAGCCGGCTGTGGTGGCACGTGCTTGTAATCCCAGACTCAGGGGGCTGAGGCAGGAGAATTGCTTGAACCTGGGAGGCGGAGGTTGCAGCAAGCCAAGATCACACCACTGTACTCCAGCCTGGGTGACAAAGCAAGACTGCATCTTGCGGGTTCGGGGGGAAGGTTCCCACCACCCACCAAACTCGCTGGCAGAACACTCCTGGACAGAGACGGCATAAGCAGTCACTGCTGCTTTTTGCAAATTAGAAACTTGGCAGGTATCCTGTGAATATCAAAGGAGATCATCCACCTGACACATCCCGCCCAAGCCTGCCTTTCTTTCCCCTTGTGGCTCGCTAACCTGGGCTCCTTGCCCTACCTGATCCTCGGACACTGGGGCTTTGGTGGCCTGCAGACCTCAGGGCCATGGAGACAAACAGTTCCTCCATAGCTCCATAGACTTCCTCACTCCTCCTGGGCTCCCAGGGCCCATTCCACAATGAGCACCTCGTCTTCGACACAGCCTGCTTCCCCTTATCTGCATGGCACCTGTTATTCTGTCTGCCAAGTTCCAGCAGGGAACCTGACTGCCCACCAGCCTCCATCCAGCCTAACAAAAGCTCCTTGGCAATTAGAGGACTTTGGAACGCTCCAGCAAGCGCACTGAACTGATCTCTTTTTAGGCACCCATTGTTTTCTCTGCAGTAATTTTTCCTTTTGGCAGGTTTTCTCGCCTCTAGTTCTTAACGTTTCCTAGAGTGAAAATTTCATTTGCGCTTTTACTTTTGATCATTTTTTAATGGTCTTTGGCTTATTCTTTAGATGTTTTTAACCAATTCTTACAGGCTTTCAGTAGTATTACCCCGTAATCTCCTTGTTTTTTCCCCCTGATACTCATTTAGGTTTCCTGACTTTCAGTTAAAATATCCTTGCTAACCATTGTTGATAGGATATTTATGTGGTAACTAAACTGTATTAAAGAAGTTACATTTTGGTTCCTGGTTTTAAAAAAGAAACAAATACTCTCTCTACCCAAATAACACAAGTCTCTATGCCTAAGTATATCTACAATGAATAAAAATACCAAATTAGGGCCAGGCACGGTGGCTCATGCCTGTAATCCCAGCACTTTGGGAGGCCAAGGTGGGCAGATCACGAGGTCAAGAGATCAAGACCGTCCTGGCCAACATGGTGAAACCCCGTCTCTGCTAAAAAATACAAAAATTAGCTGGGTGTGGTGGCGTGCGGCTGTAGTCCCAGCTACTCGGGAGGCTGAGGCAGGAGAATTGTTTGAACCCAGGAGGCGGAGATTGCAGTGAGCCCAGATTGCACCACTGCACTCCACCCTGGCACCTGGCGATGGAACAAGACTGTCTCAAAAAAAAAAAAAAAAAAAAGAAAAAAAAAGAAAAAGAAAAACCAGCAAGATTAGATAGCAGTATATGCTCAAAAGATGTTCTGAGAACAAAAATCAGGTAATATTTTAAAGTCACTGCCTCAAAATTCCATGAAGGAAGGGCAATCTTCTGGCGTACATTATGAGGCATTCTCCCCTCTCCAAGCAGACACTGAGACAAACTAAGAAAAACGTGATGGTGAAATAGTGAGATACAGCTATACATAAAAGAATAAATTGTCGGTTACAGTAGTAACCTTAGTCTTTGCTTTCTCCATAAGCAGTAGCTGTGTGGTAAGCGTGGGTATTAGATCTTGGGGGGAGGGGCACTGTACACATTCTACAGTGTTCCTGCCCTCCTGAGACAGCTGTGGCACTTGCTTCCCCAGGGGTCCGGGTCCGTGTTCCCACCTCATGTTCTTTATTTATTTTGAGGCAGAGTCTCACACTGCAGCTCAGGCTGGAGTGTAGTGGCATGATCTCAGCTCACTGCAACCTCTGCCTCGCGGGTTCGCGAGATTCTTGTTCCTCAGCCTCCCAAGCAGCTGGGATTACAGGCGTGCACCACCATGCCTGGCTAATTGTTTGCATTTTTAGCAGAGATAGGGTTTCACCATGTTGGCCAGGCCAGGATGGGACTCCTGACCTCAAGGGATCCGCCTGCCTCAGCCTCCCAAAGTGCTGGGATTACAGGTGATGTTCCCACCTGATGTTCTACCATTTCAAAGAATGCAATGACTATTGAGGGTCCTCAGGGACTATCACTTTTGCTTTAAAAGCTGCAAAGTGAATCCAGGAAATGCTTTTTTCTGGTTTCTCCACCAACAGTTTGCATGAGAAATGTCGAAGGGAGTTGCCCAGCCAATCACGGGACTACCGGGAATGACCCTTTTGCTGTGCTGTTTCTCAGCCAGCCCTACATCCTTCACTGGCTTCCCTGGGCCTATTTATTTATTTATTTATTTACTGGGATGGAGTCTCACTCTATCGACCAGGCTGGAGTGCAGTGGCTCGATCTCGGCTCACTGTAGTCTCCACCTCCCGGGTTCAAGCGATTCTTCTGCCTCAGCCTCCCCAGTAGCTAGGATTACAGGTGGCTGCCACTGCACCCAGCTAATTTTTTTGGTAGTTGTTAGGCCATTTTATCTTAAGGCATATGAGCACTGCAGTTGTGCATGGGGATGGAGGCCAACAGGAAGTCCACTGTCCTAAATAGTCATTTCAGCCTAAATAACCCCATGCTGAGGCTGCTCATTAACAAGCAAGGCATCACAGCAAACCCTCTATTTGCATTAACACGTATTTATTAAGTGCCACAGCCATCTCTTATCCTGACCGGTCACTGAGCAAACCCCACATTTCAAACAATCCAGTTTACAAGTACTCTGTCTGTTTCTCCGGGCCTGGAAAAGGCTTTCCATTTATCAACTGAGTTGTCGTTACAGTTGCCTCCTGCAGGGAACAGGGCCAGATCAGATGGCGGCGGGCTCCCCTCCCCCGCCGCACACAAACATCAGGAAAAGGAGTTGCGGAAGGAATCGAGAAGTCGGCCGCAGACCCCAGGTACTCCTCGCTGCTGTGAGGCAGTCGCCACAGTAATTTTCCGCCGTGGGAAGCGGCACACCTCACCCCTGAGCAGACGACAGGACCAGCACGTTTTAATGGGGAACACTGGCGCAGCCTGGGCGGCCTTTTGCTCCGGCTGCGAGGACCGGGCCCGGTGCCAGAATTTTAGTCCCGGGAGGCGACGGGCAGAGGAGAGACCCGGCAACTGCGGGAGCTGGGGAGACGACTGGAGGCCCGGCGTCCATCATCCACTTTATCACTTGATCAAACTTTCACGTTTTTGGTTTCCTAACACCTTGGCCCCAAATACTCGAAATGAAGCAAATCCTGAATTAAGGAGTCTTTCCCCACGACGCTCTGTCCTACCCACCTCACCCTCCCGCCGTTTAGCGTTATTTCCAAGGCAATTAAAAACATCAAGCCAAACAAAGCTCATTTCAGCACATTTCAGCACCAGCCTCGGGGACAGACGCCATCAAGGGGGGAGGAAACCACTCTCGATGGCGGAGGCTCCATCGTCACCCCAAATGCTCCCGAGGCGGCGTCCGGGCTGCTGGAGAGCCGGGAGGGCTTCCTCAGGCACACCCCAGAAACATTTCCCCAAAGAAAACGCCCAACCAGCCACGCCATCTCCCGCCACTGAGGTCCTTTTCCACGGGGGACGTCCCCGCGGGGAGAACAGCAAACGCTCTGTGACCTACATTTGGAAGAGGGGACGCCCTAGCCCCCGCCTGCCTCATGCTAGAGGGACGGAGCGCCCCCAGGCTCGGGAGCCCCTGGACGCGCTCCGAGGGGGCCGTCCACACCCGCGCGCGGGCTTCCCCGGGGCCCGGCGGGAGGTCCCGGGAGAGGAGGCCGAGGGAACCACAGGTCTTTGTGTCGTGTGCAGCAGCTGGCGGGTGAGGACACCGGCGCCAGAGCCGTCTCCCCTGGTCTGGAGACTTTCTCCCCGAGTTTCCCTTCCGCGTCGGGCTGGACCGGGGCTGGGCTCTCCCCGCGGACACCTCGGGCGCCGGCCGGGCGCCTACTTACCAGGAGCGGGGTCACGCGCGGGCTTCGTCTTCGGCGCCGTGCTCGCGGGGGACGGCCAGGCAAAGCGGCATCGCTCCGCATCGGGGCGCGGGCCAGGCTCGGGTGAAACGCGCGCCTCGCGCCCCTCCCGCAGCCCGCGGGGTCTCCGCGTCCCGTCACCAGCCCCGCCCCGCGCCGCGCCTCCCGCCCTGCAGGGCGGGACCACGCGGGCCTGGAGGTGCCGGAGGACCCTACCCCCGCCTCAGACGCTGGAAGCTTCTGCTGGGCCCCCTTTGCCGTGGGGGCCCAGGCGCGGGGGAGCTGGCGACCCTGCAACACTCCCCGCGCCCGTTCCACGCTGGCCGCGCCCACTTCGCTGCGGGGTCTCGCCCGGAGCCCGGGAGGGGCCGGGAAATCCCGCCCGCCGCCACCGACGTCACTGCTACGTCATCGGGGCTCCCGCGCCGGGGATCCGCGCTCCCAGCCCCAGGCCCAGCCCGGGCCCGCGCCCCCCGCTCCCCGCCCCATACTCGGGCCCACGCCCCCTGCCCCAGCAAAGGATCGCGACCCCGCCGCGCCCGCCCGCCCGGACCCGTCGTGGCCGGAGGACCACTGAGGGGCCTTGCGATGCGGGACCGGGACTGCTGGAGGGGTTGGGGGACGGGGTCGGCGGGGAATCACTGGAGGGGTCTGGGGGACTGGGCGGGGGTCACAGGAGGGGCCTAGGGGGCGGGACCTGGGGGGGCTGGGCCGGCGATCACTGGCGGGATCTGGGGTACTGGGCCGGGGTCGCGGGAGGGGAGGGGGCGGGGCCGGGGAATCACAGGAGGAATCTGGGGGGCGGGACGGGGGTCGCGGGAGGGGTCTGGGGGCTTCCGCGCGGGCTCCCTGAAGCCTCAGGCAATAACCTCCCCGGGGTGAGCTCCAGCGCCTGGGCCGTTGGGGCGCGTGTCGCTTCCCGCCCTGCGCCAAAGGACACCTCGGACGCCTCCTGCCAATGCGGGGAACGGCGGAGAAACGAGGAATACCTGTGCGAATTCGCGATGCTGCGTCGCCACTAACAAGACCAAGGCTGCCCCGACATTGCTGAGCGACAGGGACCAGGAGCTGGCGAAGCCCACACTCCGCCAGGAGCGAGGCCGGGAGGGCGGAGGGCGCGTGCGGAGGCGGGGACCCCTCGCGGCCCGGGTTCTCGGAGCGACTGCTCTCTGGGCCTTGTCCCTCTGGCACCGCAGCCTTCTGCGCTGGAGATTTAAAAACATCTTAGTGATCACAGTCCTAGTCTTTTCAGGAAGAAAACATATAAGCGCCGTCTATTTTCCGACTTGGTAAAATAATACGAAACTTGGGAATAGAGAAGCCACGAAAACATCTCACGCAGTGCTGGCAAGATTTGTGGAGAAGGAGGCCAATATTAATTCCCTTTGTGAGAACAACGTAACATCATGACTAATGATTAGGCAGTATTTCAGGAAGATCTGCGCTCCTCATCCTCATCCGCCGTCTGCAAGCGGCCTCTGCCACAAAGGCCGCTTTGTGGCTCAGATCCCTGGTCCCAGTGACTGGACCTTTGCCCTACACACACGTGCTCCTTCTCAGAGCCCACGGGCCAGATAGGATGCAAACGCGGAGGTCACAGAGGCCCAATGGGGGCCAGCAAACACATTGATTTTTACTCAGCTCCCAAGTGCCCGTTTAAGGCACAAAATTAAACCTTGGCAGAATGTCTAAGCCAGTCAATGTCCACCGTACAGCCTTTTAAAAGTGAGAAAGATACATGAGTACTGTTGAAAATTCAGCAAATCCAAACCTGAGCTGTTTTCACCCCAAATCGATTTCTCCTGTATTTCCTGCCCACCTCCCAGGCTGACTGATTAGCTAAGGCAGAATCCTAGGTTTCCTTTTATCCGAAATCCCAGGCTCAATCTCAGTTAATCAAGGGAAATCAGTATCTACACGTTCAAGCGCCTCATTCCCTTATTTTATCTAATTGTTACACTATCCATTCAAGATAGGCTTATGTCCATTTTGAAGAGGAAGAAGAAGTCAGTCAACCAGTGGTTCTAGAGTGGATCCCAAGGCCAGTAGAATGAGCGTGTCATCTGGGAACCCTTTAGAGATGCGGACTCCCAGGCCCCACCCAGACCTAAGGAATCAGAAAGTCTGGGGGTGAGGCCCAGCAATCCGTGATTTCCCAAGCCCTTCAGGTAATTCTGATTCTGTTCGTCTCCGGACACCACCCAGGATTGCTGCAGTAGTGGACAGTCTGGCAGCAGGACCCTGGGCATCGGATTTCTTTCTTTATCCCTAGTCATATTCTTTGTTCTGAAGTCTTCTTTGTATCTATATAAGCACTGCAGATTTCTTACTATTAGTGTTTGCATGATATGTGTTTATATCCTTTTAATTTCTAAATCTATCTGTATCTGTATCCTTTTTTTTTTTTTGAGATGGTGTCTCACTTTTGTTGCCCAGGCTGGAGTGCAATGGCGCCACCTCAGCTCACTGCAACCTCCACCTCCCAGGTTCAAGCGATTCTCCTGCCTCAGCCCTCCGGAGTAGCTGGGATTACAGGCGCCAGGCACAAGGCCCAGCTAAATGTTGCCTTTTTAGTAGAGACGGGATTTCACAATTTTGGCCTGGCTGGTCTCAAACTCCTGACCTCAGGTGATCCACCCGCCTCAGCTCCCAAAAGTGCTGGGATTACAGGCGTGAGTCACCCGTGCCCAGCCTGTATCTTTTTTAAAAATGGGATTCTCCATCTTTGTAGGCAGCACAGAATTGGATGTACTTTTTAAAATCCAGCTTGGCGGAGCATGGTGGCTCACGCCCGTAATCCCAGCACTTTGGGAGGCCAAGGTGAGCAGATCACCTGAGGTCAGGAGTTCGAGGCCAGTCTGACCAACATGGTGAAACCCCATCTCTACTAAAAATACAAAAATTAGCTGGGCATAGTGGCGCATGCCTGTAATCCCAGCTACTTGGGAGGCTGAGGCAGGAGAATTGCTTGAATCCTTGAAGGCGGAGGTTGCAGTGGGCCGAGATCTCGCCACTGCACTCCAACTTGGTGACAGAGCTAGACTCCGTCTCCAAACAAACAAACAAACAAATAAATAAATACATAAAATCCAGCTTGACAATGTGGCTTTTTAACTGGAATGTTTAGGTCGTTTTCTTCTTATGTAATTATCATATGGTTGTGTTTAAAACTACCAACTTGCTATTTGTTTTCTATCTGTCCTATTCTTCATTCCTTTTTTTCCTGCCTGAGTATACTTCAGTATTCCATTTTATCTCAAGTGTTGACCTTCATTTTCTCTCTCTTTGTTCTAGGGTTTATAAAATGCAATTTAATTTACCGTAGACTACCTTTAAATGACGTCATTCCACTTCTTTTTCACTTTAGAGTCTGTACAGCGTGTGCTTCCGTTTCCCCCTTCCACCCTTTGTATTATTTTGGTTATATCTCCCTTTTACATATGTAATAAACCCTACAGCATATTATTTTAAACTGTCAATTTTCTTTTGAAAAATTTACAAATGATTTTTTAAAGTTTTATTTTTATCATTTCTGATGCTCTTCATTTATTTGTGAAGACTCAGATTTCTATCTGACATCATTTCCTTCTGCCTGCAGAACATCTTTTAACCTTCTCTTGATAATACAGATTGGCTGGTGATTGTCTGTTTTTGCTTTTCTGAATAAGTATTTTGCCTTTGTTTTTGGAAGTTTCTTTTTTTTTTAGATTGACACCTTGAAGAAGTTTAAAGATGTCATTCATTGTGCTTGCATACTTTCTCCAAAGAAATTTGTAGATCATTATCCTGTTCCTGGATATGTAATGTGTCTCTTTTTCTATGGCTGATTATGAAGTTTTCTATCACTGGTTTTCAACAGTGTGATTATGAAGTGCCTTGATGTGGTTTTCTTTGTGTTTATTGGACTTCTTGGATCTATAGTTTTATAATTTTTATCAAAATATTTCAAATTAAAAAATTTCCACCCATTATCTTGCTCCTCTCCTTCTGGGACTCCCATCACAGATATGATAGACCATTTGATATTGTACCGTAAGTCACTGAAGCTCTGTTCATTACAAGTTTCTTTATTCTCTGTTTCAGTTTGGACGGTTTCTGCTGCGATGTCAAGTTCACTGATTCTTTCTTTTGAAGTGTCTAATCTGCTGTTAAGCCTAGCCAGTAAAATTTTCTTCATTCACATTCTTGGTGTGACAGAAAAATCATTTAAGATATTTTTTATTTCTAGAAGTTCCATTTTGTTTTTTGAATTTTCCATTTTTTTCTCATTAGATTCATGTTTTCTTTTTTAAACCTTTGAGTATATTGAGCACATTTAATAGCTGTTTTAATATGCTTGTATGTAAGTCTGTCATTTCCTTCCTTCTTGTTCTATCAACAGTTTTCACCTATTTGGGATCACATTTCCTATTTCTTTGTATATCTCATAATTTTTGATTGGATGCTAGACACTGTAAATATCTGTTGCATGCCTAGATTTTGCTCTCTTTTTTTAAAGAATAGGGACTTTGTTTTGGAAGGAGTTACTTACAGATGTTTGGTCCTTTTGATGGTTGTCTTAAAGGCTCGTGCCCATTATTATAGGATTAGTTTATTCTAGAACTAATTTAGCTTTCCTACTAAGGTGTGACTCTTCTGGGGTCTCAAATGAATGCCTGTGTGCAATGAACTCTTCTCCTTTTTGATGAGTTGGAACTCAGATGTATCCCAATCTGCTGCGAGCTCTGAGAATTGCTCAGCTTTCAGCTGCCTGTACATTCTTTGCTCAGACCCATGGAGCTTTGCGTTATGAACATACAGCTTAGTATTCAGCCAGAGCCTCCATGGGACCCACAGGTATTACCCTGTAAGTGAAGATAATCAAGTGTGGGCTTTGTTTTTGTGAAAGACGTTATCCAAAGACAAAGAAAAGCAACCAGGATTTGGTGGTTTATTTGGGGTTGGAAAATTTTTCTGAAAACTATTAAGAAACAGTAAGACATAGCATCTGTCCATCCAGCCTGTGATGCTTGCTTCCTTTCTTCCAAGTATGTACCTAATCTACCCTATTCCAATGATACTGTATTTGCTCAAAACATTTTTAAAAATTCCTCTTTTGGTCAAGAGATCGAGACCATCTTGGCCAACATGGTGAAACCCCCTCTACTAAAAATACAAAAATTAGCTGGGTGTGGTGGCAGGTGCCTGTAATTCCTGGCTACATGGGAGGTTGAGGCAGGAGAATCACTTGAGCCTGGGAGGTGGAAGTTGTGGTAAGCCCAGATTGTGCCACTGCACTCCAGCTTGGGCAACAGAGTGAGACTCCATCTCAAAACAAAAACAACAAAATCCTTTTTTTTTTTTTTTGCAATTACTTGCAGAATCACATTTTTTTTCAGTACCTCGTAATTGCAACTTGTTTTTGGCTAAAACAGGTCTAGTTTTCAGATTCAGCTCTGATGATTTCCATTTGTTTTCAGTCTGGATCTCTTCGTTGCTGGGCAGCAACCTACTGTCTGGTACTCTGTGCCACAAATTCCAGATTCTCAGCCTCCTCCAAACTCTGGTCTCCATTTCCTCACCTCAGCATGATTTCTGTGCTCTTCTTTGGATCTCCTTCTGCACTGTAGTTACTTTTTAAGTGCAGAAGACCAAGACAACAATAAGATTTACTCAGTTCATTTCCCTTCTTTCAGGCATCACATCTTGTGCTGTCTGCTTTCCACACTGAAAATCATTGCTTCATAAATCATCTCGTTTCCCAGTTGCTTTTGACGGCAGGGTGAGTCTGATCTCAGTTTTCCCCAAGTGGACAGAGGCAGAAGTTCCCATGATATTTTAACCCTCATTTCCCCCCATCACTTCCTGCACCTATGTCCCTGACACACTGAGCACTTCCACTTCCCGCCTTCCTATACCTCCGAGTCTTGGCACTATTGGTTTCCTTCTACCTTGGCCCAAATCTGGTACATTTTTGTCTTCAAGATTTTGCTGTATCTTTAATATCTTTGGGAAACCTAATGTGACAGCTCCCCCTTCCCATTTTAGTCACTCTGATATGTAGATGCTTCTAATATAAAATTTACTTGTGTCACAGTTCTCTTTTTCTATTTCCTTTCTCATTAAGTTCTTTTGAGAGCAGATGCTCTGTCATAAATCTTTGTGTCTGGTATGTTGTAGCAGCCCAAAAATGTTAAAAGATGGCCGGGTGCAATGGCTCACAGCTGTAATCCCAGCACTTTGAGAGGCCAAGGCGGGTGGACACCTGAGGTCAGGAGTTCGAGACCAGCCTGACCGACGTAGTGAAACCCCAACTCTACTAAAAATACAAAAATTATCCAGGGATGGTGGCACGTGCCTGTAATCCCTTCCTCGAGAGGCTGAGGCAGGAGAATCTCTTGAACCCAGGAGGTGGAGGTTGCAGTGAGCCAAGATAGCGCCACTGCACTCCAGTCTGGGCAATAGAGTGAGACTTTGTCTTGAAAAAAAAATTTAAAAATAAAATAAAAAATAAAAAATCGAGAAAAGAAACAATGAGACATGGTATCTGTCCATCCATCCTGTGATGCTTGCTTGCTTTTTTCCTTTCTTTCTCCCAAGTACCTAATCTACTGTATTCCAATTGTAAGGCCAGCTGCCTCGCAGAGGGTTAAACGGACACATCCATCTCTCTCCGCGCCTGATAACTACCTCATCACCCAAGCTCATTATCTGGCCTTGCCGCATGGCTTCTCCGCACCAGCCTCTGCATACCAGACCCAAGCCCACATTCCACACTAAATTATGCATTCAGCCCCCAGCCCACTGTTGATAAACCCTGCAGAAAAATTTTTTAAAGAAGCCCCATCAGACCCTGCTGGGTAGCAGTCTGCCCTGTATGCCCCCGGCAGGCCCACTTACCCAAGGTCCCGCCCGCCTCCCAAAGGAAGCTAGTTCCGGGTATTTCCTGCTTCTTAACAGCCAATAAGATTGCCTTCGCTTTGTTTCCCCAATAGTCAATCAATTGCCTTCCTCCCCATAAAACCCCACTCCCTGAACAGCCGGGGTGACTTCTTTGACCCCTTCCTGGACCACAGAACCTCCCCTGGGAGCTGAATAAATTAGCTTCTCATTTTCTTATACTTGCCTGTTTCCTCATTTTACCTCGGCAATAAACCTTTCATCAATGATATTATACATTGCTCAAATCTTTAAAAAATTTCTCGTTTGGAATTGCAGAATTATACAATTTTTTTCAATACCTCATAATTTTAACTGTTTTTTGACTAAAACAGTTCTATTTCTCAGATTCAGCTCTGATTTTGTTTTTGAAACTCATAGATGTTCACAAGAGAAAGATTGTCCAACACTGAGTATATTCCGAGTAATTGGTTGTAATAACTGAAGAAATTTAAAGTGCAGGAGAACACAGTGGCAGAGACCACCAGTTCCATTAAGCACATGTATCTGTGAGGCAGAGCTGAAGCTGGCCTTGAAATGCCTGCAGTAGGGCAGAACAATGCTTGGGTCTAAAAATGGACATGTGGAAAGGGTGGTAGAAAGACCAGCTGTTCTCCAGTCTCCACCTCAGGCTGTGAGGCGTTCTATTCCTAACCCTGTTCTCCAGACCACTGGAGAAATAAAATAGTGTCTAATTCATATTCATGTAGGAGCACACGTAAGTAGCCTTTACTTGGTTGTAATAAACTACTACTGTGCAGAAAATTGTGCATAGAATCTACGTAATGAAGTTTAATTACTCATTTGTATTTAGATCATATCAACTACTATGAAAATTATAGCTTAATTTTTACTAAAAATCTCAGAAAAGAGTCTTTTTATTTACTTTTGGAACTGGATTCCAAGCTATTTTAACAACATTAAAATCTGAGAATGAAAGATCGATTTATTGTTATCAATCTTTAGAAGTTTTGGCAAGACCAGCTTAATTTACTTTGGAAATGAGCCAAACTTTGCCACGAGACAATCTTTTTGAAACTTGTCTCTCATTAACTTCCTTCATGAGGGAAGAAACAAGTTCAGCTCCGGTGCAGGAATATTGTAGCCTAGTCTCAAATGACTTAGTCATTTTGGCCTCAAAGGACACACTGTAGTATTTAATTTCTCTCAAACAGCTGAGTTGCAACCCAATGTCCCCAAAGTGGCAAGATATCATTTTCTCTTGTCACATGACACGATATTTGTGGCACCTCTTTCCCAATTCAGTGTACATATACATGTATATATCTGGTATTGGCAAATGTAGCTGCCTTAATTGTGCAGTTGAAAATGACGTAACACTGGGGGGATTCCTGGATGCAACATGAAACCTTTTGCAATACTCCAAACTACGTTTGTGCTCAACTTAAAAGCTCTTTTGCTTCCTTGGTCCTCAGTTGTGAATTGTTCTTTCCAGTGAGAGTTGTTTTCTTTCCTCCCCCATCTACCCTCCAACTGCTAATGCTTTTCAGTTGGTCTTTCTGGTTCGAGGTTTTAACCTCGTTAGGTTTTAAAAGTGCTCTGGCTTCACAGTACAGGGAGTGTTGTTTTTTATCCTGAGAAGGAGTCCATTAAAAAAATAATACAGCTGTCCAAGATGTGAGACAGTTAAGGGCAAATTGGGGACAGCTGAAGGGTAATCAGCACAGAGGGTCCGTACCAAGAACCCCAATTGTTCTGCAATTACTGATAAAGAATGTTAACCCGGTGAGTTTGTTTCCTCCCTACTTCTCTTTATAAACATTGGCCTTGCCAGGTGCAGCGGCTCATGCCTGTAATCCCAGCACTTTGGGAGGCTGAGGCAGGTGGATTAGCTGGGCGTGATGGCAGGCATCTGTAATCCCAGCTACTCGGGAGGCTGAAGCAAGAGCATCGCTTAAACCCGGGAGGCAGAGGTTGCAGTGAGCCGAGATCGTGCCATTGCACTCCAGCCTGGGCAACAAGAGGAGGGGAACCAAGAAAACACAAAAAAATCCTCATTGGTCTTGTAGCTCTTTCTTTTTGCTTTTCTCCTCAGAACACAAACAAGTCATCCAAAATAGTGAGAAGCAGGTCACCCGGCATGAGCTCTTTTTGCTTTTTTTTTTTTTTTTTTGAGACAGTCTCACTCTGTTGCCCAGGCTGGAGTGCAATGGCGTGATCTCGGCTCACTGCAACCTCTGCCTCCTAGTTTCAAGCAATTCTTGTGCCTCAGCCTCCCCAGTAGCTAGGATTACAGGCACACGCCCCCACGCCTGGCTAATTTTTGCATTTTTTTAGTAGAGACAGGGTTTCTTCTAAAAAATACAAATGTTGGCCAGGCTGTTCTCAAACTCCTGACCTAATGATCCATTCGCCTTGGCCTCCCAAAGTGCTGGCATTACAGGCATCAGCCCACGCGCCTGGCCAGCATGAGCTCTTTAGAGCTGGAAGGAATTCCTCTCCCCTCCCTTCTCCATCCAGCACCTAGCCCTGGGCTTGCAAACTGGAATTCAGAGAGCATTGTGGAAAGGGTGAGTCCAACTGAGACTTGCGGGTAGAGTGGACATCTGGGTTGGCAGGCTTACACCGACAAAATGCTACTGCTCAGTTCTCTTCAGGACAGACACCTAGAAACAGGAATGCTCTAGTCTTGAGAATCTTAAAATACCACAGATGCAAAGCAGAAAGAAGGGCAGCACTCAAGCCCTTGGACTGCTGTTGTTGATGTCACCCACTGTTTTCACTCCTGCCCCGCCCACCAAGAAGCTGAGACGTGGACTGGATGCTTTTTCCTTCCCTGGGCCTTTGTGATATTCCTGCCCCAGTTATTTGAACATGTATTATCTGGAACACAACTGCCCCCATCTTCACCACATTTCTAATCATTCATTAGGTTTCAACAAAAATTTCAATTTTTCTTTTTTGAGATGGAGTCTCCCTCTGTTGCCCAGGCTGGAGTGCAGTGTCGCAATCTCGGTCACTGGAGCCTCCACCTCCCGGGTTCAAGAGATTCTCGTCTCAGCCTCCCAAGTAGCTGGGATTACAGGCACGTGCCACCATGCCCAGCTAATTTTTGTATTTTTAGTAGAGATGAGGTTTCATCATGTTGGCCAGGCTGGTCTCAAACTCCTGACCTCAAGTGATCCACCTGCCTCAGCCTCCCAAAGTGCTGGGAATACAAGCATGAGTCGCCGCAGCTGGCCAAAATTTCAATTTTTCAAAGGCTTTCTAGATCACCTCAATCTAAATGAAGTCCTTCCCCTTACATTCTTTCAGAGAACCCTATATTCTACCTCCCTAACACCATGGTTTATAACTGCACCCACTGTCTTAGTTACGGTGGTTTCTGCACTGGCCTGTAACCTCCAGGAGTGCAGGGACCACTGTGCTTTGTGCAGCTCAGTGTCCTCAGCACTTGGTACAGCGCCTGGCACCTGGCAAGGGCTCAATATAGGTCTGCTGTGGGGTCAGGGGTGGGCAGATGGTCTTTTCTTTAAAATGAGTGGTTTGATCTTGGAACTGATGTCCACACAATTTAAGGGTAGTAAAGGTTGAAACATAAAATTTTAGTACAAAACCACAATAAGAAATGAAAGTTATCTTTTTCTAGTGATATAAATGCATAGTGGAGCTAAAGACAGAACCTATGTGGGTTATAAAAAAAGCCATCAATTTGAGATCTGGTTATAATATTTAAATAGCTTAAAGAAGAGGTGTTTAAATCTATTTTTATGAAATTTATTTCCAAATTGAAGTGGCAGTGTATATAAAGGTAACAGAGCTTGTGATAATTTACAGAAATGTTTGCTACAACATGCACATTATGGAGTATTTCAAACATATACATATTAGGTTTCATGCAGAATAAATAATCCCCCCAAATTAATTTTTATGTTTACATAAAAATAGAATATTGCACCCTTTACAAGACCAGTTATTTTGCATATTTTCTCTTTAGATAAATGATGAAATTTGGTTTTTAAAAAAAGACTGAGTAGCAACCCTATTCTAATAGGGGACTAATTTAAAGTTCTCAGTCGAAAAAGGAAAGCTAGACAATAGCTGCAATTTTTGTTAACAAAGCAAATCACTTCAACGTGAATAGGAGTAATCTCATCTCTGCACCTGCTTGGAGCTCAGGATGAACAACCAGCCCGAGCGCACTGTGATCTAAATGCTGCCGAGGCGTCCCGACATGTGTATGCAGTTTCAGGTTAAAAGCATACAGGGCCACTTGCTTTCTCTCAACCTATCTTGACAGCAGAGACTTTGGAATTACATTTTAAATGGTTTTTAAGCAGAATGTTTTACAAAGTCTGGAAGTTACAAAAGTAGTACTGTAAACACCATATGAATTAAATTTCCATAACAAATGCACGAGTTATTCTTAGGCAGGGA
Organism: Sapajus apella; assembly: GCF_009761245.1. Classification (NCBI taxonomy): domain Eukaryota; kingdom Metazoa; phylum Chordata; class Mammalia; order Primates; family Cebidae; genus Sapajus; species Sapajus apella. The sequence goes on along the minus strand of NW_022436989.1, from coordinate 11,959,250 downwards.
TACATATTTTTATCCCATGGTAGCATATTATGGAGCTTATCTGACAGTGTTTTCAAAGCCAATAAAGCAGCACCCCAAGTAAAAATATACAGACAGCCGTCATATGGGCGAGACAGACGGTTCCAAGATGTTTAGGAATTCTGTCTCCGTGGTATGTACGTTTGCTGTGTAGTACACTCGATTTTATTATTGTTCCTAGAATTCTCAGATGGTATAAGTTAGTAGAAACAGAATAAAAATGGTTTCCTAAAAGAATTATTCCACCTCCTGTTTAAAACAAAGTAAGCTGTCTTCTTTCCTTTTATAATTCTGTTTTGGGGAAGAAAATTCTTCCTGCAGATTAGATTAATGCCTTATTTAGGCTGTATTCTTAATAGCCATGCAAACTTCTTGCCTACTGGAAGCTTTCTATTGCAAATTGGTACATATTCAATGCTCTGTAAATAGCAGACTTTAAAAGACTTACCATTGCGTTTAAACCTTAGTGACTCCACTAAGGATATTCTATATCTAGTGTTACAAATTTTAAGGAAAATTTTTACGAAGAACAGAATGTGTCTGAAATCCAAGATACCTGTATTCTTGTTTGTGGCTATCAAAAAAAAAAAAAAAATTCTGGTTCTCTTTTGAGCTAAGAAGGCAACTGGCAAAAACTGCCTAACTTTGAGATTCATTAGAAGTTTATTTTTAGTATTCAGATATTCCATAAGATATTTGGTACAGAGGCACCTACTGAATAATTTGCTTCTCAAAGAAAGCAATTATCAAGTCCTAAAAATTATCTTTTTCTCTTTCTTCTTTTGGGAGTATGTGTGTGTGGTGGGAGGAGTATTATATGGCAGAAAACTTTTAAAATATAATTTTAGCATGCTTTAAATAAACAATTAGCTAACCAATTTAAATTCTACTGGTCCTTTTGGAATAGCAGGAAAAGGGGAGATCTTAATATTTTCTTTGGAATACCTTGGTGGGAAAAAATTTAAGAATATCATGTTAATGTACCATGCAAAGCTTAAAACTTGTTGGCTAGCGTGTACTGACACCGTCTTCCACATTATCACTAAAATGGAACATAACTTTCCTCTTGGGATCTTGTGGGTCTTTAGAATTTTGTGCAGATGAATAGACTTTATACTATTTGGATGGTTTGTTCAGTCATCCATTTCTTCAGCTTCAACCTCCTAAAACTGGTGAAATCAACAAGTCTAGTTTGAAGTTAAAGTGCTTTGGAGAATGCGAAGTTCATTCACATTCACCCAGCTGCATAGCTGCTGAGGAAGGAATAGAACATTGGCTGTTTCAAGCGCTGCTGGTCCTTCCGACACCAGGCTATCACCGTCCCATCACTGTTTGCTGTGTACAAATGGTGGCCATCACAAGAAAATGTAAGGCTGTAAAAAAAAAACATCCTGTTTGTACATTATATTTCTTAAAATTGTACTAGCATATTGATCATCATACTGAAGTCAGTATAAAGAATTTATCTTCAGTGACGCAGAGAGACATAAACTAAATGACTGCTTACAACTCACTGGTTTTGACTGTAATTCTAATATAGTCACTCTGCTGACAAGTTTGAGATGCTCGTATTAATGAGGGGATACAGAATAAAATCAGGATCAAAAAGTTCAGTACGTTCTATTCTTTGCATATGTTCTTTTGCCTCCTTGTTTATGCTTTAATACCTAAACAACACATATTTGGGTGTACAAAACTTAAAAAATGTAACAGTACTATATTTTCTCCCTATAAAGATAAGTATTTTATAGATATATATTATTTCCCTGAAAGAGAAAAGAAGAAAAATGTAACATTAATAATCAATTTAGGTTCCTTAAACTTTAAATTTAGTACACTGAAAATACATTTAATTTAATAAAGGAGAATTTAATTCACTTTACTTCTAATTAGTTGAAGAATTTGTTAACTAAGCAAAGAGTAACTGATTATCAATCTTGTCAAGCACCCCTGCAGCTATCAATCACCATTATGGTCTTGTCAAATATGAAAGGAAACAATACAGTCTCTGTGATTCCAGAGGCATGCTACAGGCATGTCTTTCCATTAGACTTTGAGTCACTGACTCAGATTTTCAGCTCCATGAAGACAAGGAGTGTGGTCTCTCTTGCTGCTGGGTCATGAACAACCCGCTGTGTGTTAAATGGTTGACTTTTCATGATGACATCAATCACACATTTCTTCAAGTCTTTGTGCTTAAATACCTCTCTGCGAAAAATACAATCACAAATTACATTCTGAAGCATAAAATGGAGAAGACTTTACCTTATGATAGGCTTATTTGATTTGGGAAATGTAATTTCTCTCACAGGCTTTAAGTCCCATGTGCTCCATAACCTAGAGGGGAAAAAAAATCATCTAATTATGCAAACTAAAATTACTCTCCCTAAAAAGCCCTCCATATTTGTTAAAAATCATTTGGAAGGATAGGTAACAAAAAACAGTGGTTGCCTCTAGGAAGTTTGCAGGGGGTAGATGTGGGAATAAGGGAACATTTAACTTTGTATACTTTCATACTGTTAATCTTTTACAGTGAACACAAAACTTGAAAACTGTACTAAAGCTATCTTTATTATTTAGAAATAAAACAGGAATAATCAAATAACCTATATCCCAAGATGTGTTTAAATCTCTAAATACTGAATATTAATGTGCCTAGATATTAAAAAATTAATTTCTGAAACTCCTGTGTCCTTAGAAATGAAATTTTAAAAAGAGAATCCAAATTCCTCTTACCTTACAATTCCATTTTCCAATCCCCCAGCAATTACATTGATAGATATTCCCTCAGGCTGGTTGGAGAAGGCCACAGAACAAATAATCTCCCTGCAGTGGACATGTCCAACGAGATCCCCGTTCACGGTCCAGAGTCTGAGGTCACTGCCTCCGCCAGCTAAAAACCCAAATCATCCTGCAGGTTACCCAAAATGTGGCTGTCTCAGAGCCCATCACATTTGGCCCCAGAAGGGCAACCCTGAAGGCCAAGCTCATTTGTTTACTAATGAAGTTTGTAGACAACCCATGACTGAAGACTGTGTAACAGTTTATAAAAACACAAAGTTTTTTTTTTTTGAGACAGACTCTAACTCTGTCATCCAGGCTGGAGTTCAGTGGTGTGATCTCAGCTCATTGTAACCTCTGCCTCCTGGGTTCAGGAGATTCTTCTGCCTCAGCCTCCTGAGTAGCTGGGACTACAGGTACACACTCCAACACCTGGCTAATTTTTAAATTTTTAGTAGAGATGGGGTTTTGCCATGTTGGCCAGGCTGGTCTTGAACTCCTGCCTCAGCCTCCCTCAGCCTGCCAAAGTGCTGGGATTGCAGGCATGAGCCACTGCGCCGGGCCAAGCTGCATAGATCTTTATGCATTAATCGAGAGACAATGACCAGTGAAAAAATAAAAAGCAGCAATGTATGATGCAGAGTAACAAGGTAAATTAATCATCTTTTGTATTTGTAATATTTCAGCATAAGAACTATCAAATATGAATTATGACTAAAAATACCTGGAAAGCTAACAGTCTCCAAAAAATGAAGGAAATATTCTGTGAAAACATCTACAAGAGGTGACTTGGCCAGGCATGGTGGCTCATGCCTGTAATCCTAGTACTTTGGGAGGCCAAGGCGGGTGGATCACCTGAAGTCAGTAGTTCAAGACCAGCCTAGCCAACATGGTGAAACCCTGTCTCTACTAAAAATACAAAAAAAAATTAGCCAGGTGTGGTGGTGGGCACCTGTAGTCCCCGCTACTTGGGAGGCTGAGGCAGAAGAATCGCTTGAACCCAGGAGATGGAGGTTGCAGTGAGCTGACATAATGCCACTGCACTCCAGCCTGGGCGACAGAGCCAAGACTTTCTCAAAAAAAAAAAAAAAAAGTGACTTATGTGACTTTTGAAGAGGAAAAAAAAAAGGTATAGTAAAAATTACCTGAGTTTAAACATAACTCTTAAAAGAAGAAAATGTATTTTTCAGAACATCTAAGATTAACTCTTATAAAGCAATACCTTATTAAACTAATTTTTTCTTTTCAAAGATTACAGAATAACCAAAAGTTTTCTTTTAGTTTTCTGGGGCTGGGGGAAACATAATTGCCTGCGATGCTTCATAAACAGGGTAGTTTGGGGCCTGATGATGATGTGTCCAGCCTTCTCTGGGGAAATATTCTCATGCTCATTATGAGGTAAAGGAGGCATGGTAAAGTCGGATGGCATAGTCTCGCTGCATTTAATTTTATCTTTTCATTAACATATAAGTAGAGGCTTTACTTCTCTCTTTTATTAAGACAATGAAAATACTTCATATTTTATAGCAAAGAAACATATTAACAATGCTTCTTTATTTAAAAATATGCTAAAGACCGTCAAACACCACAGACCAAAATGCCCAGTGTGTTACAACATTATTCACAATAGCCAAGAAGAGGAAATAACCTAAATGTCTATCAACAGATGAATGCATAAACAAAATGTAGTATGTACACGTATGTACACACATACACACACACACACACACACACACACACACACACACACACACAGAGAAATTTTGTTTAGCCGTAAAAAGGAATGAAGCATGCGACATGGACAGGTACTGTATGATTCCACTTACATAAAATATCTATAATAGGCAAATTCATAGAGACAGAAAGTAGAATAGGGGTTACCAGGGGCTGCGAGGTAAGGGAGGAAGAATGGGGAGCTACTGCTTAATGGTTACAGAGTTTGCTTGAGGTGACGGCAGAATTTATGAAATGGTAGTGATGGTTGTACAACATTGTTAATGTAATTAATGCCACTAAATTGAATACTTAAAAAATGGTTGGAATGGCAAATTTTATGTTAAATATACATTGAGACACACACACACACACACACACACACACACACACACACACACACACACACACAAATGCCCAATGTTCTACTAAGACTTCCCATTGTAGAACATTGATTATGATATATCTAAATATAGCATCAAGATGCAGGAGACGCCGGACGCGGTGGCTCACGCCTATAATCCCAGCACTTTGGGAGGCTGAGGCGGGTGGATCACGAGGTCAAGAGATCGAGACCATCCTGGTCAACACGGTGAAACCCTGTCTCTACTAAAACTACAAAAAATTAGCTGGGCATGGCGGCGTATGCCTGTAATTCCAGCTACTCAGGAGGCTGAGGCAGGAGAATTGCCTGAACCCAGGAGGCGGAGGTTGCGGTGAGCCGAGATCGCGCCATTGCACTCCAGCCTGGGTAACAAGAGCGAAACTCCGTCTCAAAAAAAAAAAAAAAAAAAGATGCAGGAGACTCAGTATGCTAAAGAAATAGAATTAAAGACGATAATATTTTCCACGAGTAGGCTACATTTCAACCTTTCTTTTGAATTAAATGTTGACTAAAATATTTTTTAAAAAGATAATTAGATGAGTACTAGTAAGGCTAGAAGGCTCATTAAAGTCACTGGAAACATAACCATAAAAGATGATACTGACGTACGGATCTGTCACTGTTAACCCATAGCTACCGCATGGCTTAATCCTTTAAAATAATAAACCTAAATGTGGGCCTGGACTCTGAAGTATGGTGTGGAACTCAGCAGCCAAATAATTATCCTAGTAGCTCCCTCAGTATCTTGGGCTACCAAAAAACCAAATAACTACTCATCTGCCTACTACTGTACGTATCAAAACTTGAGACTGTTACCCAATACCAAATTGCTTGCATGTATAATTTAACACATCAACTAAAAGTCAGAAACTTAGGCATTCCTGAAAAGCATCTCTATACACAGTCATGGAAATCAAAATAAAGAACCACCCCCCTGTGAATCTTAGAATATTTTACTAACTGTCTTGCCATTGGCAACAGAGGACCAGGCTATGGATGTCTTATCTAGTTCAAAAGCATCTTTTTTGATCCAATGATAGAATGGTAAACACATGCACATACACACAAACCCCAGAAATCATTTGATTACATTTTCACAGTTTAATACATTTCACATCTTGTCATTATAAAACTGTATCCCATCATAAGAACTGAGAAATTATGATCAGGAGTTATGAGGTTGACAATGTAACTTTTGAGAAGATGTTACACATAAAACACAGACATATAATATAGTTGTCCTCAGGCATCTGAGAGGGATTGGTTCCAGGACCCCTGAGGATATCAAAATCCATGGATGCTCAAGTCCCTAATTTAAAATGGTATAGTATTCGCATAAAACCTATGTATATCCTCCTGTATTCTTTAAATCATCTCTAGATTACTTATAATACATAATGCAATATAAATGCTACAAAAATAGTTGTTATACTGTATTGTTTAGGGAATAAGAAGAAAAAAGTCTGTACATATTCAGTATGCAACCATCCATTTTCCTCCCTCGATATTTTCAATCTGAGGTTGGTTGAATCCATGGATGTGAAACCCACAGATACAAAGGGTTGACTACATATATATACATACGTAAACATATATATTTATTTTTAATTTTAAGATTTCTTGTATGATAACCAACAAACAGTCAAAATTTTTGATAGGTTAAATCTGATAACTTTCTTTCCTTCTTGGCCTATAAGAAAACAGGAGGATGAACTCTAGTCTAGGTCACTAGACATAAGTTTAACCTCTCTTTAAAAAAGTAATTTAAAAAATTATGTTCTTTATGACTGCTTTTATATATGTATCAAGAGATCTTTAAAAAGTTGACAAGGCCTTTTTGCTCAAACTGGAAAAAAGTTTTACCTATTACTCTATTATATTGTATGCTGCCCAGGGACACCTGAATACCCTACTAGTGAGTTGGTAATTGCAGCAAAAATAATTTTGTTTCTCATTCCCATATGACTAGCTGATATAATATCACAGATATAAGTCACTACTGGCAGCAGGAAAGTAATTAACTTTACAAAATTCAACTCCCTCAGGATCAGTCCTAAATTTCAAACATTGGCAAAACAAGAAAGTAGAGAAGTCTACATAAATAATCATTATATTATTTCCCCAGCATCTCTCTTGATATGACACACTAAAAGCTGCTAATGTACAAATCAGGGAAGAACAATTAGCAAAATCATCAATCATTTGCACACATTTGTACTACCAAAGTCAACTTTTTTTTTTTTTTTGGGACGGAGTTTCGCTCTTGTTACCCAGGCTGGAGTGCAATGGCGTGATCTCGGCTCACCGCAACCTCCGCCTCCTGGGTTGAGGCAATTCTCCTGCCTCAACCTCCTGAGTAGCTGGGATTACAGGCACGCGCCACCATGCCCAGCTAATTTTTTGTATTTTTTTTAGTAGAGACGGGGTTTCACCGTGTTGACCAGGATGGTCTCGATCTCTTGACCTCGTGATCCACCTGCCTCAGCCTCCCAAAGTGCGGGGATTACAGGCTTGAGCCACCGCGCCCAGCCCAAAGTCAACTTTTTAAGATCTTTTCCCTTAGTTATAACCATTAGAAAATAAAATTGTTTTCATGACATTATTTTATGACTGGGAGCTAAGACTATCAAAAATTCTTTCATATCTGAAATCTAATCATGACTGAAGATATTACTTCTCTTGAGTTCTAGAATAAATGAATGTTTTGTAGAAACAACAATAACAAAACCCTAAGAGGTATCTGTGGTATAATGAAAAATAAATATTTGGTCTTTATCCCTGGTTCCTGGGACAGAGCCCCTAGAGCCCTTGGAATTTACTGTCTTTATGCTAACGAGATGACTCATGGTGGAGAGGGCTACAGAGCTTCAGTCTACAGGCTGGCCACCAGAAGAACCAACTGCATGACTGAGGATTGAAACTTCCAGATATCCCCAAACTCCCATGTCCACCTCCTGGTGAGGCAGGAAAATAGGGTCTGGAGGCAGGGAACCTAAAGCTGTTTCACACTGACTTTCTAGCACTAAATTGAAAGGAAAACCCTAACTTTCCAGCCTAAAGAACAAAAGGACCAGAGGCCACTCCCTTTGCAAAAACCCCCATGTTTTCTCCACTGGCTGATGGGAAATTGGCTGTCTGCAACCAGTCAGACTGATTGTGGGTTGAGTCTTCGTTTGCAACTTCCTAACTTCATCTTAGTCTCTGATTGGTTGCAAAAAGCAATCAAATGTTTGTACTAGAGTGTGACCTTTGTAACTCCACTTCAGCCTGTGCTTGGTGGCATTAGGTAACCAATCGGACTGACTGTGGGCTACCACTTCATTCACATGAGGTGAGAAGGAAGTGGCCAATGGGAAACCTCCAGGGGGTACTTAGACCCAAGAAGATTCTGTATCTGGGCCCTTGAGCGGCTGCTCAGGTCTGCTCCCACACTGTGGAGTGTACTTTCAATTTCAATGAATTCCTGCTTTCGTTCTTTTGTTACTTCAATCTTCTTTGCCTTGCTGGGCGTTTTGTCCAATTCTTTATTCAAAACACCAAGAACCTGGACAACTTGCAGCCAAGACCCTCTACCAGTGACACTGGGAGGAGAGAGGGGCTGCAGACTGAACTATGTAACAAAACCTCCATAAAAATCCCTAAACAACAAGGTTAGGAGCACTTCTGGGTTGGTGAACATAACTATGTGCTAGAAAGTGGTGCACTCCAGCTCCACAACCCTGACTCCAGGAGGACGGACACTCCAACACTCAGGACACTTCCAGACCTGGCCCTGTGCACCCTTCACCTGGTGTTCATTTCTATCCTTTATAATAAGCACAAAATTTATAATGAGTATATAAGTTAAGTATAAATAGTGTTTTACCGAGTTCTGTGAGTCATTCTAGTAAATTACTGAACCCAAGGGTGGGGGCCATGGCAGCCCCCAAATTCGCAAACTTCTAGTGTCACAATTGAACTGCACTGCTGGACACCCAGTTGGTGTCAGAGAATTGTTGGTGTCTGGAAAAACACCATACATTTTATGTTAGAAAAAAAGAAACAATGTAAAAAATGCAAGCAAAGGAGAGAGGACTACCCACGACAGGTATGTCCAACACCGAATCGACAGAAAGAAGCAAACAGCTTTTCAAAGGATCCTGTCCATCTTAAGACTCTTAAAAATAGAAATGCAAACAGAAAATTCATGAATTTTCTGACTGTTCTTTTCTGCTGGATGTATTAGTTTCTTAACATGTATATATATTAAAAAAAACAATAAAAAATAAGACTCTTGATTAGTTGATATATTTTTGTCATGTAATTTTTAAGGCAAATTATACTTCCATTTACTATTTTTTATATTGCTCTCTCTCCAAAACTAGAAGACATGTATTCAAGCTAGGCATCTGCTGAGGCTCTTCATTTAGTCAGGTATGTTAAATAAAATTTATGGGAGGCCAATGTTTTGGACTGAGCTCCTGCACTAGGCCCTAACATACCAGATTAAACCAGAATGGAGTAGTCATTTGTGTGAGGTGACACATAATCAAACTAAACTCGGAAATGGGCCAGTTTTCCAAAAAACAGGAGATTCACAGCAATCAATCATAGGGGATCACTCGAGTTGAGCTGGCATGATAAGGAAGTCCCTTCTGCTTTAATCCTCTAAGGAAAGTAACTGTGAAACAATCAATCTGAGTTTTGTTCCTTGTTTCTGCTTTCTTCAGCTTTTTCTGCCTAAAAAGCCTACCTCCTCTGCTCAGCTTACTGGGGTACGTTTCTATTCCATAGATGGAATGCTGCCTGATTCACGAATCATTAATGAAAGCCAATTCAAATTTTCAACTCAATTTTTTAAGTTTTGTTCTTTCACAGGAGGAAGGTGACAAAGTTAATAGTTACAAAGCAGAAGCAAAAAAGGGGAGAAAAGTCAAAACCAAGAAAACTCAAAAAATTACGTAACAATAATTTGCTTAGCTTAGCATGTACTCAAATGCAATTTTACATATATGCAGCCCGTGTCTCCTCCCAGTGTCACTGGTAGAGGGTCTTGACTGCAAGTTATCCAGGTTCTTGGTGTTTTGAACAAAGAATTGGACAAAACACCCAGCAAAGCAAAGGAAAATAGTTAAATTATGACAATACTAACCTCTACATAAGCTGAGGCCTAAATTGATGAATTCAGTCTCAAACCTTACTGTTATTTCAATAGACATACATGTTATCACCAAAGTATTTAGATCTGGCTGGGACCTGAGAGGACAGTTGGACCTAGGAGGTAACCACTGGCCGAATGCACTGTTAGAGCACCAGCCAGCCCTGTGTTTAGGGTTGCAGCAAGCTCACCTGAATCACACACAGTAGCAATGTCACCTGAGGTTTCACTGGCAGAGACAGCCGTGACAGGGCTTTTATGTCCTGCCAGACTTTGTACATAGCATAATCTGAAAGACAAAAGACACGAATTTGTATATGATCATTAAATATAATTATATTCTCTTATTTTGTAATGCTTTTTCTCAGTCTATGTACCTATTGTATATAAGGCATACATGTTTTCCTATCTGATTGTTTGACTTCAATAAAATATAAAGGTAATCTTACTACCTTTAAGCAAGCGTTTCATGGTTAAAATTATTATAATGTAAAGATATTATTTTGGTGTATCTATTTCATGTAGTAAAAATGGACATACTAAAAATAGCTGTGTTTGAGTCGGAGGCCTCCTTCTGTACCTGTTTAAATCCCATATGATGCAGGTTCCGTCTCTGCTCACACTTATCAGTATACTGTATGGTTTGCAAACAAATAAACTGGTTATCTCTTCTGTGTGACCATAGAGATGTATCTGAGTCTCCATTTCTATCTCTGATGGCTGAAATTTAAAAATTAAGTATAAGATAAAAATCACAACAAAAAGTATTCTAGTATAGTATCTCAAAAATAAAACAACCAAAGTGACTCAAATGGTCTACTCAAACATCTCATTCTTCAATCCTATTCAGAGTAAAACAAAGAAAGAAATTAAAAAATTTTTAATTCCTCACAATTTCAACTTATATGCTTTTCATTTTTGTCTGTTCTTGTCCATCTATATTCAAATATACATGTGTTTTTATAGTTGTAATATTGCCACATAAAAGTTTCCTATTTTATATTTTACATATTCTCCCAAAAGCATTTTCCAATTTTAATATTGTCTTCAAAATAATTTTTAATAGTGTTATAGTCTATACAACATAATTTACAAATATTCTTCATTGACAGACATTTAAAATTATTTCTATTTTTTCCAAATTGTAAATAATACCATAAATTCTTCATGCATAAAAGGTTTTTAGTAGATTAGAGGACAGACCTTTGGGAAATAAATAAAGTTTTTTAAGAATAAATGCTTCTGTAAAAAAAAAAAAAAGCTTTGTTCCTTTTCGGAATTATTTCTTTGGAATAAATTTCCAAAATTTTACTAGTGGGTCCGTGAATATTAATAATTTTATAGTTCTTGACAGTATACTTTAAGAAGATATCATACAAATTGGTGATGTCACCAATGGTGATGGGCCTTAATACCACCAATACTCATCAGCAGTTATGGATTGACTTTTTAAATCAAAGCTTGCAAACTGGTGCTCTGAGGTCCACATTGGCTCATGGATACTAGATGTCCACATAGGTTTGACTCTTTCTTTCTTTGTTAGGTTAACTATTATCATAAAGCATTTCTAATATTTCCCCTTCAAAAATATAGACAAGTAGAAAGAATAAGTATAATAAAGAGCTATATACTGACTACCCAGTTAAATAAATCTTAACATTTTATATTATCAATTTATTTTATCCTAAATTTTTTTTTTGGAGACAGAGTTTCACTCTTTTTGCCCAGGCTGAAGTGCAGTGGCATGATCTTGGTTCACCGAAACCTCTGCCTCTTGGGTTCAAGCAATTCTCCTGCCTTAGCCTCCTGAGTAACTGGAATTACAGGCTTGCGCCACCATGCTCGGCTAATTTTTTGTATTTTTAGTAGAGACGGGGTTTCTCCATGTTGGCCAGGCTGGTCTCAAACTCCTGACCTCGGGTGATCCACCCGCCTCAGCCTCCCAAAGTGCTGGGGTTACAGGCATGAGCCACTGCGCTCAGCCATCAATTTATTTTTTAAATAAAGCATTAAACATTGTAAATATAATTTGTATGCTGTTCTATATCCTATTTCTTCTCTCTTGTCAGAAGTTATAACTATTCTAAATTTTGTATTTATGCTCCTATGTAAATTTCTATACTTCTATTATGTTCTATAGCCATAAACAACATACTGTATAATACATATATGTATATTACATTTTATGTTTATGAATTTTAAACATTTTTTTTTTGAGATGAAGTTCACTCTTTTGTTCAGGCTAGAGCGCAATGGCACAATCTTGGCTCACGGCAATATTTGCCTTCCAGTTTCAAGCGATTCTCCTGCCTCAGCCTTCGGAGTAGGTGGGATTACAGGCGTCTCCCACCATGCCTGGCTGATTTTTGTATTTTTAGTACAATGGGGTTTCGCCATATTGGCCAGGTTGGTCTTGAACTCCTGACCTCAAGATCTGCCCATTTGGCCTCCCAAAGTGCTGGGATTATAGGCATGAACCATCGCACCCGGCCAAATATATGGTATTATTTTTTAGGTATCTTCTACATCTTGTCTTTTTCTCAAAAACACCATTGTTTTGAAATACATCTGTGCTGATATGTTAGGTATAGCATATCTATCTTAGCTGCTAAATAGTCCAGTTACATATTTTTATATACATAAAAATATATATTTTACATTTAAAGAATCAAAAGACCAGGCAACACCAGGCTCACACTGTTCCTTGGAACAACTGGCTTGAGCTGTGTAGCAGCTGCCTGTTAAGCTAAAGCATGTGACCTTCAACTGAAAACAATCACAGATAACAGGTCAGCTTTAAACAAGAGCAAGAGTTGTAGGCCTGGATCCCTAGGCCCTCCCTTTAGAACCATTCTGGCTCTCCAATTGTGACCCTCCCCATAGTCAGGAGTCTGCAGAGCCAACGGGATATGCCCATAACCCATGTCAGATCATGGTCTGAGGTATGTAGGACCAAGGAATTACCTGCTCAAAAGGATCTGAGTCCCTTGCTTTTCTGCTTGGGTTCCACAGCACTGAGTTTGTGATTCGGCCCCAGTCTAAATCTTTGAAAATTTTCTAAGTTTCAAGTGGCGATTAAGGTTGCTTTAAAATGATATTTATTTTATTATAACTAAGTTTGAACTTTTTCATAAAGTCATTTTCTTAACTGTGTTTTTTTGTGCCTGGTTTTATGTATTTGTCACTACATTAAAAATTTATTTGTAGGAATTCCTCTATTTATGGAACAGAATGCCAGTAACTTCCTTGTTTCTGCCAGGTGACACAGACCACCACACCAGTCTGGGGCCACCTTAATGCAATGTGAAATCTTTGAAGATCCTAGAGAACCTAAGGAATTCCAGCCCAGGATATAACTCCATGCAAGGGTTCTCCTGTGCAACTCATTTTCATTCTGAGAGTGCAGCCCATTAGGGACCAGCCTTTTGGAGGCAGGCTCTCTTGGCACTCCCCAGCTTGCCTAGTTCCTGGGTGCTGTTTTCCATTTCTTCCACAGAGGCTGTCCAAGGACAATGTCAGTGTTTCAGGATTGACAATGTCCTCAGGGCTAAACCTCTTTCCTGCTTATTTACCTCTCTGGCTTGGTAGTTTCTTACTAGCTTGTCAGATCTTCAATGCTTATATATATTTGTGTGTGTGTGTGTGTGTGTATATATATATATACACACACACACACACACAACTAAGACTGAATAAAAATATATTTTATCAGTATATATTTACATTATATTAAAATATATACTAATAAGTTACATTAAAACATGAATATATTTTATAAAGACACATTTTTGTATATATATTTTATCTAGTCTTAGTTGTTTCAGGGAGGGTTATTCTGAACAACTTTTTTAAGAAACAGGAAATCTCTTTTTGGCCACTGGCCATGATCATAGTTTGTTTATTTTTCTTTTTTTGAGACAGGGTCTTACTCTGTCACCCAGGCTGCAGTGTAGTGGTGTGATTATAGCTCACTGTAGCCTCAAACTCCTGGGCTTAAGTGATCCTCCCATCTCAGCCTCCTCAATAATAGGACTACAGGTGTGCACTACCATGTCCAACTACTTAAAAATTTTTTTTTGTGGAGATGCGATCTTGCTATGCTGACCAGGCTGGTCTCAAACTCCTGGCTTCAAGTGTTTGGACAGTCCTCCCACCTGGGAAGGCCTCCCAAAATGCTGGGATTACAGGCATGAACCACTGTGACTGGCCCATAGGTATTTTTAATAACGACAAACAAGTGATTTTCTTTTTTTGTTTTTTTTTTGAGATGAAGTCTCGCTCTTGTGGCCCGGGCTGGAGTGCAACGGCATGATCTTGACTTACGGCAACCTCTGCCTCCCGAGTTTAAGCGGTTCTCCTGCCTTGGCTTCCCGAGTAGCTGGGATTACAGGTGCCTGTCACCATACCTGGCTAATTTTTGTATTTTTAGTAGGGATGGGGTTTTCCCCATGTTGGCCAGGCTGGTCTTGAACTCCTGACCTCAGGTGATCCTCCCACCTCAGCCTCCCAAAGCGCTGGGATTACAGGTGTGAGCCACCATGCCTGGCCTACAAGTGATTTTCATATTACAGAGTGAGAGAGATAATGTGGAATGTGAATTAATCCATTCATTGATTTATCCAACAAACACTGCCATGTATCCCCTACTGTGTACCTGTCACTGAACTAGGAGCTGGGGATACAGAGTTCCCTTCTGGGAGCTCCATGGCAGTTAGGAGTGAGAGCTACCAAAGAGGATTTTCACAGAGAACTCCAGAGACCCACTGATGGGTCACTTCCTCAGACTGAGGACAGGGAGTGAAAGCAGGATTCCCTGGGAGGTGCCATATGAGCAGAAGTTTTGAAGAACTGGCAGAAATTACTCAAAGAAAATTGTCTGGCTGTCAAAGGGCACTCTGGGCTAAGAAAACAACATGTGCGAGGGAAAGGAGATATGAGAGAAAGTGGCACTGCCAATGTTACTGGGAGCAGGGTAGGTAGGGAGCAGGAAGAAACGGGGTGGTGAGGTAGAGGGGGTGGTGAGGCAGAGGGGTCAGAGCACGGAGCCTGGTGTGTGATGCCTAGCAACCTACATTTTAACCCCCAAGCAATAAGCGGTCACTGAAGTGTTTGGGGCAGGAGAATGGGATGCAGTCGGCATTTAGGAAGGCCATCATGGAGCCTGCAAGGAGATTCAACTTCCAGGGACATGAGACTGGGGGCCAGGACACAGTGAGAAGGGACCCGGGCAGGATGCAGAGGGCTGAGCTGGGGCAATGGGCAGAAGGACATCTGGAGGAGACAGGTTTGACTCATTTCTATTTATTCTGCCAAGAATTGCTGTGATTCTTCAATCCAAAATTTACGTTTTAACTGTGGGGAAATCTCAGTCATCATCTCCTCAAGTTGTGCCTTCCTCCTGTTCTCTCATCCTGTAACCACTTACCACCTTTGCTCTCATTCTAGCCCTCATATCCCTTTTTTCCTCATTTTTTTCTTTATCTTTCTATTTTATATTCTGTGTAATTTTTTTCAGATCTGCCTTTCAGTTCATTAATTCTATAATCTGCTATTTAACTATCTGTTGCAATGAATCAGCTGTGACACCTTGGGCAGATTACAAGAAGGATTAACTCTGTGTTTCAGTAGTCTCATGTAAAAATGGAGATAATGACAAAACCTATATCAAAGGATTATTATGAAGATTTAATGTGTGGCTTATGTCTGTAATCCCAGAACTCTGGGAGCCTGAGGCAGGAGGACTATTGAGCCCAGAAGCTCGACAACAGCCTGGGCAACATAGTGGGAACCCGTCTCTAGAAAAAATTTAAAAAGTAGTAGGGCATGGTCGTGTGTGCCTGTAGCCCAAGCTACTGGCAGGGGGTGGGGGATGGGGCTGAGGTTGGAAGATCACTTACACCTGGGAGGTTGAGGCTACAGGAAGCCATGACTGTGCCACTGTAATCCAGCATGGGTGACAGGGCAAGAGACATGCTCAAGAAGAAAATAGAGAAAGAGAAGAGTAACAAGGAAAGGGAAGGTGCCTTAGCTCAGCAGGCCGCTGGCCCACACAGAAAGGAAGCACCAGAGAAGCATGTGGCAGGCAAGCAGTGAGAAGCATGTTGTGTAGCCTCAGGAAGCCCACAGCAGGCACCACGGATGCAGGAGAGGCCACGAGCCAGGTGGGAGATGAGGAAGGAAAGTACCAGACAACCTGGGGCTGGAACACAACACAGCTCTTAGAATAAGATCATCCTCACATCTGCTTTATGCTTAAGAGTCAATAGTTAAAACCGTAGAAATGCTGTCAGATGAAAGAATACAGAGAAAAATAAAGATACTTGAGCCAAAAACTAATACATCAGAATACGTAAAGAGCTTACAACAATGCCTAATACAAAGTTAGCACTCAGTAAATATTAACTATTATTTTATCCTGTCATTTCTAGAAGTTCTGCTTTATTTTTTCCACACCTACTTTGTTTTTCTTCAGTGTCCCAATTTTAGACAGAACAACTACCTCCAATTCACTTAGTACAGATTAGTGAGTTACCTCAACATCAAAACTAAAATGAGGTTAGTGTTCTACTTGATAAGTTACAAATCTGGTCTCCTTGGGCCAATATTTTCCTCAAGTTTTAGGCCATTCTCCAACTAACCACACCAATCCCATTTATTATTGTAAAAAATATGTCAGCAGAAACAGAGTACAGATTATTGACCTATTCTCCACCTTTTACTCTATGAAATGAGTAATAGCCACAGGTAAACACAACATAGGGCCCCTAATAGTAGTATTGGATAATTTTTAATAAACTCTGTACTTTGAAATGATTGCAAAGGTTAATATTACTAGACAATTCACTGATGGTTCAGAAAATAATTTCCAGTGGGTAGAGCAGGACTCTTGTGCTGGTGCCTTCTTTTAAATATTGTTCTTGAATAAAGTAATACTACCTTGTATAAGCTGGATATATATTCTATCATCCTCAAGTTAGAGAACAGATATATAGTTGTTCACTTATATGAAGATGATGTGGCCACGTTACTTACTTAGTGACAGAATAATCTGACAGCAACTATTTTAAAATTAGTTATCATGTTTAGAAGATATTCTCCCCTAACATTTAAATGGCTTCGAGGTAACAATCCCATATACCAATCCAACTTATCATCATTACCGAGAATGCATTTTTGGAGGCTTTATCTTGGGTGCTTCAACAGAAGCAGTGCTCAAAGTCAGATATGCTTACTAGCTATGGAAGGTATTTCATAAGATCCCCTTGAAAGTATTTTCAAACAAGGATTTGGCCACATCCTATGTGGGACTTAGCTGGGGAGCCCATCTTTTGTCTGTGTTAAAGACAACCTAAAGGAGGACATGAACATTTTAAAAACCATGGCATTCAGTGGGTCAGGAAAGTTGCAGAACAGAAACTAGTGAACATGAGGTGTCTCCTGCTAACCTCACAGGCTCAGGGTCAGAACTGCAACTTTAGAGATGCCAGAATAGTGACACGGTCCTTGGGAAAAAGTAACAACAATGTCTACAAATACCCAAGTAATCTCTCCTCAAAACAAACTGATAAAACTACACTATTAAGTTAGATTTTTTGACACTGCTTAATAGTAACTATTAATCTCATGATTTCATTATCTAATATTTAGGTTAAAAAAATCCTACAAAAATGAGCTGAAAAATCTGCTTTAAGGCAAATATATAACTGAGGAAAGATAAGCAACATAAGCCTTCACAAGTATGTCATGACCTCAAAATTAAAAGAAGTATATGTCTTGCAGTATTTAAATTATAATAGTTATGCTGTTGATCTGCTTTCTCAAAGCTATTCTGTGCACAAATACTCCTATAGTGACAACTTAACCTTTTTTTTAAACCTGTACTGCACACTGTGTTAGTGCATAAATAAAAATGGAGAAGCAGGGAAAACTAAGAACATGGCTGCTCAACGTATTGGCAAAAGCAAAAGGAAATAAAAAGCAAAAGATAAAGCCAGTTTTTTAAAAAAGGTGTCTATGTCATGGTACAAAATGATCCAAGTGCACAAGCAGACAACTGCCCTAGCAGTGGGTTTAGAATAGATTTCTAGGAGAAAGAAAGGGGAGCTCAGAAGATTAAAGACAATGGCAGCATGAATATTATAGATGTTATAAAATTAACATTCATTTTAAGCCTTTGGGAATCAAAAGGTGACAAAAGGAGACATTCAAAAAGTTATGACACTTATATTCTCTGCTTATATTCTTTTTTTAAATTTCAGACAGGTCTTGCTCTGCCACCCAGGCTGAAGTGCAGTGGTGTGATCATGGCTTACTGCTGTGATCCTCCCACCTCAGCCTCCCTTGTAGCTGAGACCATAGGCACACACCACCATGCCTGACTAATTTTTTTTTATTTTTGTTTTTTGGTAGAGACAATCTCAAATTCCTGGGCTCAGGTGATACTCTTGCCTTGGCTCCCAAAGTGCTGGGACCCACAGGTATGAGCCACTGCATCCTGCTTACATTCTTTAGCATTCTTTTTACCATGTCATATAAGAAGCCCATCACTGGCCTCAATCTACTTTTCCTGCCCTGCTTTTGTCATTCTTCCCGAACACATTACACTCTAAACTACACAGAAAAGTATTTGCCACCTCCAAAATCCCTATGCCTTTGATTCCAGGATGTTGTGTAAACTATTTCCTCTGCCTGAAATGTTCTTTCCTCTTTCCTTCACTTATAGTAGATTGATCCTTTAGGATCCAGCTAAGTGTAACTTATCAGGCTCTCTGATGTCTGGATGCCCTTCTTCTGTGGTCCTCTAGCCTCAGTGTGAGCCTTTCTTAGAACACACACTCCATTGTTCTGCCTCCTTAACCTGCCCTTCTCTTCTTCCTGCCTGGATCACTGTGGTGGCCTTCTCGCTGGTGTCATGGCTCCCAGTCTCATGCCCTTGGAAGTTTTTCTCCTTGCAGGCTCTACAGTGGTCTCCCCCTAAAATTTTGTTTGGATCATGTAACTCCTACTGAAACCATCTTAATGGCTCCTTAGACTAAGAGATAGAAACAAAATGTGGTCCATTTATACCCCAGGGACCATGCAAGGAAACTTAACAAGAGTTCAAAAGGAATAACCTTGGAAAGGAAAGTAAGAACTGGCTGGGTGCAGTGGCTCACACCTATAATCCCAGGACTTTGAGGGGCCAAGGCAGGCAGATCACGTGAGGTCAGGAGTTTGAGACCAGCCTGACCGACATGGCAAAACCCTGTCACTACTGAAAACACAAAAATTAGCCGGGTGTGGTAGTGGGTGTCTGTAATCCCCACTACTCAGGAGGCTGAGGCAGGAAAATTGCTTGAACCCAGAAGGTGGAGGTTGCAGTGAGCTGAGATTGAGCCATTGTACTCCAGCCTGGGTGACTCAGTGAGACTCCATCTCAAAAGAAAAGAAAAGAAAAGAACAGAACCTGGGAGTCATCCTATGCTAGAAATACAAATTTCATCCAGTAAAACAGATTTAATACTTAGAAAATAGTAATGAAAAAAAAATGCACAGTGAAAATTCTAGATCAGAACGATGATTACTGGATGACAAACTAAACTTGCCCCTTATCCTCCACTGCACCACAGGCAGTTGATTCAAGAAACAAAAACAGGCCAGGCATGATGGCTCATGCCTGTAAGCTTAGCACTTTGGGAGGCTAAGGTGAGAGGATCACTTGAAGCCAGGAGTTTGAGATCAGCCTGGTCAACATGGCAAAACCCCATCTCTACTAAAAATACAAAAATTGGCTGGGTGTTGTGGTGTATGCCTGTAGTCTCAGCTACTTAGGAGGCTGAGGCACAAGAACTGATTGAGCCCAGGACGTGGAGGTTGCAGTGAGCTGAGATCACGCCACTGCACTCCAGCGTAGGCAACAGAAGGAGACTCTGTCCCAAAAAACAAACAAAAACTAAATAACACAAATCAAAAACCCCAACAACAGTAAGTTAAAAGAAGCATTGCATAATGTCTTATTTTCTTCCCTGTTTTATGATTCAACTCCAAAATCCTGGGGATTCAGTGAATGGCTAAAAAATAAAATTTCTTCCAGTAAGTGGTACAAATCCAGACTACTTAGATTTTGCTGTCATTTAATTTATCCAGAGGGTATGGGAATGTCGGACTTTAGGGTTTCTAAGCTTTCAAACTTGATAGAATCTTAGTATACTCCTAAGCATTCAGGTTTATATTGCAAATATAGGTAAGCACCAAAATGCCATTTAAAAGCCTAAATACAAAACAGATCATAACTCAAAATACTGCTCTGAAACAAAAAAATAGGACTATTAAAATTGTTTTTGGGCTGGGTGTGGTGGCTCATGCCTGTAATCCCAGCGCTTTGGGAGGCCAAGGTGGGTGGATCATGAGGTCAAGAGATTGAGACTATCCTGGCCAACAATGGTGAAACCCCATCTCTACTAAAAAAACAAACCACAAAAATTAGCTGGGTGTGGTGGTGTGTGCCTGTAGTCCCAGATACTCGGGAGGCTGAGGCAGGAGAGCTGCCTGAACCCAGGAGGAGGAGGCTGCAGTGAGCCGAGATTGCACCACTACACTCCAGCCTGGCCGTACTGGTGAGACACAGTTTCAAAAAAAAAAAAAAAAACGACTTGTTTTCAAGATTTTTCATGATCCTAATAAAACCCTAAAGAATTTTAAGACCTAATGTAGGGAGCAGATTAAAGGTATAAACATTTTAAGTTAATCTTATGCAAAATGAATTACATTTCATAAAGGTTTTCTTCCCCTCATTGACAAAGTCCCATATTACCCACACAGAAGGCCCAGAACCTACCGTGCTGCTTGTAAATCTGTTTGTGTAGGCTGTGATAACACCGCATTTGCTTCCAGTAAACAGCTGGCAGCTGTCAGGCACCCAAGCACAACTAGTCACCTTTGAAAAAGGATAACTCAAACATTATTGTTTTAAAAGCATGAAAAATGCTTCTACTTTTCTGACAACTATTTTTTTAAATCTCAAAAATTTTAGGTCAACATTTACTTGAAAAGATTAGAAAGGTGTCAGATGCAATAATACTCTAACTTTGAGCCAAATGTCTAAAAGTTGTTTCCAAATTAAAATATATTATAATGCACAGTTTATATGTATATGTGCCTATGTGTGTATGTATGTGTGTGTATATATATTTATATAAATTTAACAAAATGATTCAGGATTAAATCCAAGGTTGAGTGTGAATGTATGTGTACGTCACACATTTATTTGCTTTTGTTTTTATTTTTCTGCTTTTATGTCTTTGGTGGGGAAACAGGGTATGTATAAATAGAGGTATTGCTTCTAATAGTTCTAAAGATTGTTAAGCAGGAGAAGAAAGATAAGTGTGAATGTAAAAGATGGATTACGCCTTTGGTACAAAATCCCTCAGTCCTAACCATGGAGGAGGCACCATTCAGGTTTGAGTTAATTTTTTGTGTGGCCTGACAGGTCCTCTTTTCCACACTAGCTGATCCCCATCCCTAGCACCATGTCTGCAGCAACTGTCCCCAAGTGCCCTCCTGTCTCCCCTCCCCCACGTTCACTTCACTAAGCAGACGGAGGCCACCAGCCGCACACCTCTTCCTCTTCTCTCTCTTGCAACTCAACATGTTTCCCTGTCTTCTGGTTCAGAGAAAGAAATGTCTCTGCTTTCAAGGTCAGCCTTGCCTCATCCCCAGGCTTCCTCAGAAACCTTGTCTTCTTTTTCTTACAGTTTCAAACTGTCTCTTGTTGGCTTCCTCCCCTGCACTACAAGTGTGTTCACGTCTCTGCTACCTTAGAAAAAGACTTTTTCTGAACTTTATTAACTCCAGTTATGCCATAAGGGTCCGTTGGATCCAATTATATGTTTTCAGTTTCTTTCTTGAGTAGTTCTATTTGTAAGGATTGATACTTCATAAATTCGATTCTTTCTTGGAGGTCTTCCAAAGAACAAAGAGAAAATGCATTTTTAAAAAATATACAGAATTAAACTCATTCTGTCTTGGAATTACCATATGGATCCAGTAAATCTTTTATCAACCTAAGTTACATTATAAGATTTTAATAACTAACTTATTTTTCTATATCCTGAAACATTTTGCTATTTCATCATTCTAAAAATTATTTCATCATTACTCATCAATTTTTCCTAACTATGCAACAAACAAACAAACAAGGAAATGGGAGAATGATGGAATCTCCCATGAGGATAACGTAATATGTGAACTAAATTGTCATCTTTTGGTTTTCTTATTGCATTGTCCAAAGTATAGTGTCATCTTTCAAGAAAGTAAAAAAGAAGGCTGGAGATACCACTTCTGTAGTCTACTTTTGGCTTTCATTGAACACAGTGGAGAATTAAGAATTTTTCATTTTCTACCAATAATAACAAAGAGAAGAAAGCTGACAGAGGAAGATGTTTCACAATTATGAGACTAATCACAACATGAAGTCACACATCCATCAGGACTCTAAGACTCTAGTGATGATGATGAAATTGATTATATTAAGTGAAATGTCAGAGTGTGAGTCTTTATATAATAATATCCTAGCTGAATTTTCTTAAAGAATTAATGGGTGAACAAAAATATGTCTTTAGAAATATATCTCTAGATGAAAATGCAATATGGTATTCTCATTCAGTTAGTCATTTGACTCAAAGTATCACACAACATTATCACATTATGATACAAATGATTTTGCAATGTTTAAATTCTTTTTTTTTTTTTTTTTTTTTTTGAGATCGAGTCTTACTCTGTCACCCAGACTGGAGTGCAATGGCGTGGTCTTGGCTCACTGCAACCTCTGCCTTCCAGGTTCAAGTGATTCTCCCGCCTCAGCCTCCCAAGTAGCGGGGACTACAGGCATGTGCCACCATGCCTAGCTAATTTTTGTACTTTTAATAGAGATGGGGTTTCACTATGTTGGCCAGGTTGGTCTTGAACTCCTAACATTGTGATCCATCTGCTTTGGCCTTCCAAAGTGCTGGGATTATAGGTGTGAGCCACTGTGCCCAGCCTAAATTTTTTTATATATGTGGTGAAATATTATCCAGCTTTTAAAGAGATGGAAATCCTGTTATTTGTGATAACACAAATGAACCTGGGGGACACTGTAGTAAGTAAAATCTGCTAGGCACAGAAAGACAAATAATGTATGATCCTACTTACGTGTGGAATCTAAAATAAGCCGAAGTATAAAAGCAGAGAGTAGAATAGCATTAGCCAGGGGCTGAGAGTGCTGGTAATGTGTGTGGAATGGGGTGACAGTGGTCAAAGGGTACAAGTTTCAGTTGTGCAGGATGATTAGATTCTGGAGATCTAATGTATAGCATGGTGACTACTGTTAACAATATTGTGTTGGCCAGGCATAGTGGCTCACGCCTGTAATCCCAGCATTTTGAGAGGCCAAGGCAGGTGGATCACAAGGTCAAGAGATCAAAACCATCCTGGCCAACATGGTGAAACCCCATCTCTACTAAAAACACAAAAATTAGCCAGGCATGGTGGTGCACGCCTATAGTCCCAGCTACTCAGGCCACTGAGGCAGGAGAACTGCTTGAACCCAGAAGGTGGAGGTTGCAGTGAGCCAAGATTGCACCACTGCATTCCAACCTGGTGACAGAGTGAGACTGTCTCAAAAAATATAAATAAAAAAAAAATTGTGTTGTATTCTTGAAATTTGCTAAGATAGTAGACCTTAAATGTTCTCATCACACACATAAAAAATGCTAACTATGTGAGGTGATGGATGTGTTAATTAGCCTGATTACAGTAATCATTTCACAATAACATCGGCTTCTGACTGGACAAATTGAGGGATATTAAAAAGTAGCTGCTTGGCTGGGCAGAGTGGCCCATGCCTGTAATCCCAGCACTTTAGAAGGCTGAGGCAGGAGAATTACCTGAGGTCAGGAGTTCAAGACCAACCCGGCCAACATGGTGAAACCCCATCTCTACTAAAAATACAAAAATTAGCCACGTGTGGTGGCACATGACTGTAGTCCCAGCTACCTGGGAGGCTGAGGCAGGAGAATTGCTTGAACCAGGGAGGTGGAGGTTGCAGTGAGCACAGATTGCACCACTGCACTCCAGCCTGAGTGACAGAACGAGACTTCGTCTCAAAACGAACCAACCAAACTACCTAGCTGCTATCAGTCTGACTCATTTTTATGCATTGTATTTAATTATTATAAAAAATCCATAAAAAAGTTTACCTGGGGTCAGGCACAATGGCTCAGGCCTGTAATCCCAGCACTTTCGGAGGCCGAAATGGGTGAATCACTTGAGCCCAGGAGTTTGAGGCCAGCCTCGGCAACATGGTGAAACCCTATCTCTAAAGATAATATAAAAATTATCGAGGTGTGGTGCAGGCACTGTAGTCCCAGCTACTCAGGAAGCTGAGGCAGGAGGATAACTTGAGCCTGGGAGGCGGAGGTTGCAGTGAGCCAAGATGGTGCCATTGCACTTCAGCCTAGGCAACAGAGCGAGACTCTGTCTAAAATTAAAAAAAAAAAATGTTACCTGGTACTGTTGCGAACTTTGAATGAAGTTTACTGGAGGTTCACTTTGTTTACTCTTCAACCTTAAAATATTATCAGCATATCCCCAGCTCAGGATGGCTGACCACTGAATGTCCGTACTGTTCATGCTTCTCACACCTCAAGGAGAAGGAGAAAGAAAAGAATCAGACTGTCACTGCTCAACTGTTACATGACAACCTCAAACTGGCAGATTAAAGGCTGAAGTTCACATAGCAGAACATATCATTTGGTGTAAAACCATCTTTATATCCCTAAGATGGAATAATTTTTAGTTTTATTCCTTTAATGCTAATAGGATTCTCAGGGTGGGATTATATTTTTTCACTTATGTTGTTTTGGCTGGGATTTATTTGACTCAAAACTAAAATTTCTGTTAAGAAATTATTATAAATGTCAATGACAGTCAAGCTTACTCTATTCATGTTCTGAGACACCTTTTCTTTTAAAAATAAATATCAACTAGATACTATTTAAATAACTTTCTAGATACCCAGGATGGACAACTGTTAATAGCAGGAAGACAACACTGCTAGAGTAGAAGCAACACCTAGGCTGAGAAGGGATTGTTTAATCCTCTCAACTGCAGGACTGTGTACGGCAGACCTTCTTCATTCAGAGAGGCTCTGTTCTCTCTCTCTCTCTCTCTCTCTCTCTCTATAGCTCTCGCTCTCTCTTTTGAGACAGAGTCTTGCTCTATCACCTAGAATGGAGTGCAGTGATGCAATCTTGGCTCACTGCAACCTCTGCCTCCTGGGTTCAAGTGATTCTCATGCCTCAGCCTCCCGAGCAGCTGGGACTGCAGGCAATTGCCACCACGCCCAGCTGACTTTTTTTTTTTTTTGTATTTTTAGTAGAGACAGGGTTTCACCATGTTGGCCAAGGCTGGTCTCGAACTCCTCAAGTGATCCACTTGCCTTGGCCTCCCAAAGTGCTGGGATTATAGGAGCGCCCGGCTCTCTCTCTTTTTTTTTTTTTTTTTTTTTTTTTACAACATAGTATTATGTCCTTTTGGCATAAAAATTTGGAAATTTTGACATCATTTCCCAGTACTATTATCTATGCTTTGTTGGTATGCTGAATATAGCTAAATGCAGCATAGATGCTATAAATGGTACTGCCCTTGAAACTTGCAATATTTTAAGTTCCTAAAGGAGAGATAATGTACTTTATTTATTCCAGTACCCAGCAGAATACCCAGCATGTAGATGAGTATAACAAATATTTCTTGAATGAATCAATAGCATATTGAAAATAGGCAATTCATAGCTTTCTTTTTGTTTTGTTGAGTAAAATAAGAAAAGCGACCTATCTATAAGCTACATCGCTGTTCAGTCAGTGCCTCTCTAGAATGTCTATGTGGACTGTTCCTTGCTGGCTCTAGTGTTGGGTGTATCTAGTAAACACTGACCTTTCCCAGACCCTAGAGTATTTACTGGCCAATAAACATTTATTAAGAACTTAGAGTGAACCAGGCACTGTGCTAATCATCCCCACACATTATTGCATTGAATCCTTACAGTAAATTATCCTGTGAGGTAAATTTTTTGGTTATTCCTACTTTATAGATCAAAAGCCAGGATTCATGAAGCACGAAGTAACTTCCCCAAGGCCACATAACTAGTAAGCAGCAGGGCAAGGGTGCAAACTCAGGAGCTGTGCCTGCAGAGGCCACAGCGGAAACCATTCTATTAAACTACTGCTCTGGACATACTCAGGTTCTGACAAATTCCAAATACGCTGTGCGAGGAAGTTAAGTGTAATTTGAATGAACATAGCTATTAAGGGCACACTAAGGGTTCATGACTGTAGTGCACAAATAAGATAGCCTTAGAATATGTTTGACATATTTAAGTCCCATAATGCTAAGTGATAATACCTGTCCTTTCTCTGTTGCTCAACAGAGAGAAACTTTAGTGTACTCTAACCACATGTTGATACGTTGGTGGTATTAGTAGCAAATTACTTGTAAATTATCTCATACCTAATTGTAACATACTAATAAAAATAAACCATTGATATCACAATGATTATGATTAAACAGATCTACCTTATCCTATTAACTCACTAAATACATATGAAATGGTATGCATTATTTCTAACTATAAAAACAATCATTCACTTTGTGACAGAAATAAGAGTGAGCCTAAAAGAACTATGGCCCAGCTAGCATACTTATTTTCTTTAAGTGACTGATATTTTCTCTGGGTGCTGGCACCCTTGTACTGCAATTTGGGTGGAAGGCTATATATGGCTCCCAAGAAGCACAGTGCACAGAAGGTAACAGTAATTGCCAGCAGTGCTGGCTGCTAACAGGCATCTAGTCCACACATTGGCTTTTAGGCAAGTCTACATATAACCTGATAGGAAGAGATGAGTGCCCCAAGCCCATGCCTAGGAAGTAGGAAGAGTTCTTTTGTTTCTAGTAAAATAGCTAATTTGGAATGGCTGTGGGACTACTCAAACAGAAAATGTCCCTGGTTTCACAGTGTCTAGTTGACATTTAGAAGCATGAAGAGGTCTCTACTGCACAGCACTTTCCCACATGTTGCTTTTAGTGAGTAAGTATGTGGGGAGTCAGAAAAGTTTTCAGGAATACATGTCTTTAAAACCTATTTTCAAGGCTATCTTGACACCTTTGTTTTGTTTGTTGCTTAAACCCATGACTATATCCTCTAAGGTGGTAGATTTGTTGGTCAAATATGTCTGTCTATTCTGGGGCTCAAGAGTCTCCCAAGTGTACATTTCTATCAAATTGATAATGTCTTCATTTTGTGAACATAACCATTTATTCTTGTCCCCTTCAACTTCCTCCTCTCATTTCAAATGACGCTGCATTTAACTGTCTATTTTCTTCATACAGTATGTTTTCGATCCCACTTTGCACTAAGTAACCACAATTTTGAGCTGAGTTTTTCCACCAAGGACTCAAAGTAGCAACACAGATGAACTAAAAATATTCAAATCTCATGAAAGATATATCCAGAATGATTTTCATTATGTTTTATTTTACCTTGTTCCTTGCTATAAGTCATCAGAAGACAGAAATTTCGTGACAAACCACAGATTGCTCTGGTGGGCAGAGCCTGGAGAGAACCAAATCTTTCTCCGTGGGGCTGGCTGAAGCAGACCACAGGTACTGGAGCACTTGGGGAACCCACGTACTCCCCCCATTTCAAGCCTTTTATCCATGATAAAGGACTCTAAAACCAAACAAATAAAAAGTATGCCCTTTTAAAAGGTAGTAAGTATAGAATTACTTCTAATTTAAGTTCTAAACAAAGAGAATGTAATATGGATTATAATCTCTGTGAGGGTAATAATTGCTTTACACGTATTTTTACTTCCCTATGCTTAGCATATAGAAATATTTTTTCCTTATTTGAGTTATACTCTGTGGTTCTGGCCTAACTTGCATGAAAATATGTGGTTAATAATTAAAAATTCCTTGAAATTTGAGCAAAGAAAAAAATTTAGTATATTTCTTATTTCTATTGAAATACCTAAACTAAAGTTGATATTTACTGGAGGACTGTAATTTGGTAGTATGACAAGCCATATGTACATATGGCAAGAGACATCAAGACCACATGTAGCAAAGGAAACCTTACTGAGCTATGAGCTCCTTGAAGAGAGGGAATACCTCTGATTCACCTACGTGCCTGGAACATAGCAGGTTCTCATCTCAAATAGAGGTGATGAGTGAAAGGAAAGTGTTTATCTAAGGAACATATTGAAAGGATTAGAGGACCGCTAGCAAGTACTAGGGAAGAAAAGAGATGAGAAAGAATTGTCAGTGAAAAATAAAAGGTAGAGCTTGAGGAACATTAGGATTTGGGGAAAGAAATGTGAGTGAAGTCTCCTAGAGAGTGATACCCATGTGACTGCCCATGAACAGTAATGGAAAAGTTTCCTCCACTTCAAGCAAACACAATTATTAAAAAGTTTCAAAATCAAGAAGACAAGACATAATGTCCTTTTAAAGAGTTTCTCCTAATAGTTCTTTTTGTTCTCTTTATGGCTGTTTTATCCTCTACTGAACTCGTCTTTTTTAGTGGATTCCCCTCTTTCAGACATTTAAGAGTTTAACCCATTATTTTACTTTCAACTCTTCAGAGAAAATGCCACAGAAAATAAAAATACTATACTATGCAATTTTCAGTCATTTCTGTAAAAAACCCAATGATTTTTAGTGAAATTTGCTTATGTCATTTCCCAAATAAACGAAAAAAAAAATAGGCATCATTGACCTATATGCTATCTTTAAAATAAAATCATACCACTTTAAGAGCTATAATAATTCTGTCAGGGTATTTAGGGGATATGTTAATATACAGTTTTAAATGGTGTCATAGTGGTCTAAAAAATGAATATTTCTGGAAAGCTTAAGAGCTTCAGGAATGCTCAAGTGGGAACAGAGGTTAGGGACAGGTAGTTTGAAAACAAGCTTTTTCTAAAACCTTGTCTATCAATGGTTTTTTGTGGTTCCCCTATGGGATACAAACCTATCAATATTAAAGTTGAGAAAAATGTGTGTGCTAATTTTACAGTTATAATTTATCATCCATAATTCCTTGCCAGGAAATTCCCTTTACATGTGTTGCAGAGTTTAAACTTCTAGTTTTTCAACAATATACAAAGATACAATGGCAACTCTTTTATATCATAGTATATTTATTAACATTATCATCATTATTATAAGTTCTGGGATACAGTGCAGAATGTGCAGGTTTGTTACATAGGTATACATGTGCCATGGTGTTTTGCTGCACCTATCAACCCATCATATAGGTTTTAAGTCCTGCATGCATTAGGTGTTTGTCCTAATGCTCTCCCTCCCCTCCCCCTCTGCCCCGTATGGCCCCAGTATGTGTTTTTCCCCTCCCTGTGTCCATGTGTTCTCATTGTTCAATTCCTACTTATGAGTGAGAACATGTGGTATCTGATTTTCTTTTCCTGTGTTAGTTTGCTGAGGATAATGGCTTCCAGCTTCATTCATGTCCCTGCAAAGGACATGATCTCATTATTTTTTATGGCTGTATAGTACTCCATGGCGTATACTTATACTGTCTTTGGTCTATCACTGATGGGCATTTGGGTTGGTTCCATGTCTTTGTTATAGTAACTAGTGCTGCAGTAAACATATGTGTGCATGTGTCTTTATAGTAGAATGATTTATATTCCTTTGGGTATATACTCAGTACTGGGATTGCTGGGTTAAATGGTACTTCTGGTTCTGAGGAATTGCCATACTGTCTTCCACAAGGATTGAACTAATTTACATTCCTGCCCATAGTGTAAAAGCATTCCTATTTCTCCACAGTCTCACCAGCATCTATTGTTTCTTGACTTTTTAATAATCGTCATTCTGATTGGTGTGAGATGGCATCTCATTGTGGTTTTTGATTTGCATTTCTCTAATGATCAGTGATCTTGACCTTTTTTTCAACAGTAACCAAAGCAGTATGTTACTGGTATCAATACAGACATACAGACCAGTGGAAAAGAACAGAGACTTCAGAAATAACACCACACATCTACAACCATCTGATCTTCAACAAACCTGACAAAAACAAGCAATGGGGGAAAGGATTCCCTATTTAATAAATGGTGCTGGGAAACTGGCTAGCCATATGCAGAAAACTGAAACTGGACCCCTTCCTTACACCTTACACAAAAATTACCTCAAGATGAATGAAAGACAAAGTAAAACCCAAAACCATAAAAACCTTAGAAGAAAATCTAGGCAATTCCATTCAGGACATAGGCATGGGCAAAAATTTCATGACAAAAAGGCCAAAAGCAATTGCAACAAGCGCCAAAATTGACAACTGGGAATTAAACTAAAGAGCTTCTGCACGTCAGAAGAAACTACCATCAGAGTGAACAGGTAGCCTACAGAATGGGAGAAAATTTTTGCAATCTACCCATCTAACAAAGGTCTAATATTGAGAATCTACAAGGAACTTGTACAAATTTACAAGAAAATGACCTCATGAAAAAGTGGGCAAAGCACATGAACAGACACTTCTCAAAGAATATGTAAAGAGGAGTGCTTTATTGAAATGCTTTTTATACAGCTCTGATTGTTTTGAACTTCAATGGTGAACTGAAGTTTACACAAGCATATCTGGGTCATCCAGATGACCCCTTATAACTGAGTACTGTTGCTTGGTTTCAATGCTTGTGTTTGCATTTTGTGTAGATGCCAAATGAGGGCCCATGGAGTCAAGGAGAAGTATGGTGTGGAAGGTTGCACCATGGTTCAAATAAAGATAAGCAGTGACATAAATGTCATTACACATCACACAAAAGTGTAGCAAACCAAACCAACTTGCATCAGAGAAGACATTAATTTAAAAAATAGTGAGTGTCTATTATATGCCCAGCACCTTCCTAGGAACTGGCTACACAGTGATGAACAAGACAGATAAAGTCCTTGTGTTTATGGAGTTCTATTCTATTTGGGATGGGAGGATAGACAAATAAATAAACAAATACATATACAATATGTCAAGTGATGGAAGTGCTATGCACCAAAACAAAGGAGGAGAAGGGGTCTGAGGATGATGGAATAGCTGTTTTAGACATAATCAGACAGAGATATAATCAGAGCTTATGGAAAGCATTTAAATGGGATTTAGGGAAGACTCTGAGGAAGAGATGTTTGAGCATAGACTTGAATGAGATGAGGGAGCAAACGGGGGATATATCTGGGGAGTGGTTATCCCAGGTAGAGGAAACAATCATCACAAAGGTTCTAAGGTGGGAATGAAGCAGGTTGGTAAGATGTTCCCACTGCGAGCAGACATACTGCTTAGATCCTTTATATACACCAACTTTAACAGCTAATGAGCAGTAAGTATAGCAGTAAGTTAAATGACATCTATTAATTTTTAGGGATGTATTGTGAAATTATGTTGACATGTTAAAGTGAAAGATTGGGCCAGGTTCGGTGGCTCACACCTGTAATCTCAGCACTTTGGGAGGCCGAAGCTGGTGGATCATGAGGTCAGGAGTTCAAGACCAGCCTGGCTAAGACAGTGAAACCTCATCTCTACTAAAATACAACATTTAGCTGGGTGTGGTGGCAGGCACCTGCAATCCCAGCTACTCGGGAAGCTAAGGCAGGAGAACTGTTTGAACCCAGGGGGCAGAGTTTGCAGTGAGCTGAGATTGCGCCACTGCACTCCAGCCTGGGTGACAGGGTGAGACTCTCTCTCTCAAAAAAAAAAAAAAAAAGTAAAAAGTGACAGACTGTCGTTAAAAATAATGACCCTGGTAATAACAGTGACTAAAGTGATTTGTGAGGCTTCAAAAACCAACACTCGTAATTTAATTTTAGCAAAACAACATTGCCTGCCATATTAATGCTTTAAAATTGAATTTTACTGGTGGAATAAGTTTTGTTCGTATTTAACATGAAAATTTGATATATGTGAGCTATGAGCACAAATAATTTATATCCAGTGTTCTGTCTTATATAAAGTAAGATAATTACAAGGAAAAAGAGTCAAAACAAGGTGTGTAAAAACCCTCTTAAAATAGGTCACAGATTACTGCACTTTGAGATATACTGTGTCATTTCATCAAGGTTCTTTACAACTTCTTTCCCTTGCCTTTTAATTTTCTGCAATTTCCTTCTGCAAACCCTTATAGTGCTTTAAAATTCACATTCTACTATGTTAGGCTGTTTTTATAATGAAGAATTTAGTTGAAGATTAAAATCCACTTTAGCTTTTTTGCTTGTTTCCTTGATTTTTCTATTTCAAAGTAAAAATTATACCTACTTCCTATTTTTGGAGGCAATACTTTTTATCATTACAATCTGGGGAGGCCAAAGAAACATGTAAAGCTCCCCCTTAAGTATAAACCAAAATACCCACATCACTGGTCAATCCTTTTGACTGAAGGTGATAATCAAGACCTTGCTCTGCATGTATACACTGGCATAGCAATGCTCAAACTGTTCTCTAGTCCTGATGGTTCTTCTCTTCTTATTTGCAAAATCCTATTATGTCACTGCCTTGGGAGGCTTTCCCTGGAAATAACCTTTCTTTCTGCTCCCTGAGGGAGCTTACTGTTTGAAACAAGCAATTCTCTTTTCCTCTGAGTTCCCCAAAGCACTGTCACATATTGCTAACACAGCAATTACCTTGCATAGGATTCTGCTTTTGCTGCTGTACCTGCCTTGTAGTGACTGGGACACAGCTTCAGGCCAGGACCATGCTATTCAATTCTGTGTCCCTGGCAACTGGGAGAGTGCCTGTCATCACAAGAGTCTAATCAGGCTTTGCTGCATTCAATTGAAATCTAAATGACATACCGGATAGGTGATTTCTTTGACCTGTTCTCGGGTCTCCCTGAAAGCAAACTGCACTAGCAACCCCACAGCAGCTGGAAGCTCTCCTTCAATGTTGAGCTTGGCTCCAGGTCTGCTCACATGGGCTGTATGGAACAGCTGACGGGGAGTCTGCCCGTAGGTTTTTATCATGGTTTCCAGGGCTCGTCTCTGAACTGGATCTTCAACTGCAGACACATCCATTCCAAAATATGTCTGCAGAGTAAAAGAGTAAAGGAAAAAGACATATGTAGTATAAAGAAAGGCTTGGCAATAATATTAATACCAAAGGGAAAAACAACACTTTATTTTCTAGGTTGTGGAAGAAATGCTTTTGTTCATGTTAGCAGTCACTCATGGTCTCACTGAGATCAGAAGTATCAATGTTTCTGAATAGGTGAACAAAAACAATGTATCTTGACTGATTGGTTCTAATTAGGCATGTTTATAAAATTAGTTTTTAATTTAAGACCTGAGAATATCATATAAGACTTGATACTAAATTATTGAGGAAGTTGCTTGTCCAAAGTAATGTATAGGAAAAGGCAAAAATAAAGTTAAAATACAATGCTGGTAGATAGTTCAAGAGAGCATTATTTAGGTTCTAATAAATATTGTAGGTGAAACCAAAAGAGCAGCAACGAAAATTCAAAGTTCTTAAATGTAAAGGGTACTAATGTGCTAATACAATTATTGCACTAAGAAGGATATTTCTTCTTAGTGCCATTATCCTACAGAGTCAGATGGAGAGCAATTTGCATTTACTTCTTTATTTCTAAAGCCGGTAGTCAGTAATTGAGTACAGATCAGCCATATTTTGTACATATCCACTTGGATGGGTTAGCTTTTAGTATAATATATAATCAGTCACAATGGCTCTCATTACATATCTAGACATAACATTTCTATATATGCCAAAATAAAATTCCAAAGATATTTCAGAAATTAAGTCATCTTCAACTCAATCCCCCTCACAACTCCCAGCACCAGGGATCACATACTTTTTAAAAAAAAACTTTTTAAGTTCAGGGGTACATGTGCAGATTTGTTATACAGGTAAACTCGTGTCACAGGGGTCTGTTGTACAGATTATTTTATCACCCAGGTACTAAGCCTAGTACCAGTAGTTGTTTTTTCTGGTCCATACATGTTCCAACAAAGGACATGATCTCGTTCTTTTTTATAGCTGCAAAGTATTCCATGGTGTATATGTGACTCC
Organism: Sapajus apella; assembly: GCF_009761245.1. Lineage (NCBI taxonomy): Eukaryota > Metazoa > Chordata > Mammalia > Primates > Cebidae > Sapajus > Sapajus apella. The sequence goes on along the minus strand of NW_022436989.1, from coordinate 11,925,116 downwards.
TATTTACTTTTGCATTCCCAGAGCCTAGCAAAATAAATGTTTACTGAAGATTTTTTTTAAAGTTAGTCTATCCAACAACATCAAAGAGTATACTTGAAAACGTAGGCCGGGTGCAGTGACTCACGCCTGTAATCCCAGCACTTTGGGAGGCCGAGGTGGGTGGATCATGAGGTCAGGAGTTCGACACCAGCCTGGCCAAGACAGTGAAACCCCGTCTCTACTAAAAATACAAAAATTAGCCAGGCACAGTGGCAGATGCCTGTAATCCCAGCTACTTGGGAGGCTGAGGCAGGAAAATTGCTTGAACCCAGGAGGCAGAGGTTGCAGTGAGCCAGAGATTGCAGTGAGTCGAGATTGTGCCACTGCACTCTTGCCTGGGAGACAGAGCAAGACTCCGTCTCAAAAAAAAAAAAAAAAAAAGAAAAAGAAAAAAGAAAATGTAACAATTCTACTTCTAGGAATTTATCTTAAGGAAGTTAAGAAATGTACATAAAAATAACCATAGAAATGCTAATTTTAATAGCAAACACATCCTAACTAAATATCCAACAATAGAAGACTGTTAAATAAATTATTCTATAGCCATGCTTGAGAATACAGACTGAGTATCTCTCATACAAACACTTGGGACCAGAATTCTTTTGGATTTCAGGGTTTTTTTTTTTGGATTTTGGACTATCAGCATTATTTACTTCGCAGTTCAATTGCTTTTTTTTTCTTGAGACAGAGTCTCACTCTGTCACCAGGCTGGAGTGCAATGGCGTGATCTCAGCTCACTGCAACCTCCACCACCCAGGTTCAAGTGATTCTCCTGACTCAGCCTCCTGAGTAGCTGGGACTACAGGTGCACACCACCACACCCAGCTAATTTTTGTATTTTTAGTAGAGTCAGGGTTTCACCATGTTGGCCAGGATGGTATTGATCTCTTGACCTCACGATCTACCCACCTCAGCCTCCCAAAGTGCTGGGATTACAGGAGTGAGTCACTGTGCCTGGCCCCTGCAGTTCAGTATTTTTTTTTTTTTTTGAGACAGTCTCCACCCAGGCTGGAGTGCAATGGTGTGATCTCAGCTCACTGCAACCTCTGCCTCCTGGGTTCAAATGACTCTCCTGCCTCAGCCTCCTGGGTAGTTGGGATTATAGGTGCCTGCCACCATGCCCCGCTAATTTTTGTATTTTTGGTAGAGACAGGGTTTCACCATGTTGGCCAGACTGGTCTTGAACTCCTGACCTCATGATCTGCCCGCCTCACCCTCCCAAAGTGCTGGAATTACAGGTGTGAGCCACTGCACCCTGCCTTGTTCAGTATTCTTAATCCAGGAAATCTGAAATCTCATATGCTCCAATGAGCATTTCCTTGATTATCATTTTTGTACTCAAAAAGTTTCTGATTTTGAAGCATCAAAATCTAAAAATTTTATTTTTGAATTAAGAATGCTCTACCTGTAGTAGGTAGCCACTAAAAATAATGTAGAATGATACCTAATCACTTGAATAAATTTAAGACTAACTTGTTTAGGGAGAAGAAAAGGTTACCAAACAGCATTAATATTATTATTATATAAACGATCAATGGAATGATATACATGTATAGAAAGAAGTCTAAAGGTGTTTTCACTATTTATCTCTGGATGGTGATATTAAGGTGGACTTTAAAATTTCTCCCTGTTGCTACTCTGTATTTTATACATTTTTCTAACAAAGTACAACTACTTTTTCGGTAATAAGGAAGCATGGTGCCATTTTAATGTAGAACATGTATGTAGGATAGTGTGCAGAAAAGACTTAACACAGCAGGACTGACTGCTGTCTCTGGAAAGGCCTGCTTGTAAAGTTGACCCTTGGCTGTCGTTGTCTGTGAACTTGGATTTCAGGAGGGGTCCTACCATTCCCTAACTGATAAGAGTAGTTTACTGTGCCTAAACTATACAAACAATGCAGTTTAGGCAGAACACCTGCTTTCCTTTTGAGAGTCTGGAATTTCAGCATGTGGGAGGCAGAGGGTGCCTATGTTGCCAACCCCAATAAAAATCGTGCACACTGAGTCTCTAATGAGCTTCCCTGGCAGACATTTCACATGTGTCATTATGACTTGTTGCTGGAGGAAGCTGAGTATGCTCTTTGTGCTTTACCAGGGGTAGATTCTTGGATGTTTGTGCCTCGTTTCTCCCAGACTTTGCCCCATGCTGATTCTGCTTTGTATCATTTACTGTAATAAACCTGAGCTGGAAGAATAACTACGTGTTGAATCCTCAAGTCCTCCTAGTGAATCATCAAATCTGGAGATGGTTTTGGGAAACCTCTGGAACAGATAGTGTCTTTTTTGAGACAGAGTTTCACTCTTGTTTCCCAGGCTGGAATATAGTGGCATGATCTCGGCTTACTGCAACCTCTGCCTCCCAGGTTCAAGTGATTCTCCTGCTTCAGCCTCCTGAGTAGCTGGGATTACAGGTGCCTGCCCAGATAATTTTTTGCATTTTTAGTATAGATGGGGTTTTACCCCATCAGGCTACCAATGACCTTCTTCACAGAACTAGAAAAAAATACCTTAAACTTCATATGGAACCAAAAGAGAGCCCGCATAGCCAAGTCAATTCTAAGCAAAAAGAACAAAGCGGGAGGAATCACACTACCAGACTTCAAACTATACTACGAGGCTACAGTAATCAAAACAGCATGATACTGGTACCAAAACAGAGATATAAACCAACGGAACAGAACAGAGGCCTCAGAGGCAACACAACATATCTACAACCATCTGATCTTTGACAAACCTGACAAAAACAAGCAATGCGGAAAGGATTCCGTTTAATAAATGGTGTTGGGAAAACTGGCTAGCCATGTGCAGAAAGCAGAAACCAGACTCCTTCCTGACACCTTACACTAAAATTAACTCCAGATGGATTAAAGGCTTAAACATAAGATCTAACACCATAAAAACCCTAGAAGAAAATCTAGGCAAAACCATTCAGGACATAGGCATAGGCAAGGACTTCAGGACCAAAACACCAAAAGCATTGGCAACAAAAGCCAAAATAGACAAATGGGACCTAATCAAACTCCACAGCTTCTGCACGGCAAAAGAAACAGTCATTAGAGTGAATCAGCAACCAACAGAATGGGAAAAAATTTTTGCAGTTTACCCATCTGACAAAGGGCTGATATCCAGAATTTACAAAGAACTAAAACAGATTTACAAGAAAAAAACAAACAAGCCCATTCAAAAGTGGGCAAAGGATATGAACAGATACTTTACAAAAGAAGACATACATGAGGCCAACAAACATATGAGTAAATGCTCATCATCACTGGTCATTAGAGAAAGGCAAATCAAAACTACATTGAGATACCATCTCACGCCAGTTAGAATGGTGATCATTAAAAAATCTGGAGACAACAGATGCTGGAGAGGATGTGGAGAAATAGGAACACTTTTACACTGTTGGTGGGAGTGTAAATTAGTTCAACCATTGTGGAAGACAGTGTGGCGATTCCTCAAGGACCTAGAAATAAAAATTCCATTTGACCCAGCAATCCGATTACTGGGTATATATCCAAATCTTTCTACTATAAGGACACATGCACACGAATGTTCACTGCAGCACTGTTTACAATAGCAAAGACCTGGAACCAACCCAAATGCCCATCCATGATAGACTGGACAGGGAAAATGTGGCACATTATACACCATGGAATATTATGCAGCCATCAAAAATGATGAGTTCGTGTCCTTTGTAGGGACATGGATGAACCTGGAAACCATCATTCTCAGCAAACTGACACAAGAGCAGAAAATCAAACACCGCATGTTCTCACTTATAGGCGGGTGTTGAAACCATGAGAACACATGGACACAGGGAGGGGAGCACTACACACTGGGGTCTGTTGGGGGGAAACAGGGGAAGGACAATGGGGGGAGGGGAGTTGGGGAGAGATACTATGGGGAGAAGTGCTAGATGTGGGTGATGGGGAGGAAGGCAGCAGATCACACTGCCACGTGTGTGCCTATGCAACAATCTTGCATGTTCTTCACATGTACCCCAAAACCTAAACTGCAATAAAGTAAATAAAAATAAAAATAAAAATAAAAAAGAGAGATATGGGGTTTTATCATGTTGGTCAGGCTGGTCTTAAACTCCTGACCTCAGGTGATGTGCCCGCCTTGGCCTCCCAAAGTGCTGGGATTACAGGCGTGAGCCACTGCACCCGGCAATAGTATCTTATTTTTAAAGAGAGGAAATATAAAACCTGAAAATCTTAGGTAACAGCTTAATGGTACTGCCAATTCTCTTTGATAACTTGACGATTTTAAAGGTACCCCGAACAACTAACCTTAAAATATTCAGGTTCTATCTTACATAAATACAGATTATTTTAAAAGAGTCACTTACAGCAGGATGAAAAACATTGATTGCTTGAACAGAAGCTTTCCCCTTTTGCTTATACCCAAACACCAAGTCAATCCACTGACAGATGTTCTGGGACACATAGTCAGACTCTAGAGCCTGCCGATGGATGAGGATAAAAAGACGAGGATCGTTACGTGCCCAAGGGGGGAGGTTGACGTGATTAACCCGTTCACCATTCTGACGCACACCAAAATCAAAACCTAAAAGAGAAGATTAATATTAATATTTAATTCCCCCGAAAGATGTTTCATTTAGCCACAGAGCAGGTCTTAGGAGTTCGCAAAAATGGCTGATTGTGTGCTACAACCAACCAAGGGAATAGCAAGGAGGATTTACATTTTAAATAAGAAACACCACTGCTTATCTACTTATTTACCTACTAATAGCGCCATGTTAGCTAATGCTATCATAATTAAATTTGAGATCTTTCAGCTTTATCCTTCTCCCACTTTACAACATATTGAAGAAAAAAGGAGAAAACCACCGCCTACTAATTCCAATATTCTCACTATTCACATCTTCGAGGACATCAAGTACTTAGATATCTATTCAATTGTAAACCTGATTGTAATCAAACTAAGGCTTTGTATAAGCATTTCTGAACTATTGGTTATTAATGTTTTAATAAATTTAAGATTATATTTAGTAAATATCAGTATTCTATAGTTTAAAAACTCAACTAATACAAAGTATACACATTCCTAGAATGAACTGCCATAGTCTGTTAATTTTATAAGTCTATAGGTCTGTTCTGACTTCCTTTCTACTAAGCATTCCTGTAGGCAACGAAATTATCCCAACACATGAAATAAGAGGGTTCTTGTGATGTAAATGGGCTAATATCTAATTGTCTCATCAGTCTGCTAGTATAAACAAAAATCTCAGAAGTGTTTATTTAAAAAGTTATCCTAAAGGAAATGTTACCTTTAAACAGAAATGGCTTTTTGTGCTACATTTTATAGTGTGCTGACCACTATAACATAATAAAAATTTAAAAAGACCCTTTAAAAGCTGATTAAGTTCCATATAAAATTAAGTTGTGATCTGCCTGTCTACTTTTTGATCTTGTAAAAACAGTTGAGAAAGCTCAGCAGTCATTGTATAGAGCAGCTGCATGGTTGATTTAGGATGGACTGGCTGAGCACCTGCAGAACTCCACGTGTGTGGCTTCTGAAGAAGCAGCAGCAGGAACTTATTTAACAGTGAATGAGGCATCTGGGGATGGGCTGGGAATGGGCTATGTAACAGGGCATTTGTACAAACTCAATCATTCGCAACTTTCAGATGTTCTGAGGGCACATCACAGAGGTAGACACTCAACCCAAAGCAGACAATTGAGGTACGAGAGTCTCAGAGGAACACTGATAGGAAACGACATAATGTACATTGTAGAAAATTGTATTTTTCAAAAATGGTGATAACAGCATTTCCCGTCTTGCATGCCCTTCCATAGTCTTGCTACTTTCCATCACAAGGCATTCTATCTTTCTTTCTTTAGAATCTGGGAAGGCACTGTGACTACCTCAACAAATAGGAAGAATACAGCAGAAGTGATATGCTGCATGGCTGCTAAGGACAGGCTGGAGGAGGACATGCAGCCTCTGTTCATCTCCGTCTTGGAACGCTCATCTTTGGAACCCCGAGTTGCTAAGTAGGACATCCAGGACTGCCGTGCTGTGGGGAAGCCTAAAACTAGCCTACTCGGAGAGACCACATGAAAAAGCACTGGCACTGCATGAAGAGAGGGCGATGTCCTCCAGCCACCTAAGGCTCCATCCCCTGCCTGTTCCAGCTCCAGAAAACCTGAAGGCAACAGCATGAGACACCCTGAGCTAAAACCACCTAGCTGAGCTGTTTCTGAATTTCTGACCTGTTTTTTTTTTATTTCTGACCAATAAAAAATAATTTTATTATCTGTGATCGATAATAAATTTATTATTGTTTCAAGCCACTAAGTGTTGAGACTATTTGTTATAGAGCCATAGATAGCTAGAACATAAATATAAGAGACCATGGACAGAGCAAACAAGCAGTAGATTCAAACAGGAGTCCTAAATAAAAAGCTTCAAGGCAGGTACCCCAAAGTGCAGGTGCTGATATTTGATTGAGGCATTTCTCACTAGAGCAACACTATGAAATATGCTCCAGGGTAGCATGAATCTACTGATGATTCAATAATCAATCAAACAACCTCAGAGATACAGTTAATACACAATAAAATTCTAAAGGAATTTGCCCAACACTAACTTCCTAAAGCTATAATGCTCAATTTCATATGCTCTTAAGGACCACATACAATTATAGAATTAAGTAATGTAAGAAAATGACCCAAAGATACCCCTTAAAGGGTCAACTGATCTTCTATTTAAGAACAGCTAAGGTTGGCAGCCAAGATTATTGGTTGGCATCACAGAAAATTTGATTTTATACTTCAGTATTCTTTTTGGTTATTAGATAATTCTGGGCAGAGTATTTTATTTTTATTTTGGTTATTCCTCATAAAATAACTGAGATTTCAGTTAATTTACATTTTGCTTTCAATAAAATCATATCTCTTATTTTTAAAGTAATAAGCACATTATAACTTTTGTATTCAGAAAAAAATAAAGCAATTTCTATAAAATTAAAATATTTACAGATAATTTCAATAGTTAAAAGTTACAGTCTTCCAAACGTATTTAGTCCTGTAAAATACTTAAAATCTTCAAGCTTATGTGAAAATAAAATTATATACTTAATAAAAAACATTTTATCTTATTTGGGGACTCAAATTTTAGGACTTAAAAAAGCTATTTTCGGCTGGGTGCAGTGGCTCACGCCTATAATTCCAGCACTTTAGGAGGCCAAGGCAGGTAGATCACCTGAGGTTAGGAGTTCAAGACCAGTCTGGCCAACATGGTGAAACCCTGTTTCTACTAAAAATAAAAAAATTACCTGGGTGCTGTGGCACATGCCTGTAATCCCAGCTACTCAGGAGGCTGAGGCAGGAGAATCACTTGAGCCAAGGAGGCAGTGGTGGCAGTGAGCCGAGACTGTGACATTGCACTCCAGCCTTTGGAAAATTATAAAATAATCACAAGTCCTCAGAAATATAAATTAGAAATAATTTATTACTATACCTTCACGGTTAACTAGGAACTCTGGAAGATAGAAAAACTCTGGAATAAGTTCTTTTACATCAGTCATAGATTCAAAAGATGAGAGTCGCCAAGTTGTATTCGTAGAATGAAAAGTTCTGTCTGGAATGTCAAAACTTTGATCTATTAAAAAATACAAATAACACAATTAAGACACAAAGACCTAATTCTATTTGAGGCCTATCATAATACATTTACTTTTGCTACTTCAAAAAGATTAAAATAATGCTCATTTTGTTTGTCCATAGTTTAAAAGAAGTTACTCGTGTTCTCGAAAATAAATATTTCTATAAATATAACTTGAGATAATATTACATTATTTTTCATCTGTATTATGCTTTTGTAATACATATAATTAGATTAGTTTATATCATTTATTTGTTTAATTATCATCTATCTATCAAAGTAGAATAAAAGTTCCACAAAAACTGGGCCCTGGGATATCGCTCACACCTAGCACATAACAGGTACTCAATAATGGCTTACGTATTGAATAAATGAATGAATGAATGAACAATGAAGAAGAAAAATGAAAGTTCAAGTAGGTAAACAGTTTTTTTCCCCATCAGGAAGCAAAATGATTCCTTCACTTTGAATTGTTAAGACTTATTTTTCTCCTTTCTTTTATTTCTTTTTTTTGGGGGGGGGGGCGGGGGGGTGTATGTTACGGTACATTGTTTTTTAGGTGTTCTAACTCTGAGCTAAGAGTTGAGTAAAATTTCCTATGAATGAAAATGAAACTAAGCATAGTCACTCTTTGTTCATTTTTTCCTAGGATAGACTATTAATAATCAAGAATTGAGTTTAGACTCTCTTTTCTGCCAACAATTATCAGACTTTCTAGCTATAGGGAAAGGCCTACAATATTAAATGATATCTAAAAGTTCACCCCTGAAAACAGTAGCAGTTTACATGTTTCTTAGGAACCATATTGCATCATCTAAAGCTCGGCGGAAATTTGAACACATCTTTTCATTTGGAGACTGCCACAAACACATCTTAGCATCAGGTTTCTTCTCCCAGCCTTGGTTGCTTTGCTGAGCAACATCTATCACTTTTATCACTTTCTCATCTATTCTGTTGAGTCAATTAGCATTGGCTGGCCACTAAATAAAATCCAGGAAGAAATAAGGTTTAGAAACATTTTCACAGAAAGAAAGAAAGGTCATTTAAAGAAGTACCTACTAACTCACTTAATAGAAAAAGTTATCAATCAAAATGGAATTCAGAAAAATTAAGGTAATTCTGTAATTCCATAGTGAAGTCAAAGTATCTAAAGCTAAGACTAAGGAAATATGGAACAAGAGAAGCACATCGAGTAGGTTCTGTTCAGATTTTAAGATTCTCTGTAGTTTCCTACATTTTATTAAACATTACTACTACAAATTCCTATTATCTAGAATATGCATATATTAAACCTGTGGTTTTCAACCAGCAGCACTTTTGCCTTCCAGGGTTATTTGGCAACGTCTGGCAACATTTTTGATTCTCACAACTGGGGGACTGGGGGTGGGTGGTGATGGTACCACTGGCACTAGTAGGGAGAGACCAGGGATACTGCTAAATGTCCTACAATGCACAGGGCAGCTCCCATGACAAACGAAAATGAAGTTCATAGCTCGAAATGACTACAATGCCAAGGTTGAGAATTCCTGTACTAAAGCCAAGAAATAAGTTTAAAGCCAACAGATATCACTTGAAACTAACGAAATGAAAGTGAATGGAGACTGAGGTGGTCCTAGGGTTTACACAAAATCTATACATAAATATACAATGAAAAAAACACAATATTTGTGGGAGGGGGAACCTCGCAAGTGCTGTGGCAAGGGTCTGAAGCCTCAGCCTGTTCCCATACAAATATTGATTTAGAAAAGAATTAGAAATGTAGGCACATAGTTATTCCTTTATATTATCATATATAATCTTATAGTTACTCACTTATAATCACAAAGATATATACTCAATATAATCTTTAATTTTACTAATGACTATCGGGTTATGAAGCATGGAACTGAGGTGACATTGTGAACAAAGTGATCCTAAGGCAAGATGCCCTAAGCCCTCTGTCACGCCCGCATAAGGGCTGCTGGAGGGCACCTGGGCTGTGCGGCAGCGCCAGTGCTGTGAAAGCGCCTGCTCTTTAGCCAGCTAGGGAAGGAGATGTCCAAAATGGCCAAGATGTCTCCTTCCTGGGGAAGTTAGGAGAAAACTCTGCTTCTCCACGCTCTTGTGGCAAGGCCTGACAGCTGTCAGGGAAGCACACAGACATCTGGATGCTTAACCGTTTCTATGTGATGCTGTGCTTTACTGGTCATATTCCATGTCCACTCTCACACTCTGCTTCTGCACCTGGTTTCTCTTTTTCTCAGAAGATAAGAATTAATAATAGTAAATGTCCTTGACATTTCTGACAAATATGTGAAGAGTGCTGACGCATTAGGTTTTCTCCTTGTCTCGGCTACCTGAAAGTCCTGGGCCCCTATCTCCTAGACACATGATTTACCTGACCCTGTCACTGACCACCATTACCTCATCCTACCTTCCCTGCTCCCTGCTTTGTACTCAATAAAAGTCAGAGTGTCCAGGCACTTGATGCCACTGCAGGTCTCTGTGCTTTGGTTGGCAGTGGACCACTGAGCCTAAACTCTCTTTTCTCTATCTCTGTCTGTTTCTTTTATGTCTACAGTTTCTCATCTCTGCACCAGCAGGTAGGGGCTCACAGAACCCTGTAGGGCTAGACCCTACAAATATTATATATGAATACATTCATAATAGTAACATGAATAAAAATATTGATAAATTTTAGTTGATTGGTAGTTTTATATTAATGGATCCTTGGGCTAATTAAATGAAATGTCATCTTGGATGAAGGGAGGTAACCATTCTGTCAAACACTGTGGGGGCCCAAACCACATCTGAAATATATATATATATATATATTTTTTTTTTTTTGACTGCCTTTTTTTGGTCAAAAGCATTCACAGATCAGAACATGTCCAGAAAGATCTTCAGAATAGCGACAGGCTTAGAAACCACAGCAAACAAGAATGGCTTAAGCATTGGTTTTCAAAACTCTTTATTTAGTACAAACACTGCCTTATTTTTTGGTATTCCTTTCAGCAGCTGGGATAGGACGACGTATCTAGGAGGCCCTCAATCTGCTGTTAAATTAACCAAGGATAATTAGCCAGGGGAAAACAAAACTGAGAGAGAGAAAGGGGACAGGCCAACAATGTTCAAATATTTGAACAGCTGTCCTACAGAACATTTGTTCTGTTTACTTACAGAGAGACAAACATAGGAAAGCCCCTTTTATAGACCAGTAAGAGTGAAGACAAATTCATTCCTCTAATAGATCATATATGAGTAAAATGCATGAAGAAGCTCAAGCAATGGTTGAGTAAAAGAATGGATAATGATTCCTCAAAGGATTCTGGATGCCATGAGAAACAGCTATAGAACTAATATCACAGTCCCCATTAGAAACTACAGGTGAGTGTGTCTCAATTTGCATAAAAATATAAATTCACTCCTATCTAAGTCATGTTCAGGCCTCCAGTCTGTCACTTAAAATGCTGAGGTAGAAGATTATTAACTAGAAAGCTACCACCATGAAGTTGCCAGTGTGCCTCTTCTTTTATAATTTTGTTATAGTTAGTTATAACAAACCTCAATAATGTACTGACCTTTAGAATAAACTACAATAATGTACCCTATGTACAAATAATGTACATAGGCTCCAAAGGTAACTTACATGATTTTAAATAAGTATTGGGTAGAATGTCTTTAAAAAGAGAATTGCATAAACTTTAAAAGGGTAAATTTTACGGTTTGTGAATTATATCTTAGTTTTTAAAAAGTGAATTGCATTTTTATAAACTCAGACACGTTTAATTTGAAGTTAAAATTTGAGACATTAGCAAGATGATTTGGCTTACTACAGCTTTTTTGAAGAGAACTTGGGAGAAGGAATAAATAGAAGTCTTTTTCCTGTAGTTTGATTAGCCTCAATAGTTCTTAAAAAGTCAATTTTTTTTTCTGATGACCCAACTTGACTTTTTAGGCTGTTATAAAAAATATTTTTACCTTGATAGGCTAAAAACATTTTAGTGAAAGGAGGCATCCTAACCAGGAAGTGAAGTACAGTGCCACTGTTGGAATAGTGGGAGCCATAGTGATAGGGCTGCACGGGAGGCATGGGGTCATCTTCTCTGGCTCCTTTGCGGTACTCTTCCTCCAAGTACTGAAAGAAACAGTGAATCGAGAGAATTCATGATTGTGGACTCCAGGCAGCACTAGAAAAGTGCTGGATGTTTTTTTCCTCTCCTTCTCTACTGCCCCTTTGAGGCCATTCTCCATGGTTGGCCCTCCCACTCTTGCCCAGAGACTTCAGCCTCCTTGAGTGTCTGGGAGTCTTCTCCTTGGTGCCTCACTGAGACCCAAATGCCCAGAAGCATTTCCCATCTCCACTTTCACTCTTTCATTCCCTTATAGAAAACCTACCTAACTTTGAGCACTCTACCTCCTAACTAATGGCTCATAATGTCTAAGCTGATCAAGCACCCAACAAATAAGAGGTGCTTCTGTCACTAGCGATGTCTTCATTTCAAAAGAGTTTCAAGGTATAATGCTATGTTGTTTAGAGAATTGCTTCTCTAAAAAAGTAGCAGAAATGCAACAGAAATGTAAAAACTATGTCACATTATTGGTAATAATATAACAATTTTAAGTCTGTTTTACAGTGCAGTTACACAGAGTTAAAAAAATATATGGTAATTTTTCACTACTACTATCTTCCCATCAGAAAGTAGCAAGCTCAACCAAACATTTAATATCTGTCACTATTCTCGTCTCCCATAGCTTCTGTCTGGTTCTGATAACAAAGTCAGGTATAGTGGATTTTCAAGAGTCACTTCTTGATTCCCACAGCAATGCCCCATTTTCAGCTGCTGAAGAATCAAGTAGTGACAGTCATAAGATGCTTAAAGGGATGTTTGAGGAACTGTGGCATAAAATTATGTGATGAATATGAGAAAAGTGTTTCAGATGCTCCTGTCTTGATACGCTTGTGAAGAATGTAATGTTTAGCTATTGAGTTTTTTAAAAAATTTCCTATAGAATTTCATTAATAGTAATTTCACAGAAAAAAGTAATTCATTTCCTTTTAAAAATGTTAAAATCTGATAAATTTCTGTTTAATAAACCAATGCATAATTTCCTGAATATGACTAATGGTTATGGTATATTATAAATATATTAACACTTTACATAAAGTGTTTATATATTAACACTTTTTAGTGCTATTCACTAGGGGATATGAATAGCAGGTCCCTGGAAATCTTTGTGATTTTTATAAGGAATATGACTACTACATACTTGCATAAACAATGAGTTATTGGCTTACAATTTATGCCAAAATAAATGTATTCTTTTTCCGGGCAAAGTGTTCTCAGAAAATCAGGACAGAAGATGGTATTTCATTTCACATAATGATTTCTAGTTGTCTGTCAATCATAGCACAAGAAAGTAAAAAATCAGTAGTAAGTCTATAAAACAAAACACAATTTTTCATTTAATTAAGTATGAGTAAGAAAGCTACCTTATATGTGTCCACATAACGATCTTCTTTTTCTTTATACTGCACAGCTATAGGTTTAGAGAGATTTCTACAAGAAAAGAGTAATTTTAAAAATTAAATATTTTGATACTGTCAAGATTAAGCTCCCTAGATGTTTGCATCTTATAAGTAGGTAAGTGGTTGGTCAACAAAATGCTCCGCCCTTATTTCTCTGCTTAAACATGTTGTTTTGCAACTAACAGTCACTAATCAAAACTATTATTTCAGAAATTAAGGTAGAATTTTCCCCACAGAGCCAAACCAGTATTAGAAATTCTTGACTTACAAGTAGCCTAAACAAGAAGAGCTACTACTATCCTTCTTTCCCTTACTTCTGCAGCTTCCTCCAGAATTGTAGCTGATGCTGCTCATGGGAGCAGATTCCTGTAACAGGCCCTGAAAGTTAATGTCCCATTTTCCAGACTCTGCATCCAGTTAGGCAGTGTAGGGTGAAGGACAGTTTCAATAGAACTTAGGAACAGAAGAAGATGCTGTGTAATTATCAGCCTAGTTAATAAAAATGACCAAGCTGAGATCCGGAGGATGAGAACTGAAATAAATATTTGGCTACCTAGTGTACAAATGTGTCAGTGCTGGTGTTCACATTCTATGAACACCACACGGCACCATTCCTTGAAGCAGGATAATGAATCCTCATCCCTCCAGGAATGCATCCTCACTTTTCTAGGCTACAGAATCATGTGGTGAGGAAACAACTCTGATGAAGGGCAGGTTCTTTTGGCTGAGGAACCGTCTGGTCTGGCACAGGCATGTGACCACCTGGATTTCAACCTGCAGCACCATAACTAGACTAATAGCAAGATTTGCCCAAATTTCAGTCATTCATACTAGGTCTGCTTAACCACATACATGTTAATACATCTTTTTTTTTTTTTTTTTAATATAAATTACTATTTCCTAGGAATGTTGAAATTAGTGGTACTAAACGCACTAATTTTGTCTTTGAGACTTTTCTAATCATAAAAACTTTGTTAAAAAGTACAGTTTTACAGAATAGATACAAATTAACATCTAAAAATAGAGTGAAATCATTTAAGATGGCTGCTTGCATTTTTTTTTTTTTCTTTTTTGAGACGGAGTCACACACTGTCATCCAGGCTGGAGTGCAATGGCGTGATGTCAGCTCACTTCAACCTCTACCTCCTGGATTCAAGCCATTCTCCTGCCTCAGCCTTCCAAGTAGCTGGGACTACAGGTGTGTGCCACCATGCCTGGCTAATTTTTATATTTTTAGAAGAGGCGGGGTTTCACTGTATTGGCCAGGTTGATCTCAAACTCCTGACCTCAGATAATCCACCATCCCTGGCCTCCCAAAGGCCAAGGCTGAGATTACAGGCATGAGCTGCTGCTCCAGGCCTGCAAATTTTTATAGATAGTATAAATAGGTTTTGTTTTTATTTTTGGATTCAAGTTATATTAATGATTGCAGTTGAAAAATACAAATTTACAGCTGAGCAAACAATAAACTAAAAATCAGCCATAATACTATTATCCCAGGTAAAACATGTTGGTCTATACCCAACCAGATGTTTTTCTGTTTATCTGTGCAAGCATATTTACTTTTTTCTTTTTTTTTTTGAGACAGAGTCTCACTCTGTCACCCAAACGTGATCTCTGCTCACTGCAACCTCAGCCTCCCAAGTTCAAGTGATTTTTGTGCTTCAGCTTCCTGAGCTGGTCTTGAACTCCTGACCTCAGGTGATACACTCGCCTTGGCCTCCCAAAGTGCTGGGATTACAGACGTGAGCCATTGCACTCAGCCGAAATGTGATTTCTTGAGAACTGTCTGAACTAGGCCTACTCTTTGGCACTTATAACTGAAATACTCTAATGTACTAAGTAAAATATTTGGAGTCCATTTTTCTTTAAACTAAGTATAAGAATATTTTTTCAAACTAAACAAAGCATTCCTTCATCAATTAGAACTATTTGGTTACTCTAAAACACAGTTCATTCAGGAAAGGCAGAATAAATGCTGAATTCTGTTCCTTTAATTGCCAACTTTCAAAGTAAGGAACTGGTACTTTATTACCTCTAGTGGGACCAGTGAATTTTGTTTCACTTTGTTTCTTTGGCCTTTTAAACAGTATCACTGTGAACTTATGTTTCTTTTTATTTCCATGTGTTTCAACTAATTGCAGTCATTATTCTTTTTATTCTCCGACTATCCTATCTCTGTCAGTGAGAGGCACTTCAATTTGGCTTCTGAGTCCTTTTTAATTTTTATTTTTTGGGACAGAGTTTTGCTCTCGTCACCCAGGCTGGAGTGCAGTGGTGCAATCTCGGCTCACTGCAACCCCCTCCTCCCAGGTTCAAGCAATTTTCCTGCCTCAGCCTCCAAAGTAGCTGGAATTACAGGCGTGTGCCACCATGCCTGGCAAATTTTGTATTTTAAATACTCGAGGTTTCACTATGTTGGCCAGGCTGGTCTCAAACTCCAGGTCTCAAGCCTTCAGCCCACCTTGGCATCCCAAAGTGCTGGGATTGCAGGAGTGAGCCACCACACCTGGCCAACTTCTGAGTCCTTTTGACAACAACCTATTAGTTTCCTTGCTTTCTGACACCCAACAAAACATTTTAGGCTTACCTTGTCTGTTTTCTTCTAATAAATTTAGAAGAAATGAGAGAATGGGGAAATCAACATTTTGCAACCCTTAATGAAATAATTGATTCAAGCAATAATTATCAATGTATGAAACCATTAGGTACAAGTTCAATGGGAGCCTGGGCCCACAGCTCAAACTGAGCATCATTAGAGTGAAATATCAGAGGCTTCTTGATACGACACAATATAAAGCTCACTCCTCTCAACCACGCAGAATAATAAAAGAAAAAAAATACATATATATATATATATGGAGCTCACATCATCACCACCTATAAAGGATTCTTGCCAAAAAAAAAAGGGTTGAACCTGAACCTAAGCAAGACTTTTCTAGTCTCTAGGAAATATAGCGGCTACAGGAACAAACTAAACAATGTCACAGGAAGCAATCAGAAAACACAGAATGTGATGCTCCAACAGGATAAATGGCATGGTTTTTCCAACAAGTCAATGTCAGGAGAAAATAAAGAGAAAAAATACATATAAAAAATAATGGCTATTCTCAGTGTATGTTCAGAGATATAGCAACAAAATATGGCAATGGACCTGATACTAGACGATATCACAGAATTACTGTTAATTTTCTTACATGTGATAATAGCATTGTGGTTAAGATGTTCTATTTTTTAAAAAGATGCACACTGTAGAACAAAGAAGAGACAAAACAAGATGTCTGTGATTTGCCTTAAATAACAACAACAAAAAAGATGTTGTAAGTTTGGCAAAAATCTTCATAATTCATAAATGTTGAATTGGGGTGATAGGTATTTGGGTTCTTACATAATTATTCTATTTTGAGCATGTTTGAAATTTTTAATAATAAAAACTTAAAAAAATGCAACATATGGATGGATGAACCCAAAGGTGATGACTCTTTTAACTTACCTGTATATCAATGGATCATTGAGGTCAAGCGTCTCACTAACATAGTCAGCAAGTATAAATGGGAACACAGGATACTGCATGAGATCATTGAAGGATCGGCCAGCATGTTTGTTTAAGTGAGTCAAATATTCAAAATTAGTAATTTGTCCAGTATACCATAAATTTGTCAGAGCAGTGATGTTACCATATTCCAGAAGATTAGGGAGGTTATTAGTGAGTATATTGTGGTATACATCATCACGAACCTAAAAGGGAAGGAGAAAAAAAAACATATTTTATTTTTAGTCTGATTGGCACTTTTCTCCAAACAACCCATGACATTATAGACATGTTACAAATCTCACGTCCTCCAAGAAAATACTTTTTTCTCAATAACATTAATGGGTAGAGAACTGAGATTCAAGACCAGGTCGTCCTCCAAATGCTGGGCTCTTCACCACTATGCCTTGCTGCTGGAGAAATATGTTAATAAAAAACTTCTAAGAAAAAGTTTGTATAGAAAAGTCACTTAGGGCTGGGCGTGGTGGCTCACACCTGTAGTCTCAGCACTTTGGGAGGCTGAGGTGGGTGGATCACGAGGTCAGGAGTTCAAGACCAGACTGGCCAACATGGTGAAACCCCATCTCTACTAAAAAAATACAAAAATTAGCTGGGCATGGTGGCTTATGTCTGTAATCCTAGCTACTTGGGAGGCTGAGGTAGGAAAATAGCTTGAACCAGGAAGAGGGGGGAGGAAGTTGCAGTGAGCCGAGATCACGCCACTGCACTCCAGCCTGGAATACAGAGCAAGACTCCATCTCCAAAAAAAAAAAAAAAAAAAAAAAGAAGAATTTTCTTCTAAATAATTGCAATATAGCATAGTAGAAACAGCACTGTCTTCTGAGTTTGACAGATCTGGTCTATTTTCCTGTTAACCTTCTGTGCTACAGTTATGACATCTATAATATGGGAGTGATAATATTTATCTCATGAGAATTAAAGTATCTTATGTAAACAGGATATTTTATTTTCACTACTGATTGAAAACAATGTAAACTCTTTTAGAGATTCACAATAGCTTTGTCACAGAAAAAGGGTACTGGTTCTTCTAAAGCAATTAAACGATGATTGCTAATGAATAAAAATAATAGACAAGATAAGCTTTGCTAAAAACAGATATGAAATACCCATTTTAAGCAGGTATTGCTTCAGACATAGGAAGAAGAGCCACAGATGTGGATAATGAGTGAACTTAAAGTAAATAACAAGAATGAGTTATATAACTATACTGGTAGTTACAGAACAGGTGAAACCACAGAGAAAATAACATCCTAAACCTGTAGCCTAAATCCAAAGGTTGCCAACTGTTGAAGCTAAGGTCCATGGAAAGGAATTTATGACAAACTATAAGGCAAACTCTGGAAAGAAAATAAGACATTCATTTATTCAACAAATATGAATTGGAATTCCTGCATACCAGTAGTGTTAAAGATTCCAAAAAACTGGAACTTAACAAAGCAAAGACTTGGCATCTACTGGGGAGAGGCAGAAAATGCTGGATGCTAATACATCCTATGGAGAAAATCAGACCAAAGTAAAGGAGATGAGGGATGCTTGGTGGAGAGGAGGGGTAGCTATTTCACAGTGTCAGGGAGGACTTGCTGACAAGATATTTGATCAGGAAACTTAAAAAAAAGTGACACAGCAAATCATTTGGATTTCTAAGGAGAAAAACATTCCAGGCAACAGTGAATGCAAAGTCCCTGAGGCACTGATGTACCTAACATATTCAAGGCATGGATGGAGTAGACGGAGTGATGGAGAGAATGGCAGACAATGACATCAGAGAGGTAATAAGGTACACGATTATCTGGGGCTTTATCAGGTTATTGAAAGGACTTTGCCTTTAACGGAGTGACATGAAAGTGACTGAAGGATTCTGAGCAGAGAAAAGATATGCTACAACATACTTTAGCTGCTGTGTTGAGAACAATCTAAAGGGGGGTTAAGGGGTTTTCTATAAAGGAGAGCAGAGAAATGGTGATGAAGGGATTGAAGGTCAAGAAAGGGTTTATCAAAGATGAACTGCACCACAGCACTGAGCAAGTTTGTTTGTTTGTTTATTTGAGATGGAGTCTCACTCTGTTGCCCAGGTTGGAGTGCAATGATGTGATCTAGGCTTACTGCAACCTCTGCCTCCCAGGTTCAAGTGATTCTCCTGTCTCAGCCTCCTGAGTACTGGGATTATGGGTGCATACCACCACACTCAAGTAATTTTTGTATTTTTAATAGAGACGGGGTTTCACCATTTTGGCCAGGCTGGTCTCAAGCTCCTGACCTCGTGATCCGCCCACCTTGGCCTCCCAAAGTGCTGGGATTACAGGCGTGAGCCACTGCACCCTGCCCTAAGCAAGATTAAACTACTTCATTTCAGTCATTTTGGGGAATCAGAATTTAACACAATTTTAGGGGTCAAAAATAATCCTCATATAACCCAGGCTTTAATTAGGACTAAGAAAGAGTGGCAATTTTTATTTGATTTCAGAAACAGGATAGATGCAGGAAGGCCAGTTAGGGGGCTATTGTAAATGATTCTGGCAAGAAATGATGATGGCTTAAACCAGGATGGTAGCAGTGGAACCAGTCAGACTCTGGATGTATTCTGAGGACAGAATCAACAGGACCTATTAATAGAGTGTATGCAGGGGATGAGAGAACAAGAAGAGTGTTGGATAACCTCAAGAGTTTTGGCCTGGGCATTACAAAGATGGAGTTGTCATTTATTGAGATAGAGAAAACTGGAAAGTAATTTTGGGGGGAAGATGAGAAGTTCCATTTTGCACATGTTAAGTTTAAGGTGCCAATCAGACTTCTAAATGAAGAGCCTAGTTCGGAGTTAAATGTATGAGTGTGGCATTCAGGGGAGAGGCTTGGGCAATGACATAAATTTGTAAGTTGTTAAAATACAGGTGGTATTTTAAAGTCCTAAGACTGGATGAGAAGAGGTCTGAGGAATGAGCCCTGACACATACCAAGGAGTTGTCTGCAACCACGACTAAGAAGCAATGGCTGGTAAGGTATAAGAAGAACTAAGAGAAAATGGTAACCCAAAAGGCCAGGGAGAAAGCTTTTATTTAAGAAGAGAATAATCAGCTGGGCCAAATGCTGCCAGTAGGTCAAGTAAAAATGGGGACCAAGGAAGATTATGACATTAGAGGTTACCAGTGACCCTGACAAGAGCGGTGAGAAGAAAGTCTGTCTGAAGCATCTCAACAGAAAATTGGAGGCAGTAAACATATGCAACTTTCCCCAACAGGTTTTCTATAAAGGAGAGCAGAGAAATGGTGGCTGAAGGGATTAGAGGTCAAGGGGGTTTGTCAAAGATGGACTCCGCTACAGCACTGAGCAAGTCTAAACTACTCCTTTCAGTCATTTTGGGGAATCAGATTTAACTCATTTTAAAGGTAAAAGATAATCCTTATACAACATAGGTTTCACTTTAATCAGGACTAAGATACATGGCAATTTTTATTTGATTTCAGTAAACCTTCATGTAACCAGTATGAGTATAGTAACTAGTATGAGTATAGTAACTAGTATGAGTATAGTAACTAGTATGAGTATAGTAACTAGTATGAGTATAGTTACACTGGCCCATGATCACTTAATATATATCAATTAATAATGGTAAATTTACCTTGGTGTTATCAAATGCCAACAGGAGTGTTCTGCCATTTGTCAGAAAGATTTCTACAGCATTATCTCTCAATTGCCACCAACGCTTGTGAACTTCTTTAATTTCTTCATATGTCCAGGAAAATGATGCTGGTTCCAACTCTCCCTGAAGGCTCTAAGACAAAGAAATGGGCAAAAATATTTGTTTTACCTGACATACAATTATTTTAATTTTAGATTTTAAAAAGCATCAAAACAAAACAGAAAATCTTCTTTTTGTGGCAGATGGCAGAAAAGATTACTTGAAAACTCTCTCAATGCAAAACACCTCAAAAGGCTTGATAAAATTCAGAAATTAAAAAAAATTAATAGGCTTTATTTTTTAGACTAGTTTTAGGTTTATAGAAACTTGAGCAGATAATACAGAACTCTCATGTATCCTCCCCTCCCTTGGCCCTGCACTCACAGTTTCTCTATTATTAAATCTTGCACTTGGTGCAGGACATTAATTACAATTGATGAACCAATACTGCTACAATTTTTCTTACCTAAAGTCTATAGTTTATATTAGGGTTCACTCTTTGTGTTGTACATTCTATGGGTTTTGATAAATGAAAAAGGACATGTATCCACCATAACAATATCATACAAAATAGTTTTATTGCCCTAAAAATCCTCTGTGCTCCACCTACTCATACCTCCTTTCCTCTCCCCAACCTCTGGCAACCACTAATTTGTTTACTGTCTCTATAGTTCTGCCTTTTCCAAAATGTCACATAGCTTGAATCACAAAGTATGGAGCCTTTTCAGGTTGGCTTCTTTTACTAAGCAAATATCCTTTTAAATACATAGCTGAGCTTACAAGAAAACAAGGGAGATGAAATCCCCGAGTCAAAAATATAGAGAAATTGAAAAATCAGCACTAAGCAGGGAGCAATCCTCTGGTTGCTCTGTTGTATGTGTCTGCAAACGCATGCAGGTATGCACATACCCCAGTTTCAGAAACGAACTGACGTAGGTTGACAGCCACTTGAGGACAGAAGATGAGGCCCTGGGCCCCTAGAATCGGGGTGTGGAATTGAGATTGCTTCAGAAAGCTAAAACCTAGGAAGGGATTTGTTCCTAATGAAAGATTAGACAAATAAATGTGCCCATTGATAAAGGGGAATAAGCTGGGTGCGATGGCTCATGCCTGTAATCCCAACACTTTGGGAGGCTGAGGCGGGCAGATGACTTGAGGTCAGAAGTTTGAGACCAGCTTGGCCAACGTGGTGAGTCATCCAGCAAAAGCAAAGCAGAGTGTCTGGAGGAACATTCTGGAACTAATGGGGCATTCCTGCAAATAAAGTTCCACTGAATGTAACCTACAGATCAACAAATACTAAATAGCTACATTCCCCTGCTAGGTGGTCAACAGAAGAAAAGAAGATGAGAAAATAGCCACTGGAAAGTTGAATCTCCTTGAGAGTATTAATCCTAGTGTACTCAGACAAACCCCCACATTCTGAAATGAAGAGGTAGGGGCCACAGGGCCTACATATCCTATCGTCACTAGGTCTCTCCCAAAGTACAGAATCAAGAAATACTTTAGAAAATGTGCATCTAAATCTTTTGTAAATTGTAACTGAATACATAAATTATGTTACTTAATGCTTTTAATAGAGAAATAATGAAAAAAAGTTTCTACTGAAGTTTAAAACTAGCTAGAATTTATCTCCTCAAATAAACCTGCATCCTAGTTTTCTTTTTTTTTTTTCCTTTTTAAAAAATTGCATTTACTTACTCCTTTGTGTTGACTAACAGAAAGCTTAGGGCAAATTTAGGACTCAATTGCCAAGAACTATTTTATCCCAGGCTCTTTAACTCTCCAAAACCTTATTATTAGTATTATTTTTAGATTTGAATTGTCCTACTCTATGTGTGTTTTACTATTGTTCTTGGTCCAAAGTAATTTTTATAATTAGAGGCAGGGAATATATTATAAATAAAATAAAATGTCTTAATGAAAATATTCTCACACTTAAAACTGAATTCCTCCTTTGTTTAGTTTCAAATTCATTCAACATGTATAAATTAAGCATCTATGCACAAGATACTCTGCTAAGTGCTTGGCATGAAATAAATCTATGAGTCAAAAAGGGGGCATGAAGTATTTGTACACACATTTGCATACACAATGGAAGACAGAAAGTCATATGAGAAGAACCAATACTACAAAAGTACATAGGAAAGAAGGATCCTTCAATCTATGAAGAAGCAAGGGCATTTTTAGATTTTTAAAAAAATCTTCCTCTTTATTTAAACATACAACACATTTATAGCATGCAAGTTAACTTAAATTAAATGTTGTCTTCCCAAACCAAATATTTGTGAATGTATGTTCAAGCACTGAAAATAAACCAACATATTTCACAGGTAGACTCAGGCTCTTCTGTTACCTCATGTCAAATGGAGTTAAAACACAAATTGAGTAGAATTTTTAAGGGGAAAAACTGTCATCTTTTGGACACACAAAAAAGTTATCTCATACATCAACTATGACATCCCTTGGCTTGATAAAAGGGTGCATTTTGAAAAATAACATAACTATATTTTACTATCTGGGACAAACCTTGTGGTAATTGCTATGTAAATCAGGAAAGAATGTTGTTCATATTTCTGACAACATTAAATATGTTCATGACTTTTTTTTACATTAATTTTGTAACCAAACTTCATATTTTCACTCATTAATTTCTTTAAAATCAAATACATATTAATAATTAAATCACACACAATCTCATTTAGTATATCCTTAGGAATTCCTGGCTTTAGAACTTTTTTGAAACAAAAAGTTTATTTCTTCTATTACAGGGATCTCAAAAAATATTTTAATGGCATAGAAGATAATTCAAATAAAAAAGTTTTATTATACAAAAAATGTAAGTTAAGAGTCTTTGTTATTTTCTGATTAATATCAGCCTATCTAGAATAATAACAATCATTATTAAGCTATGTGAATATTAGAATTACTTAAGTTATTCAATTATTTAATATTTTTCCTTTCTTTCTGAAGGCAAAGGTACTCGATAGTGGACTGGGAGTGGCAAAGAATAGTTATTTGTTGCAACAAAGGATAGTAATAATAAGGAATGAACATTAACTGATATAATAGGAGCATGACTTTAGAATTTGACTTATATTAACTGCTATGAGACTTGGGCCACAAGCCAGAGGATATGGCACAGTCTTTTTTAAAAAAATTATATTTAAAAAAATGTTTAGAACTCAGACCAATCTATACATAGAGTGACAAAGAATGAACTCTAATAGTTCTTCCTTCTCTCTGGCTATACTGAATTGATACATTTTTGGAATCTGCCTAGATTTATGTAAATACAAACTTAAGCCTCTACTCACCGAACTTTCAACTGTATCAGAAGCATTATCTTCCACAAAATACATTCCACATTTACCTGCAGAAAATAATTGGATATAAGGGTTTAAAAATGTATGTGCACATAACTATTCATGGTTTAATACATAGCCTCTGGAGTCCTTTGGTCTGAATTTGAATCTCAGTGTACTTAGATACAGTTCCTAGCACTCAATAAATATTTTTGAATAGTATCCATGAAGTCCTGGGCAAGATGCTTTACCTCTTTGTGTCCTAGTTTCTTTATTAGGGAAAAAAAAAAAAAAAAAAAAAAAAAAGATTGCTGGGAGCTCTATTTCACAGAGTTACTATGGGAATTAGATTAGAATATATGTAAAATGATTATGTGCTTGTTTTAGCATTCAGTGCTAAATAAATATTGACTATATATTGACTATTTATTATTACCATTATTCTTATACTACTAGCATACTGATTTGCTTTATTTTTTACACACTAATTGAAGTCAAGTGGTAAACCAAATTATCTAGCAAAAGGGAAATCCTTAATTTTTTTATAGACTGAGACACTTCATAGGGTAGAGTAGGCCCTAAACACAGTCCCCAATTTTTTCCTGTTTCATAGGCTGACTGTTGCTAACACATGTCCCTACATCGTGTTTTAAAATGTTGGAACTTCTCTGAGGTTCTGCCACCTGGATGCTGGTCACCCTTGAGCACTGAGTGGACCTTGAAGTAGTGGCATGGCTAGCTCAGGGAAGGGTACTACCTCCATCCTTGTGATGGTGGGGCTCAGTCCCAGTAGGCTTAAAGCTCCACATCTTGGACCTTGGAGGCTGTAGCTTACAACATTCATTCTCAAATCTGAAGGTACATGAAATCACTGGAGGGCTTATCAGAACATAGACTGCTGGGCCCCCACCCTCAGAATTTCAGATTCATCAAGTGTGTACTGAGGCCTGAAGATGTAAAATTCTAACAAGCTTCCACGAGATGCTGATGCTACCAATTCAGGGTCCTCACACTTTGAGAACCTAGCCTACAGCATACAAATTGGTTCTTTAAGTGAACAGAGACCAAGTGATATAACCGTTTTCCTTCATATTTTGAGAATAAAATTTCCAACCAAATGTAATGACATAGGTATCTATGGACTACCAATCCTGCGCTTTCTCTCAGGAGCACAATAGAGAATATAAATTATGAACAATCTTAAAGTAGACATATTTCTTATGCACAGGTATATCTGCTAAAATAGTAGGCATGTAAATATACCAATAATTTTTCACTTAAAAAATTCTAAATTGGCATAAAGGAAATGATTAGATATAAAATTGCATATTGATGAAGAAACTTAATTTTATAAAAATTAAAACGCTATTCGTGTGCTTTTCAGAACATAAGATACATCATTTCTTCACATTCATGAGTCATATGCAATTACAAATAATGTTAAGGCAAACTAGCTTATATGATATTACAGAAAGTTTATCCAATTTAATGACACTGTGTCGAAAAACAAATTATCTCAAAATTTGACTTACCTAGTAACAACTCACCAGCCGTCTCTCTAGATGGTGCAACACTGATACATCTTCGATTTACTCTGTCAAAACATATTTAAAATTACTATGACTAAATGTTTTGACCAATTTCAGAGAGCATATGCTTTATTTTACTGAGTAAAAGATTTCCACAAAGCAGACTAGAGTTCTGACAGCTTGTTGAAACCCACATGAAAATACTATCTTCTTTCTTTTTAACATCCTAGTGAAATGAAATGACTGAAATGTCTAGAAAAGGCTAGTAATCCCTATAACCGGGAGGGAGAATATAGAAGTTAAGTTATTTAAAAGAGGTATCAATATTTTATATTTTCTAGTAAGTAAGCAAACATTGTTTCACGCCTCAGGTACTTCAAACACATTAAAAAAAAGCCCAGTATTCCAGGAAAAACAGAGGATTTGGAATCAGAAAGTTCCTTTGTGTTCTTAGCCAATTATCTTCTTTGAGTCTCAGTTTTTCATCTATGAAATGGGTATAAAAAAACCAGAATAGCCCAACCACAATAACCTCAGTGATAATACTATTAATATTTAATACATAATGACATACTTAATAGTCAACAATGCTATGATACCTATTATTATTATTTCCTCACTTAATAGACGAGGAAACTGAGACAGAGAGGTTAAAATTAAAGAGCTAGTAAGAGGAGGAACTGGAATCTGAACCTTTAGTCACTATATTATATCGCCTCTTGATACCACTGGCAGCTCTATCTACAGAGCTGTTAAACAGTCAATTACAAAATATGTGCGTGTGTGTGTATGTGTATATGTGTGTGTATATATATGTGTGTGCATATATATATATGTGTATACTAACAAGGGCCAGAACATGATGACTGAAGTTCCATGAACCCTTGCTATCAGAAATGTCATTTGCTTTTGGATTTTGGCCATATAATCTTGTCCTCCTCCCTTGAGCCTTTCCTGTTTAGGGTTTTTCTGAAAACGATGGCATTGCCTAAAATAAATATTACATAAACACTACAATAAATTGTATATTCATGAAAGATTGCAGATCTATGTATTCAAAATTACCTTATAGATTCACTTGCAGCTTTGTCCTTGACAGTAGAAGAGAAAGAAGAATGAGTTTTGTCTTCAAATAGGTAAGAGAGTGGTGGTTTGACAACCTCTGTTGAGGAAAAAAGTACATATTATCTTTATCTAATGTTCATAGTTATCTGCAATATTTATATGTTGAGTCAAGAAGCCACTATTACCTTCTGATTTTTGTCGATCCCTAAGGAGATACTTATTTGGAATAGTTAAATAACACCTCTGTAAACGTCTCCTCTCTCGATTTGGCCCTTCTGTTGGATCCAACTGCCATGAGGTTGGATAGTAGATGGGGTCATACCATACTGCTCTGCAAGTAAAAAGATTAAAGGGTGTTTTAAGTGACCATCCAGGACTTGTAGCTTAAAAAAAATCATTACAGAGATTGAATAAGTAAGTCACAATTGATCTGTTAATTTAAAACTCCAAATATTTATATATTTGATCAGGGAATGCATAATAAGTATGAATAATAAAATCTATGTGTCTTTTTGTTACTGAATCCCAGTCTCCACATTTCCCATTTTGCCTACTCTTTTTCTGAGTTTGAGACCGAGTCTTTCTCTATTGCCCAGGCTGGAGTGCTGTGGCTTGATCTTGGCTTACTGTAACCTCTGCCTCCTGGGCTCAAGCGGTTCTCCTGCCTCAGCCGTCCAAGTAGCTGGGATTACAGGTGCCCACTACCATGCCCGGCTAATTTTTCCATTTTTTTTTTAGTAGAGACAGTTTCATTATGTTGGCCAGGCTTGTCTCGAATTCCTAGTCTCAACTTATCCACCCACCTGGGCCTCCCAAAGTGTGGGGGCTATAGGTGTAAGCCACCTCGCCTGGCCTCTTGCCTACTCGCTAATGAAACAAATAAAATCAGTTCTTTTTTTAAGTATGAATCACATTTTTAAAAAGATTTTAAAATAAATTTGTATCTTAGATGAAAGAAGACAGGAAAACCATATTTAAATACATTTTTAGAACTAAATGTATCCTAGATAGAACTTATTCGTATCCTAAACATACCAAAATACTGGTAGTGGTTACTGCCTTTTTTAAAAAAAAAAAAACCCATCTGTCTTTAACTATAGTTATGATCATTATAGTCATTTTTCTATAACCTGCCTTATTTTACTGAAACAGTATTATCTTTATTTCATCATTCTGAATGGCTGCTCAATATGGAGGTAGATGCATTATACTGTATTTAACCATATTACTGTTAATATATAACTTGTTCCTAATTCATTCATTCACTAGCATAAATAATGCAGAGATAAAACATTTTATGTTTCTTTTCTTTCTTTTTTTTTTTTTTGTGTCAGGGTCTCACTCTGTTGCCCAGGCCAAATGCAGTAGCACGTTCATAGCTCACTGTAGCCTTGAACTCTTAGGCTCAAGTGATCCTCCCACCTCAACCTCCCAAAGTAGTAGACTACAGATGTGAGGCACTGTGACTGGCCTGCCTTCCATATTTTGAATATTTTCCTTAGGATACAATCACTAAAATAGGATAATTGAAGCTAGAAATAAAATGTTGTTAGGATTACTAATATATATTGTCAAAATGTACAATGTCACCAAAGTTCTGAGTAAGGACAGCTAATATCCTGCTGTGAATATTAGCAGCCAAAAAATTTTTTTAATATAAAAAGTACAGTGTGGTATCTAAAGGTTCTAGAAAACCAAATTAGCCACTAGCAATATCAAGTATTTTCCCATGTGTTTGGTAATTCAATTTGTCTTATGTGAGAAATGTGCTCATGCCTTTTGGTCATTCAAACTTCTAGTATCATAATATTTTACTTTAGAATCTGTATAAGTTTTTTAAACAATAAAAATAACTTTTTATTTGCTGAAAATAAATTCCCAGGCTTTTTTGCTGTTGTTACAGTTGCTAAATACACTGGAAAAAATTAAAGTTAAAAGCCACTGATTTATTTGCAGTTTCTTCTATGGCATTTGAGCTTCGAAAGTCATCTATCCTTCTAAAAGTTAACAAATATCCTATTATCTTCTACTTTATAAACTTTTTGAGTCTAACTCTTTTATCTCTCTGGAATCTACTTTAGTGTCTAATGTTTAGTGTATTTTAGTACACCAAAGTCATATGAATCAGTTATCTTAACCAAATTTAGAGAATAATACCTTAATTTCCCTATTTTCATTATTTGTAATACATATTTTAAATTATTGTCTTAGTTAAAAAAAGATACTTTTAAAGGCCAGTAGTGGTGGCTCATTCCTGTAATCCCGCACTTTGGGAAGCTGAGGTGGGCGGATCACCTGAGGTCAGGAGTTCAAAACCATCCTGGCCAACATGGCGAAACCCCATCTCTACTAAAAATACAAAAATTAGCCAGGTACGGTGGTGGGCATCTGTAATCACCGCTACTTGACAGGCTGAGGCAGGAGAATCGCTTGAATCCGGGAGGCGGAGGTTGCAGTGAGCCAAGATTGTGCCATTGTACTACAGCTTGGGCGACAGTGAGACTCTGTCTCATAAAAAGAGAAAAAAGACATTCTTCTCAGCTGTCCTATTTCAGTAATTTCTCTATTCTTTTACAAAGCCCATGTTTTAAAATTAAGCCAATTTTACTATCTAGACAAGCTAGTGCCCCCTCATTACTTTTCTTCCCCAAGAATTAAAAAAAAAATCTCATATGATTATTCTTTAAGGTGAAAAAAAAATCACAAATGATTAAACACAAAATTGTTTAAGCTAATGACATGATTTTATGAGTCTGAATTCTGGAATACAAATTCAGTTTAACATCAATATCTAAAATCTTCATGGAATACAACTTTAACCATCCTCCCGTTGTTTACCTATCATGTGTCAGTTGCTGAATAAGTTCCTGCCAATGTCTGCTGGCGCTCAAATCTACTTTATACATTCCTCTGATATGCTGGATCACCTTTTTTCTCTCAATTCCTTGGGAGAGAGACACTGCCTGGGTGATATCTGCCGCTATTTTAGATATATCCTTTGATTTTGAATCCAGACGCTGAAAGAGACTAAACAAATAAGATTGTTCATAGTTAAGCATACATGGAATTTATTTATCAAAACATACTTTAAAAGTATATGTGAAATCTAATGGATTCCTAAAAGACATGCCTTTGGAACATATAAAATATTACCTTTGTTGGTTATTATTAACAGTTTTCTGCCAAGCAGCTTTATTCACTCCTTCTTCGGTTTCATATTTCTTTTGTTCCTAAAAGATTTAGATAATAATATACTACATAAAATTTTGGCACACAGCCCAACAAACCAATTTCAAAACCCAGTTAACAAAGGAGAAAATATTGTCCCTAGGAGACCAGAATAATATAATAAACCATCTAAACAATGTTATAATTCTGTTTCTATACAATTTAGGTCACATAAGTTAGAGTAGAATGGTTAACCAGGGTTGCTAAACCTGATGAGTTTACACATAGTTGCTTGCCACCTTATTTTGCTTTTTCATTAAAGAACCCCTAACACAAGGTATGCTTCAGCTTGGTTGTCACTTCAAAAATCTTTCCTTCACCGAAGGATACTGATAATGAATAATGATGACCACGGAGAACAAAATGCTCCTTAAAATAAGCGTATTTTTTTTTCTCTTGTAGAAAAGAGCAATACAGTATATAGGAAAAAATAAAATAATCATTTCAAGTTCATCATCAATGATACTCTGTTCTTAAAAAAGTAATGCCAGTCATTCTTTAATTACCTATGATGGAATTTCCTAAGAAAGAACTATGGTTTCATTTACTCACCTCTTTAATTATTTTAATAAGGTCTGCTTTTGTTGATGCACTGGGAGGTATGCACTTGTGACCACATAACTTCAAAGCATTCATAAGCAGTTCTGCTGTGTCTAGCTCTTCTTCAGTCAATTCATCTTGGTGATTATGTATCAACTCTGACAAATATAAAACTAACTTGGCTCCATGCTTTAAAAAAAGTAATAATTTTAAAATCATTTAGAATTTTAATTCTTACATTTTAATTACTTAATAGTAATTAAATTATATTGCTAGATTTATTTGGTTGCATCTGATTTGAATAAAGCACCTACAAAAGACATTCTGGGGGTAATTACAGAAATCTGATTATGCACTGAGTAGTTGATGACAGAGGATTAATGCTAATTTTGTTGGACGTAATAATGTTGTGATGGTTACATAGGAAAATGTTTTTAAAAAAGAATTTAGAGGTAAAATATCATGATTTCTATATATATATGTTAAAATCATTCAGAAAAAGAAGAGATTATGTCAATATGATAAAAATAGTAAAAACTGTTAAATCTAGGTGATGGTTATATGGTATTTATTATACTATTCTTTCTATTCTCAGTATGCTTGACATTTTTTCTTATAAAATTGTATTTTAAAAAGTAAGAAAGCTAGCCAGCTAGCTTTTGGGGTAAGAATTTTGGAGAGAAGTTGCTAAAGGAATGCAGGAAATAAACTGGGATAAAGGAAGATAATTTTCAGTTTTTCTTACAGAAAAACTGAAGTAGAAGGGAAAACTTCCTTTAGACCTTAAAGTTTATTTACTCTTCTTCCTTTGATTTCTGCTTAGTACAAGAGAAATTGGTAAAATTTCTAGAACTAAAACCTATTTTTAGCTTGTAAGTATTCACTACTCCCTAGGGAGAACAAAACGTGAAAAACTCTCAAACTGGTGAGACCTACAGAGACAGTTCTATGTGAATAACCAGGGAAGAGTTGTTTTAGCCAATCTTTTAAGAACAGACCCTAAAACCAAAATTTACAGTGTTACTTTAGGTAATGACAATTGTCCTTTGCAGCACAAACCTACACCAAATGTTCATTCATGATTTTTTAAGTGGCCCTTACATGCTATAGATATTACACCTGATTCTAATGTGTACAGTGTGTATTATTTAAACAATAATTTTGCCAACAAGTTAAACACATATATTTTACTTTAAAAATCTGCATTGAAACAAATATCACTGCATTTAGTTTTATGACATTTTAAACTGTGAACAGTATTAAATGTCAGCAAATGGATCTGGAAATGGTTACATTTTGGGTGATATTTAAATTAACATGCTGAATCACATCATGTCATTTCCCAAAAGCAAAAGATGAACACATGCAGTGATGAAAATAGCAAAGCTCATTTTAATGCAACATTTTAAATCAGTTAGAGACAGCTGCTACCTGACCAAAAGAGAAAGATGAACAGAAGTTCTGTGAGTAAAAGGCCCAAAGAGTTGGCAAATAAAGAAAAATGGTAAATGACTAGAAGATTTTCCTAAGTGTGTCTTAAAGGTAATGTTCTTGATATAACTAAAAGTACTTCAGTTTAATATTCAATGACATTCTAAAAATATCTTGAAAAACTATCAAAAATGTTTTTATTCATTGTGAATATCCAAGGAAACACATGATTTTCTTAAACACTGAAGTTGTTTCTAATATCTCATTTTAATACCCTCTGATCACTTATTGATTATCATTTCAGGGACTATAAAAGGTGTCATTGGGAACAGATACAAAAAATATCTTATTTTCCACCCTCAAAAACTGATTTAAGGAATTGAGTCTGTTAAACATAAATCCTTAGAAAATAAGAAAATGCTAAAATATATAAAATATTACTTTTCAATGAAGGTTCTAAGAAGGAAGAGTTCTAAGTGGACTACAGAAAGGTAGAAAGGTTTCGAAGAAGGTATAGGGTAATCTGGGTCATGGCTAAATGAATGGTTAGAATGGGGATACAGAGGCTGGGCATGGTGGCTCACACCTGTAATCCCAGCACTTTGGGAGGCTGAGGTGGGCAGATTACGAGGTCAAGAGATTGAGACCATCCTGGCCAACATGGTGAAACCCCGTCTCTACTAAAAATACAAAAATTAGCCAGGCGTGTTGGTGTACACTTGTAGTCCCAGCTACTTGGGAGGCTGAGGCAGGAGAATCGCTTGAGACTGGGAGGCGGAGGTTGCAGTGAGCCGAGATCACGCCACTGCACTCCAGCCTTGTGACAGAGCGAGACTCCATCTCAAAAAAAAAAAAAAAAAAAAAAGGAATGGGGATATAAACAGACAAAGGAGAGAGAGGTGTTCTGTGCTGGTGGACAATATGAATAGAATAGCTTGACAGTAAAAATAAACAAGATATGAAGAGGTCGCAAGACACAAAAGATGTGATTATCTTGAAGAGAAGAGGGTCTGCAGGCTGGAGAGTTAATCAGAATCAAGTTGGGACAGCAGAAAAGAAGCCTGGGGCTTAAAAACCCAGGCAGATTACAAATGAAATACAAATTAAATGTATGCAGCTGTAAAAGGCATAAAGATCACTCTATACTAATATGTAATAAAAATCTCTAGGATATATTAAGTGAAGAAAGTAAGATGCAGAAGAGTGTGTATATTTTGCTATCTTTCTTTGTGTTGGGAAGTAGGGGAGAGAATATTTACATGTATAAATACATGTATACACAAATTTGCTTATCTACAACAGAAAAAAATAGTTACCTACAGAGGAAGGGAAAAATAACAGGAGGGTGAAAGGATAAAAGCTAGAACCTCTCTGAATTTGCTATTTCACAACATTGGTCTTAGAACCATGCAGACATTTTACATGTTTGTGTAATCAAAACAAAATTAAGCAAGCAAACAAAAACCCAAAGGAATCCCTAAAAATATAAAACAAACTGAAAAAAAAAAAAGCCCACCTACCTAACTAATTGGTTGAAGCTGGTGGCATGACCAAATAAAGAAAACGACTTTAAGTGCTTTTATAATACAGTGTTTTCACTGTATAATCATAATAACAGGCTAAGGACAAAAAGAACCACAAAGACATCTGAAACTGCACTCAGCAGGATTGTTATTAGCGATCATGTTGGTCATCTTATTTTGAAAATGTTATATATGTAGAAAGACAAAGTAAATAAATGATTATGTTAATGTTAG
The DNA here is from genome assembly GCF_009761245.1 of Sapajus apella. NCBI lineage: Eukaryota > Metazoa > Chordata > Mammalia > Primates > Cebidae > Sapajus > Sapajus apella. The sequence goes on along the minus strand of NW_022436989.1, from coordinate 11,891,850 downwards.
TAACCAAGATATCAACATTAAAAGAAATACAAATAAAAAAAAATCCAAGAAAAAGTGAAAGTATCAGTATAAACTCATGATTTTTCTTTCTAAAAAAAGTATGTATTTCCTACTTTTGTCCACTAAAAAAGGTTGAGAAGAAATGACAACCTAGTAGAAATAAACATACCTAGTCCCCAGATTTGTAGTCTCTAAATACCATCATCATCTTAAAAGGAAATAAAGGCTTCTTGGGAGGAAAGTTAGGTTCTAGGTTTGGGGAAGGAAATGTGTAAGGTGGGCCTGGGACATTCTTCTGTGCCAGAAAACAAGGAAGTTTAATTGTATTAACTTGTTAAAATGAAAAAGGCCATGTTGACACAACAACTTGAATCTACAGAGGTGTTAATTTGAATATTAAACTGAATAATGACTGCAATAGACTAAAACACATACCACTTATTTTATGATACCTGAGTTCCTAATGACACTCCAAAAATAAAAATAAATACAAAAATTAGAGGCCACTAGGGGCATGAACTCATCATTCTAAAAATTAATAAACAGAGAAGGAAACATAATTTTTCCTGCCTTTCCTTGACTGACTATATTTAAAGGTAGCCAAGGGGCTGGGGCCTCCCTCCAGGTCCAGATCTCATTGCCGCGCCCCGTGATGCCCACCCAAAGTGAATTCCTGATTCCTTCTGGTTCCAAGTCCAATATGGAAACTCTGAAGGATCAGCCAATTCATAATCTTCTAAAGGACGAACAGACCCCCAGAATAAGATTACAGTTGTTGGGGCTGGTGCTGTTGGCATGGCCTGTGCCATCAGTATCTTAATGAGGGACTTGACAGGTAAACTTGCTCTTGTTGATGTCATGGAAGACAAACTGAAGGGCGAGATGATGGATCTCTAACATGGCAGCCTTTTCCTTAGAACACCAAAGATTATCTCTGGCAAAGACTATAGTGTAACTGCAAACTCCAAGCTGGTCATACCATGGCTGGGCATGTCAGCAACAGGGAGAAAGCCATCTTAATTTGGTCCGGCATAACATGAACATCTTTAAATTCATCATTCCTAATGTAAAATACAGCCTGAACTGCACATTGCTTATTGTTTCAAATCCAGTTGGTATCTTGACCTATGTAACTTGGAAGATAAGTGGCTTTCCCAAAAACCTTGTTACTGGAAGTGGTTGCAATCTGGATTCAGCCCGATTCCATTACCTGATGGAGGAAGGGCTGGGAGTTCACCCATTAAGCTGTCATGGGTGCGTCCTTAGGGAACATGGAGATTCTAGCTGTGCCTGTATGGAGTGGTGTGAATGTTGCTGGTTTCTCCCTGAAGACTCTGCACCCAGATTTAGGGACGGATACAGATAAGGAACAGTGGAAAGAAGTTCATAAGCAGGTGGTTGAGGGTGCTTAGGAGGTGATCAAACTCAAAGGCTACATATCCTGGGCCACTGGACTCTCCGTGGCAGATTTGGCAGACTATAATGAAGAATCTTAGGCGGGTGCATCTAATTCCACCATAAGGGTCTCCATGATATAAAGGCTGGTGTCTTCTTTAGTGTTCCTTGCATGTTGGGACAGAATGGAATCTCAGACCTTGTGAAGGTGACTCTGACTCCCAAGGAACAGGCCCGTTTGAAGAAGAGTACAGATATGCTTAGGGGATCCAAAAAGAGCTGCAATTTTAAAGTCTTCTGATGTCATACAATTTCACTGTCTAGGCTACAACAGGATTTTAGCTGGAGGTTGTGCATGTTGTCCTTTTTATCTGATCTGTGATTAAAGCAGTAATGTTAAGATGGATTGGGAAAAACATCAATTCCTAAAGTTAGAAATAGGAATGGTCTGTAAAATCCTACAGCTATATCCTGATGCTGGATAGTGCTACTGTTGAGTAGTCCTAAAATGGTTAGTGTGAAATAGTTCTGCCACCTCTGAGGCACCACTGCAGATGCTGCACATGCTGTGGTTGCCCCTTGAACCAGATGGATGTTTACCATGTTTTATATAACTTCCTGGCTCCTTCATTGAACATGCCTAGTTCAACTTTTTTTTTCCAATCAATAACATCCTGGGATCCAGTGTATAAATCTAATATTGCGTGTCTTGTGCATAATTGTTCCAAAGGATCTTATTTTGTGAACTATATCAGCAGTGTACATTACCATATAATGTAACAAGATCTACATATAAACAATGTAACCAACTATCCAAGTGTCATACCAACTAAAACCCCCAATAAACCTTGAACAGTGAAAAAAAAAAAGAGAAAAAAGAAAGGTAGCCAAATAGTTGACAAGGGAAAGTTCCTCCCTATAGAAGAATCAGAGCTTACAGATGTTGATGGAATGAGAGACTTAGAGAAATCACTATTTTGTAACTCCTTAATGAAAAAGTATATCTTGGTAATTATCATCAGTGGCTGCTAAAATTATTAGGTTAAAGATTATATCCTCAGTCTTTGTGGGTGAATAAATGACTGGCCTTGGTGATGAAATGGATTGAGAAAGAGAAGAAAAAGTCAATGACAGTAACAGTTCAATATTTCAGGCTGAAATTCAATAATGATACCACTGACAGACACAAATTGGTGGAGAGGGGAAACCAGCATGAGGAAAAGTGGACTGTTAACACCACAGTTGAATTTTGATGGAGAGCAACTTTGCTGGGTATAAAGGAAAGAAAAAAGCACCACTTCAAGTTCTCCACAGAAGGAACGTACGGGCTAAATATGTCGCTGTCTTGTGAAATGGAAGACAGTGCCTTCAGTGTACTTGAAAGTGTCTTAATACTGGAAAGAGCACCTACGAGTATCCCTTCAAGATAGTTTTGACTCCTAATGTGAGTTTTCTATGTATTAAAGATGATATTATCTTTTTTAATATATCCTCTCTCACCTTCTTTATTGAGGTATACCTTACATGTAATAAGCATACATACATTAAGTGTTTCTATGAGTTCTGACAACTGCATACATCCACTTAATCATTACTCAAAATAAGATCTTATTTTTATCACCCCAAAAAGTTCTCTTAAACTCCTTTCCAGTCAATTCCCTTTCTCACCATTCCCCTTCCACAGAGACAACTACTGTCACAAATTCCATCATCATATCTTGGTTTTGCTTGTTTTTGGACTTCAGATGAATAGAATCAGATTGTGTTCTTTTGTGTTTGGCTGTCCCTTTCCCCACTCAGTGTTTCTGAGATTCATCCATAATGATAGGTGTATCAGTAGTTTGTTCCTTTGTAGAGCTGTAGAAGAGTCTACACAGTGCTGTAGAATAGTCTATACAGATTTCTCTCTACAGGTAAAAGAAATCACACTTTGTTTATTCTTCTGTTGATAAGCATTTGAATATTCCCAGAATTTGGCCATTATGAAAAAAGGCTGCCATGGATATTCTTAAACAAGTCTTTTTATAAACATATGTTTTGATTTCTCTTTTAAGTAAATATCTAGAAATGGAATAACATGGTCACAAGTTAAATATATGTTTAATTTTATAAGAAACTGTTAAACAGCCCTACAATATGGGTTAATGTGCCTTTTAAATTTTCCATCTACCACTGTTGAAGTGATAGACTTTATGGACTCTGAAATTCTTTTAGGTATTTTGGGTTTGATTATTCCAAATGATTTTTTTTTTCTATTTTAACTTACTATATATATTTTTTAGATACGTTATATGTACTGTTGTTTGAGCTATTCAATATAGATGTTTCACAGGTAATATAAGCCTTTCAAAAAAGCCTCCAAACAATCCTTAAAGAAAGCATTTTAAGATATGTTAACACATTACAAAGTATCTGATAGAAACTCTGATACAGAACTTCTAATTTAAGCACTAGAAATAAGATTGGGAAATAAACACAGAGGTCAAATGGAGCCTGTGTAAAGCACCTGAGGAAAGACCTTAGGTTAAATTTGTTTGGTAAGAAAATTATATTTATAAATTAGGCATGAAAATTCGGTTTAATTTCAGTTCTTGTTTTATTCAGACTTTATATTTCACCAAAAGTTTTACTTATCTTATCAAAGCTGAGATACTTACTTGTAGGGATGGGCTGAGACAGTCTCGTAGTATTTCCTGATGATTTGGTTCATGAACTATTTCAAAAATTTGCTTTCTCTCTTGTGCAGGGTGGGCTGGTGACAAAATATGCACTAATAGTCTCCCAAGCTGCATTCGGAAGGTTTCCTTACAAGACCATAGAATTTTAGTCCACTGCTGCTTGGAACCACTGGTTTTACTTGAACCCTAAAATCAAGATAGGAATGAATTAGGATCAGATTGCTTAAGAAATACTACGCTAGACTCAACACAGCTCTAAAGAAGATTATAGAACATGTTTTATTCCAGATTGGTTTTAATGGTCAAAATTAGAAAGAGATACACATACCCATACAAATAGGAGTTTAAAAGGGATCGGCATACAATGTTCATAGTAGCATCACTCAAAATAGCCAAAAGGTGGAAACAATCTGAACATCCATCAGTGGATGAACAGATAAACAAAATGTGCTGTATACTTACAATGGAATATTATTCATCCTTAAAAAGGAAGGAAATTCTGACACATGCTATAATATGGATGATCCTTGAGGACACTATGCTAAATAAAATAAGCCACTACAAGGCAACAGTAATCAAAACAGCACGGCACTGATACCAAAACAGAGCTATAGACCAACGGAACAGAACAGAGGCCTCGGAAGCAACACCACACATCTACAACCATCTAATCTTTGACAAACCTGACAAAAACATGCAATGGGGAAAGGATCCCCTGTTTAATAAATGGTGTTGGGAAAATTCGCTAGCAATGTGCAGAAAGCAGAAACTGGACCCCTTCCTGACACCTTATACCAAAATTAACTCCAGATGGATTAAGGACTTAAACATAACACCACAAAAACCCTAGAAGAAAACCTAGGCAAAACCATCCAGGACATAGGCATAGGCAAGGACTTCATGACTAAAACACCAAAAGCAATGGCAACAAAAGCCAAAATAGACAAATGGGATCTAATTAAACTTCAGAGCTTCTGTACAGCAAAAGAAACAATCATTAGAGAGAACTGGCAACCAACAGAATGGGAAAAAATTTTTGCAATCTACCCATCTGACAAAGGGCTAATATGCAGAATCTACAAAGAACTAAAGCAGATTTATAAGAAAAAAACAAGCAAACTGATCCAAAAGTATGCAAAGGATATGAACAGACGCTTTTCAAAAGAAGGCATATATGAAGCCAACAAACATGAAAAAATGCTCATCATCACTGGTTATTAGATAAATGCAAATCAAAACCATATTGAGATACCATCTCATGCCAGTTAGAATGGCAATCATTAAAAAATCTGGAGACAACAGATGCTGGAGAGGATGTGGAGAAATAGGAACACTTTTATACTGTTGGTGGGAGTGTAAATTAGTTCAACCATTGTGGAAGACAGTGTGGTGATTCCTTAAGGATCTAGAAATAGAAATTCCATTTGACCCAGCAATCCCATTACTGGGTATATACACAAAGGACTATAAATTGTTCTATTATAAAGACACGGACACACGTATGTTCATTGTGGCACTGTTTACAATAGCAAAGACCTGGAACCAACTCAAATGCCTATCAATGATCGACTGGACAAAGAAAATGTGGCACATATACACCATGGAATAGTATGTAGCCATAAAAAACAATGAGTTTGTGTACTTTATAGGGACATGGATGAACCCGGAAACCATCATTCTCAGCAAACTGACACAAGAACAAAAAATCAAACACCGCATGTTCTCACTTGTAGGTGGGTGTTGAACAATGAGAACATGTGGACACAGAGAGGGAAGCATCACACAGTGGGGTCCGTTAGGGGTGGCTAGGGGAGGGACAGCGGGGTGTAGGGAGTTGGGGAGGGATAACATGGGCAGAAATGCCAGATATAGGTGATGGAAGGATGGAGGTAGCAAACCACCTTGCCATGAATGTACCTGTGCAACAATCTTGCATGATCTGCACATGTATCCCAGAATCTAAAGTACAATAAAAAAAAAAAAGCCATACACGAAAGGACAAATATTGTATGCTTCTATTTACAATGGGTACCTTGAACAGTCAAACTCACAGAAACAGAAAGTAGAATAGTGATTACAGGGTAATGGGGGAGAGGGTGGTAAAAGTTATGATTTATTGGGTCCAGAGTTTCATTTTGGGATAATTAAAAAGTTCTGGCTGGGTGCGGTGGTTCATGCCTGTAATCCCAGCACTTTGGGAGGCTGAGGCAGATGGATCACCTGAGGTCAGGAGTATGAGACTAGCCTGACCAACATACAGAAACCCGTCTCTACTAAAAATACAAAACTTAGCTGGATGTGGCGATGTGCACCTGTAATCCCGGCTACTTGAGAGGCTGAGGTAGGAGAATCCCTTGAACCTGGGAGGTGGAGGTTGCAATGAGCTGAGATTGGGCCACTGCTTTCCAGCCTGGGAGACAGAATGAGACTCCATCTCTTGGGGGGTGGGGGTGGGAAAAAAGTTCCAAGAGATGGATGATGGTGACAGTGGCTGCACAGCAATATGACTATAATTAATGCCACTGAATTGTATCCTTAAAAATGGTCAAAATGGTAAATTTTATGTCCTAAGCCATTAAAAAATTACCAAGGGCTCACAAATTATAAATTTAAAAAAAAACTATCAAAGAACAATGATAAATAAGCTTACACTGATTTTGCAATAAAAAGAGAAAGGATTCATAATAAAGACTTGAATTGCGCCATACTACTGAGTACAACAGTCACAAATTAAGCACTGCAGATAGCAATACCCCTTACCTGTGGTTTTGCTTTCCACAGTCAATCATGGTCCGAAAATAGTTAAATATTATACAATAAGATATTTACTCATTGTAAAAAGAGAGAGACTACATTCATGTAACTTTTAGTAAAGTATATTGTTATAATTATTCTGTTTTATTATTATAGTTAATCTCTTACTATGCCTAATTCATAAATTAGACTATATCATAGGTATGTATGTATATGAAAAAACATATTATATATAGGTTTCAGTAGCATCTGTGGTCTCAGGCATTCACGAGGGGTCCTGAAATGTATCCCCCGAAGATAAGGGGAAACTACTTTATGGGTTTACCACAGACTATTCCCTAACAATTAACCAATTGTTTTAACTATGGTCCCACTAAGCCTAGCCAAATGCTGATCAAATCACCTGCATCTGGTTTAAAACTGGAAGCAGTACATTCAGAACTCATTCTGAGTTTTGGAAACTGCTCGTCTCTAATTACATCTAGACCTAAGGGTCCTGTCTGAGTGACTGAGTTCTAAGTGAATCCGCACTCGGTTTTGCTGTTCAGAACTAACCAACAACATCTAGTTTAGATTTAGAGACTGGCATGTCATGATTTATGAGATCTGCTACAATTAGATTGGCCTTTACTATCTATGGAGTAAACTGACCGATTTGTTCCATTGTGTCAACTGTAAGTGACCCACAGAAACCCAAGAGAGGTGATGATAAAGGAACCCTGACACTTATCAGTATTCTCTATATAATTTTGAAGGTGTCAGATACACTTAGGCCAAGATCTAAAATTCATAATAATTTAGAAATTTGAGAACAAGTATCCATAAATATAGTCCTTTAAAAACAATTAATGTAAACTCTTATAGCAGTCATCAATGATGATGATCTACTCTTTTCTGATGTTGATCTTACTTAACTACAACACTAGAAAATAGCCTTTAGGGTTACAGGCTTAAAAAGCAATGCTGCATGAGATGAGTCATTTTGGAAAGGGTGAATTAGCAATATATATTACTCTATAATTAAAATTCAAGTTGCCTGAGTTTTAAAAAGCTCTCTGTAAGAGCACAAAGAAATACGATTTTGAAAACATACAATACAGTCAACAAAAACCTCTATTCCCTTTGTGTGAATGAACATTTCCCATATAATCAATTTACTTACAATAGATACTTTGAATCCTTCTACCAGATATGTAAAAATTTCTTTCTGAAATGGATTGAAAACAGAAGACTGTTCATGATGAATATATTCCTCAGAAATTTCGGTCTGGAAAACTGAGGTCTTGCTTTGAGTCACATTTTCTGGAGTTCTCAAAATGTCAATAATGTCTGAATTAAATTCTTTAAATTGAAAAAAAGAATACAAAATTAGTCATATCACTGCTGTCTACCCATTATAAACAGTAATAATGCTGGTAAAAATATTGTATTTAATTACTAATTCAGTTATCACAATTTAAATGTGTATCAGGTGTATTAGATGCAGTAGATACAATGTAGTAGAAAGTGAATTCACATAAAATAATGTAGAAATTTAAAAATGCATGTCATGCAATTTTAAATTAATATTTAATTGACTAATGAAGGTAAGTTAAACTGCAAAATGGTTCAAAGCATGAGCTTATTATACAAATCAAACATAAAGACCATGTCATATTTACATGAGTGGATCTAAAGAGCTGTTTCTCTGCATGTGCTATCCATTTACATGCTGTGTATGTGATAATCACGGCTCAATTTCGGAGTTTAATCTGGGAGTCTGTTGCACAGAATGTACAGTAGAAAAGTCAAAGGAAAAAAAGGTGGGCATGGTGGCTCACGCCTGTAATCCCAGTACTGTGGGAGGTGAAGGCAGACAGATCACCTGAGTCTAGGAGTTCGAGGTCAGCCTGGGCAATGTGGTGGAACCCCATCTCTACAAAAAAATACAAACATTAGCCAGGCATGAGGTGTATACCTGTAGTCCTAGTTACTCAGGAGGCTGAGATGGGAGGACTGTTTGAGCCCAGGTGGTAGAGGTTGCAGTGAGCTGAGATCACACCACTGCAATCCAGCCTTGGCGACAGAGAACCCATCTCAAAAAAAAAAGAAAGAAAGAAAGAAAGAAAGAAAGAAAGAAAGAAAGAAAGAAAGAAAAGAAAGAAAGAAAGGAAAGAAAGAAAGGAAGGAAGGAAGGAAGGAAGGAAGGAAGGGAGGGAGGGAGGGAAGGAGGGAAGGAAGGAAGGAAGGAAGGAAGGAAGGAAAGAAAGGAAAGAAAGAAAGAAAGAAAGGAAAGAAAGGAAAGAAAGAAAGAAAGAAAGAAAGAAAGAAAGAAAAGAAAGAAAAGAAAGAAAAGAAAGAAAAGAAAGAAAGAAAGAAAGAAAGAAAGAAAAGTAAAAAAGCTAAAAAAAAAAAAATTCCTTGAGTGTATCATGCTTTTCTAATGATTAACAATTACTGTTTTCTTTGTCCTGTCTTCCTGGGGTTACCCGAACATTTTTTACATTACATTTTGTCTTATCTATAGTGTTTTTTAAAAAACAATTTTCAGCTTTATCGGCATATAATTGACAAACAGAAATTGTACATAATAAGGTGTTTTGATATATAAATACATTGTCAAATAACCACCATAATCAAGCTAGTTAATGTATCTATCACCTCACACAGTTACCATTTTTGTGTGTGCAGAAAGAACATTATTTATAGTGTTTGGAGTATATTTCTTTGAATAGCTTTTTTAAGTGATTGCTCTAAGTATCACAATTTAAGTATGTACATATATATTCATTAGCAAATATGGAAATGCAAATTAAAACCACAATAATATATCACTACACATCTGTCAGAATGGCTAAAAAATAGTGACAACAACAAAAAGTAGGTAGGTAAGGATGTGAAGAAACTAGGACCTCTCATATATTGCTGATGGGAATGTAAAACTGTACAGCCACTCTGGAAAAGTTTGGCAGTTTCTTAAAAAACTAAATATGTAGGCCAGGCACGGTGGGTCATTCCTGTAATCCCAGCACTTTGGAAGGCCAAAGTTAGAGGATCACCTGAGGTAGCGAGTTCAAGACCAGCCTGACCAACACAAAACAAAACAAAACCTAAATATGCAATTACCATGACGCAGTAATTGCTCTCCTGGGCACTTATCCCAGAAAAATAGACTTATGTTCACACAAAACCTGCACATAAATGCTTACAGACAGTGGCTTTATTTGTAACAGCCAACAACTAGAAACAACCCAGAAGCCTTTCAAGAGGTGAGAGGTTAAACAAACTGTGGCACATCCACACCACAAATATTACTCAGCAAAAAAAAAAAAAAAGGAACAAACTACTGATACATGCAACAACCAAAATGACTCTCCAGACTATTATACTGAGTGAAGAAACTCATTCCAAAAGGCTACATACTGTATGATTCCATTTATGTAACGTTCTTGATGAGACAAAAATATACAAATGGAAGACAGATGAGAGGTTACGGGGCTAAGGGGGTGCTGGGGGGACTGTGAGAGGAAAGTGGTTTGGCTAAGAAAAGGGCAATGTGAAGGATCCTCCCGGTGCTGGAAATGCTGCTGACTGTATCGATGTCACTCACCTGGTAGTGATATTATACTATAGTTCTGCAAGATTCACTGGGCGAAGCTGGGTAAAGGGTATACAGGGTCTCTCTGTATTATTTCTTAACTGCATGTGAATCTACAATGATCTCAAAAGATCATACTGGAAGTGCCCTATGGTTTTAAAATGATCAATCTGGGCTAGCACTGAATGCATTAAAAAGTGGACTTGTTATTCAAGACTATCAATTCCAAATAAAAAAACTCTTAATAATATGGATGTTAAGAACTAAAAAATAATGCTGCTTAAATATCTGAAAACTAACCAGTTTCTTCTTAGATTTATTCTCTTTCATTTTAAAATCTGAGGAAAAACAAACGAATCCTATAGTTTTACCTTGATAAATAATCCTGTTGACTGCTAAAACGGTGAGCCTCTGTAGTCTCTGTGTAAGTTCTGTTTCAGTTGCTTGGCTAGGGTTCTCTTGGCTCATTCTCCGTTGCATCATCACGTGAAGCTCATCATTTGCCACTGAACGCATTTTCATCAGAAGCGATTCAGTCTGAGCAAGGGGAAATTTTCGAGGACCTTCAAAAGTATATAAATTAAAACATCAAATGCCAGTGTTAATAAGGATCAAGGAAACTATTTTTGCCGAAACTTTTTGATTACCAGAACATGAAAACAACCTTATTTACTACAAAGTCAATTCATACAAAGGAAAGAGTGATTAAGAGAAAGTGATGTTTCTCCCTCTTTGAAGAAGTGCAACAGTACTTTTGGTTTCAAAGTCCTAAATAACAATATTGAAGCTAGTGACATAGCTTAGTAAAGCAGATGCCATTTGGCAAAGTTTGAGTGAAAAAGGATTAAATGGGCATAAGTAGTTCAGAACATTTTGATAAAATAGTTTCAAATACTGTTTCACTTCTTTGTATTCCAAAATCAACAGTTTTAATGCACATCATTTTTTTTTAGTAAGAATATTACTATTACTGGATAATTAGTTACTAAATTTCAAAAAGTAGTATTAAAAATTGGATATAGTAACAAGTAGAAATCAATGGAAGTGAAGAGATCAGAATATAATTCCAGTGATTTGTTATTAAAATGATTTAGAACATATGCATCATTTGGAATTCAATGCTACAAAAGCATTTCCTGAGAAATGTTTCCTGAGACTGAACAGAGAGGAGTGGCATTCCTGCACCATTACTGCACCTGCTCCGGGAGGTACAATACAGGTAGAACATCCAGGAGAAAACTGGGGGGATGAGTCTTGATTTAATGGACTGAAGGAGAAGGGCATCGGAAGTTGACCATAGGAACGAAAATGACGTCTTGGTAGGTGAGGAATAATGGAACCCTTCATTGGAATTGAACCTTTGTTTTAAATTATGAAAACATATATCAATTTCTATAAATAACCTCTATAAAAATTACTTAAATATGACTAAATTTTAACAGGTTTTAATGACTTATCCTATAAGATATTTAAATATTTTAATACTATTTTAGATCGCTCAGTATTTTGGGTAATTAGTATTCATAATCAGTTAATATATTTTGGTAGATAGTCACTTTTGAGGCAAAAAATAAGAAAATACAAATATTTGTATCCTGTATATATTCAAGAGTAATACTGTCAAAACAATATACTTAGTTTAAGCAGATTCTTCCTAATGTCTACATCTGACAGCTTTCATACTGTATGTGCAGCTGATGATTGTAATTCAGAGGCATGACAATGCAATGAATAAGGAAATGTTAGTTAAGTCTTCCTTAGTACTGTGTGTATTAACACTTGAAAAAGTGGGAGGGTATTTCAGCACTCCTGCTATGAGCCACACAGAGCTGGTGTGGCCTTAAGCACACTTCTTTCTAAACCTCAATTTTCTCATACATAAGATGTGGATTAGAAAAAAAAACAGAGCTTACTTCACAGGTAGATATTTCTCACGATCTGACATTGTATTAAATATATTTGTTTATATACTTATTGATAACTTCTTCCAGTACAAGTTCCCTGAAGACAGGTAAAACAGTAACTGGTACATGGTTGGTACTCAAGAAATATTTGATATTTGATGGTTGAATAAATGGATAAAGAGTCATTTTGTGGATTAAAAAGAAATGGATATAAAATGTAATGCCTGCTTCATCCTCACAAAGAATAAATACTTTTAATGGTTAGTATTATTATTGGTTGAAATATACAGAAAATTCATATGTATGTGAATTACTAATATAACTATGTGTGTGTGTGTGAGTGTATGACAATTGAAATACATGTCCAGCATTCTAAATAATATCCTAATGCTGACTACTTCTATCTTCATACATTAAGGGTGATGTGTAAAGTTTTTCATATTAATAAACAGGCAAGGAAAAAAATACATTTAAAAGTGTATATTGCTACCTTATTTATAATAGCAAAAACCAACAAGCAAAAAATACCTTTATCTATAAAAGTTACAGAAAATTATACATATCAAAATAATAGATTATTTTGCAATCATTAAAAATAAAAGTATATTTATGTTTCTTAATACGGAAAAAATCTACAATATAATGACTAAAAATAGAAATCAATTTACAAACAGTAGGTAGAACATGATAACATTTAGGTAAAATTACATATAAAGATATATATCAATATAGATATCTAGACCAAAAACAGATACAGGGGCTAATGAATCAGAGTTTTGTTCATTTAGCAGCAGGCAACTTGGAGCTGCTGAGCATTAGAATAGTAAACCTGAGTGAGGTTGTAAGAAGATTAATCTGACAATAAAATAGTATCTAACTACTCTAGCTATGCAAGAACTTAAGATCTAGATGTAATGAGAGTACTGCTGAAGAAACTTTGGTCCCAAGTCATGGATATCCTGGGGTTCAAGGTTTGAGTATATTTGTCTATTATTAGAGTCTGGTGTGAGGCCATAATGGAAGCTGCAGCTGCTGGCAGTCCCCACAACTCCTGCTGAAGGTGGAGGGTAGTGGCAGTGGGGTTGGAGGTGTCACTCATGTCAGTAGTTTTCAACAAATGCTAAGTGAGTCTACTTAGGAATCCCCCCACTACACCTAAATATTTATTAGTAAAGAGAACAGTTTAAGTCTTTGAAGGAACAATTCATTACTTAATTGATAAGACATGACAGAAATAGAAATCCCTCTATGTCCCTTTAGTATCATGGACAAATGGACTTGAATGAGTTTTTGTAATCACACAGAAGAGCTTCAGTATTCTGCAGTTTTCGTACCTGCAGCATATAAAGCCAATATACTTTTGATGATACTTTTAACTAATAGTAAAAAAATTAAAAGCACAATATTCCCCAAGTATATGTGTAAAAAACCAACTCAGAAGCAATTATAAAGCAACAACCGAATATATATAAAGCGGCATTTTGCAAACTAGGTTCACAGGGTAGTATTTAAAACAGGAAGGATTCTTGAGAGAGACTTCAGAGAGAGAGAGATGGGTCCTAAGAGATATGATAGACTTGGAATGAGTACATGTGGCATAGGGCACAAAGGGATGAGTATAGGGGTGCACATGCCAGCAGTCCGTAATTCTAGGATGAGCGGGTCTTAAGAGGAAGCTGGACTGGATGACTTTTAAGGTCTTTTATTAAGCCAAAAATTTGTAGGATTCTATAAGTCTCCTATAGCTTACAGCAATCACATTTACTTAGAGTCAAAAAAAAGGAGAGCAGTCTAGTGAAAAAGATTAAAAGTCCATTATCTGTTTTAAAATGATTCAAACCAAAAACAAATAACAAACTTGAAGCTACGCAGGGCTCTGAGGCTCAAGGTGACAAAAATGCTAGTATCTAAAGAGATTAAAGACTGCTAGAGAAATCATTGACCAAAGTGATCATTAACTAAAATCAGGGATCTAAGCAGGGGAGGAACAGACATGAGAATGAGAAGTATCAATACAAAAGAAACACAGGGGTAGTAAAGGTATACTTTCTGTTATCAATAGAGAGTGAATTCCATCTAAGGAGTCACCGACAATACAAGGAGTCCTGCAAAGGAAAGGTGTCCAACAATCATCTTTTGGCATGCAGGAAGCTGAGCATTAATGCCAGAATTGGTAAATAATCTATTTCTATTCAGGACAAAAGAGATGTACAACTGGGAGAGCAGCTCAGGAGGAGAGACTGCGCTCAGATATTAAATAAGGAAGAATGTAGAGGGGCAGTAAGTTTAGTTACACAGATGTTTTAGCAGTTTTACTTTTATAAGTTTTATTTAGCATAATTTAAACATACTACTGCAAAATAATGTGTACTTAGTAGCTTTTCTTTACAAGTGAGTTTTTCACATGGTTTAAAATTTTTGCATAGCATTGAACACAGAAGTAGCTTAACGCAGGTCAAAGAAAGACTTGAACTTAAGTGCATTTAAGACAGTAAGAGTGGTTAAACTTCAAACAATTTACCAAATACTCTGTTTGGAGATGGTGTGCATGTGAGCATGTGTACATGCATATTTATCCACTATGTATAATACACACGTGTGTGTGTATATCCTGCGTATGTGGTGTTCATGTTATCTTTCTGGGTTGTGTTCATATAAAGATCATAGCAGATTTTGTGGAAAAAAATAAGGAAGCCTAACGATATTAATGCTTATTATTTGATGACATGTACTAATTTATAGCAAGCCCTGATATCATGTACATTTTAACCATGTGCAAGCCACCATCATCTTTCCTGACTACTGTAATAGCCTCCTCCCTGGACTCCTCACTACTTCTCTTCTTCTCCTCTAACCCACTCTCTACACAGAAGACAGAGTGATCTTTACAAAATAGAAAGCTGTTTATAGCATGCCACCTACTTAAAACCTCTGATGACTTCCCATTATGATAAAATCTAAACTGCTTAACAAGACCCATGTGATTAAAAATGGACTCTGGCCCATACCATACTGTATAGCTTCTTCTGGTGTCCCACTCTCATTAAGTGACACATTCTAGCTAAATGGCTTTTAGTTCTCTGAACAAGCTCAGCTTTTCCCTGTCTTGGAAGCTCCACATAAGCCATCCATTCTGCCGGTAAAACTCTTTCTCTGACTCTACCTTGCTAACTTCTTTCTCATCTTTTACATCTGTATTGAAATCTCACTTTCTCAGAGACTTCCTTAATTTCTGATGTAGATCAGGTTGCCTTATTATAATCTTTATTCCTACCCTCTATGTTTCCCTACTATTTTACAATCTCTGTGTCTGTTTTTTAAATCATTGCATCTCCAATATTTAGCACAATGCTCAGCACATGGTAGGCAGGTGCTCAAGAAATAACTGAATGAGAAAAGCACTAAAAATAAGCAGCAGAACAGTTTACCCCAGGAAAAAAATCTTTCTTAAATTTTATGCAAAACAAGAAATATTTTAGAAATGTGAATGGCATAGGAAAAGTCAAGCTAGCCTCAATTTATGGTTAATAAAATATTATTTCAATACTCGCCGGCAATGCTTTTCCGCTTTTGAACTATGGCATGATGGGGAGCAGAAGGTGACTGGAGTGAATCTGTGAGGTTTTCAGAGTCATGATTTGCAGTGGTCCTTATAAATTCCATAGCAGCCTGGAGAACTCTAAGCTGTAGTGCAACAGCCATATCTAAAAACAGAAGATACTAGAATGTTTTCAAGCTATGTGGTTATTAATTTTTTAATTGAACTGAATTTATGTATCATGCCAATGTTTTGTTAGACATAAATTTTAAAATTTTGATCAACATGGGGGTGACAGTAGTAGACATTTTATAATTCTTGTTAAAGGCAATTTTAAAGCAAATTTACAAATGGTCACTAAAAACCTTCAATGAAATATTATTAGCTTGCTCACAAATTTATTTCATTTTAAAAACTGTTTCAAAGAAGAGACTTTCTTTTTCTATATAACGCTACAGTTTAACCAGCAATTATCACATTTTTTTTGTTTCATATTCCTTTAATAATTACCATTAAAGAAAACTAAAGGGCATTACTACACAGCATATGTTTTTAAATTCTACTTGGTAAGAAAAATCAGTGACATCTTTCAATTATGTATTGCCAATTACTAACTACATGGAGGAATCACTTTTTCTATTTTTGCCACTTTTTCAACCCTTTTCAGGCTTCTTTTTTGAAACTGATAGATATTATCACAAAATTAATCTTAAACTTTTAGTAAAAGAGTTTATAAGAAGAAAGAGATTAGGCTCCAATAACATGTTTGTCTATTATACAAGTCCCTCCCCAACTCCATAAAAATTAAATCTTACTTTGTGTCCTCTTGTTTTTGCTATTTTGAAGATATCCAAGCATTACAATAAGGTCTTCAATAACCCTAAAATATTGTGAGCCCGAGGAACTGCAGGCATGAATTGTAACTGCTATGAAAAGTTGCTGTATATCACAAGCAAGCAATTTATATTCACTCACAGGAATGCTAAAGATAGCAACAAAAGAACAAAACAGAACATTTATAAGAAAAAGAACAAATAATTTAAGACACAGCTAACTGATTTAAATGGTTTAAATTCCTATTCTACCAGCTTGCGCTCATTCATGCAGTCATTCAATATTTATTCATGTTTACTCTACAGCAGGTAATATGTAGTGTGCACGCTAGAAATAAAAAGAAGAAGATACACTTTGACACCTGTCAAAAATATATAGTTTTTCAGAGGACTGGACAAGTAAACAGATCACTATAAATTGTAAGTGGTTGTAAGTGTTAACACTAGAGATTAATACAAGATACTATAAGAACACATAGGCAGGTTTCTAGTCCACACTAAGGATGAAGATTGTGTGGGTACAAACAGGAACATTCTGTGAAGGGTTCTCAGAGAAGATGAATTTGACTATTAAACCTCTCTGAATCTTGCTTGTATAAATTGTAGTTATTTTTAGGACTAAAAGAGGTAATAGATTTGAATTTATATTAATCATTTATAAATATCCAAGAAATATGAATTAGTCATTTCTGCCCTTCAATCCTAATCTTGGTATTAGGCCTGTAATACTTCTCTCTGTCTGGGTTTTCCAAATCAAGCAAAGGTTAGCAACTAACTTGAGCCAGTTAATAAAGTAGCATACAGGGACATTCAGTAAACATAATTTTCTTTCTGTTTTTTTTTTTTTCCTTCTATTTTAGGTTCAGGGGTACACAGGAAGGCTTCTTACACAGGTAAACTCGTATATTAAAGTAAACTAACACTAAAGTTTTCCTGTTCTAAAGTATTTATCAGATGTAATTTTAAATAATAATTTTAAACTTACTTCTTTTCTAATCCATTCAGGGCTGCTACTGTATTACATAACACATAGAGTAGACCATTATCCAGCAACATATCTGCTACCTTAGAACAAGAATTTAAAATTTGGAGAAGAAGTAAAAGAGCATTATGCAAGAGTATGTTGTCATATAGAGAGGTCTCTATTAGTCCCAGAATAGGAATGACAGACCACTTCTGAAAAAGTCCCAAGTTTTTCACATCTTCCAGATCAAATCTAGAATAAATAACACACAGTTAAGAGCACATTAGAAACAATTAGTCACAAAATAAGAAAATATGGCAGCAACCATGGGTCATTTTGTTAACTTGATTTTGAAGTCATAAAAAAAAATTGGGGAGTAAGAATTCTTAACCTGTTTTTAAGATTTAGAGTCCCTCCAATAACAGGGTAAAAGCTGTTGCTAGAAGTCCACCCCAAGATATATACACAAACATTTAAATGAAATATGCATGCAATTTCATGGTTTTAATGATTTATTTTAATTCATCCATGAGCCCCTTATATCTAAAGAAACTCTATGTTTGGGGGCTACAAGTGCACAGGAAAATTATTATTATTATTTTACTAGTATTTGAGAGACAGCTAGTAAAAAAAGGTCTAGCAAAAGGGAATGATTCTTGAGTTCTTATCCCAATACAATTTGCCTCCAATTAACTAAGTATTTTGTGCCTCATTTTCCTTACCTGCCAAAAATATGTGGTGATATATTCCCTCTTTTCTTCTCAAGGCTACTGTGAGAATCAAATGAGGCAATGCAGAATTGCTTTGTGAAAACCAAACGTTGTATGTAAATGAAAGGTAGCACTGAAACTGCTGTAATAATTTAGTAAATTCTTTATGGTCTGAATCTGTCTACCACAATAAGGAGATACAAATTTCTCTCTATTCTATCATAAGCAGAAATTATAGTTTAATTTCTGCCAAACTTTTGTGTGGGAGAAAAATATTCTTTTATTTTTATACTTATTTGCTAATCCATCAGCATTCTACTGGGGTCAAAACTCAGCAATCAGTATATCCAGCAATTCCAGATGAGGGATTTACGCATCTTCCAGATAATCTGAAGGCTCTGAGGAGAGTATGGAGTTCCTATATAGATCTTTTATGTAATTTATCACTGAGAATACATAAGCCATCTTTCTTTTTTCTTTTCCCTTTTTTTTTTTTTTTTTTTTTTTTGAGACAAAGTTTCATTCTTGTTGCCCAGGCTGGAGGGCAATGGTACAATCTTGGCTCACTGCAACCTCCACCTCCTGGGTTCAAGCGATTCTCCTGCCTCAGCCTCCCAAGTAGATGGGATTACAGGAATGTGCCACCACGCCTGGCTAATTTTATTTTTTTAGTCCCTGAGACAGAGTTTCATCATGCTGGTCTGGCTGGTCTCAAACTCCTGACCTCAAGTGATCCACCCACCTCCATCCCCCAAAGTGTTGAGATTACAGGCATGAGCTACCTTGCCCAGCCTCATCTGTCTTTTCAGTTAATCTTCTCATGTTAATACTATATGCCAAATCTTAGCTATCACTTTCATCTGATGCAGTCTTTATTTGTTTCTAGTTTCTAACTAGTGAATTAACTATGAAGGATGAAGTTATATTAGAAAGAATATCATATGGCAAATACTACATTGATTTACCTGCAAAATAACTTTTAGCAGATTTTTTCTAACGGTGATCAAAAGATTTTGTTAAGAATGAGTTCACTAAATTTATATTTAAGACAAAAGATCTTGTCGGGCGTGGTGGGCTATAGCTATAATCCCAGCACTTTGGGAGGCCAAGGCAGGAGGATGGCTTAGGGTCAGGAGTTTGATACCAGTCTGGGAAACACAGCAAGACCCATCTCCACTAAAAGCAAAAAAAAAAAATTAGCCAGGTGTGGTGGTGCGTGCCTGTAATCACAGCTACTTAAGAGGCTGAGGTGGGAGGATCCCTTCAATCTAGGAGTTTAAGGCTGTAATGAGCTGAGCCATGATTGTGTCTCTCTGCACTCCAGGCTGGGTGACAGAGTGAGATGCTATCTTAAAAATTAAAAAAAAGAAAACAAAAACACAAAAGATCCACAATTATAGCGGAGGGAAGAATGCACTTACTCTTCATCAAAGGCAACACGTCGACCAAAGAACATTTCAATGAAGCATTCTAACAATTCTTGAGTTCCTCGATGAAGATACAACTGGTTGGCCAGCAAGGAAAATCCACGATTCTTCAGAAATTTATCTTTTTGTTCCTTAGATGCTCTAGCAAAATATGCATCTAATAGCTGAAGAAAAAATTTAGTTAATTTAGATAATTAAGTCAATTTAGATAACGTATTAAAATATAATATATACCAATCAATGTATCACAATTGTATTTGTAAATTAAGTTCATACATACAGAAGAACATAAGAAGCTTAAAAAAATGCCACCACCACAGCAAGATGAAAATGAATTTGTCTTTAGCTATTGTGAAATGCTAATGATGACTCTACTTGGAGATCTTAACACTTCTCTCATAGGGAAACTGACATTTTTAGCTCAGCATAGACACAGTAGGCTCTTAACCTTAGGTGAGCATAAGTAGAATATTTGTGCCTAATGCTGAGGGAAAAAAAAATCTGTAAACTATGCTCTCTCTGCAAATCTATATCTATATCTATATCTATATCTATCCTAGACTTCTAGTCTTCTTGACAGATTATTCATCCTGAGCGCAGGCCTGAATTTCCACCCTTCCCTAGCATCTTAAATGTAACACGTGTAATACTGAACTAATACTTTAACCTCTTTCTCTCCTTCAGTGATTCTCTCAAGTAGTGATAGACTCCTTTCCCACAGACACACATTTATGTACTCCCTTACTAAAAAACTTTCTAAGTTTACAGCATAATACAAAGTACACTTTTTCCATGAATTCTTCTGTTTCCTTTATGCTCAATTTTTATTAATACTGCCACTGCAGCACTCATCACAGAATCCCTTACATTTTACTTAGCTAAGTATGAGACTCTCCCTCCTAGACTATGAACTTCCTGAATGTAGGGGCTTACATTATTTCTCTTTATATACTATATTGCAACTAGCTCAGGGGCTTACACATGAAACGGGAGCTCAATACTAGGTTGTACCGCAAGTGATTAAACAGTACCTACATCCAAACTAAAGAAAATGAGAATCTTTACAAGATTATTTTAATATTGGGTTGTTTTCTAATGGAAACTATTCATATCAAGCATTTACTCATTCAATAACATACGTAGTACCTATTACACAAGATGCCTACCTTCATGAAGCTTACACTTGTGAGAAATTTAAAAAACAAGTATGCAGATTAAAAAGATAATTATAAGACATAAATAGGATGCTATGATAGAATAATGAGTAAGGTTAGAGGGAAGTGATTTTGACAAGATAATCAGAGAAGGACTCTTTGAAAGGTGTCCTCTAAGCTGAGACCTGAAGTAAAGGTCTAAAATTTGATACTACACTCAAGAAGTTTCCAATGAACCATGTGTTCCCTGTAATTTTTATAACACAGATTTACTAGTTCAGATATGGAGATTTATTGGTAGATTTAAAAAACATATTGATATGAACCAATATATGGAGAGGGACTTAAAACTGCATAATGGAAAAATATGACCATGTAACCAAAAAGCACTGTATCCCTAAAGCTATCAAAATAAAAAAAATTAAAAATAAAAACAAAAAATATGAGTAAGAAGCAATAAACTATATTCGTTCATCATTCTAAAATAAAAAGGAAAGATTCAGATCTACTTTAATGTATATATTCAAAATCTTGAATGACATATTTATTTTTTTTGAATTAAAATAACATATCCAGCATTTGCCCTTACTTTAATAACACCTTGTTGTATAGCTGGTGATGGGTGGTTAATGAGGACCAAAAGTGTATCTGCTTGAATAAGCTTGTCCATCACATCTTCAAGCATAATATCAGGCAGGATAAGAAGAACCCCACTTAAGAGTTCATATAATCCACAGCATATAGGTACCAAACAATCTTCAGTTACACTGAAACAGAGACCAAAAAAGTCTTACTAACATGATGAGAAAAGTACGTGATGATTACCTCAGAAACTGTGATAAGCAGTATTTTTTAACAGGTGAAACAAATGTTCATAATGTTTAAGCAATGTTTCCTAATTTAACTGTGATTAACAAATTTACCATCACTTTTTATTTTTTTAGGTTTTTTTATTTTTGTTAGGTCTACTAACACTATCCTATCGTACATCTCTGATGTTTAATACAGTAGTCACTCTCACGTATGCTGTTTACTTAAACTAAAAATTCAGTTCCTCAGTTGCATCAGCCACATTTCAAGTGCTCAGTGGGCATATGTGGCTAGTGCTGACTGTATTAGACAGCATGAATAAAACACATTCACCATTGCAGAAAGTTTCACTGGACGCTGCTACTTGAGATGCTATTGGAAATATGTTTTTCACCAAGGAAGAAACAACTTTATAGGAGTCTAGGCAGTCAGAAAAACCCAGTTCAGTCACAGAGAAGAGAGGCAAATATTAGTACAGGGGAAGAATCTAGTCTTACAGAATATCCTCTCAAAAACCAAGGGTGAAAATAAAACCTCCACGTAAATATGCTAACAAATGCTGCTGGGTTTAGCCCAGGTGAAACTTCTGGAAGCTCCTGGTGAAATGAGATTTTTTTCATAAAAGGAATGCTCTCTAGCACTGCTGCATCTGAACTCCATATAAAGTTATGGATCTAGAATAGCAGAAGTAGGGGAAAAGATAAGGGAATGTCTCATCACCCAAGCAAGGTCATCTGTGTCCAGGTGAGAGAAGAACCTTAAGTTTTTGGAGAGAGAACAAACTGGGGTTGCAGAAGGAAAATGGCTGAAGAAATACAACATCTAGGCAATGTCTGTCATAACGTGGAGGACTCTGTGCAGTCTGGTGTGAGCCTCTCACGGGAAACACTGGCATTCCTTTCTAAGGCCATTTTAGCTCTCTTCTGACTTCATTCAGGGCAGAATTGCCAGTGTTCAGCACCAAGACCTGGATTATAATTAGCTGAGGTGGAATGGAGTGGCCACCCCATGACGCCTGTTCCTCTTCCCTTCTGGGGCAATCATTTGTGTCAGATCAAGTGAGATGTTACCCAGGATGGGCCCAATCTAGAAATCACTCCCACCTTCACATGAGCACCAAGTGGAGAGAATCATTCTCATGAGTCAAAGCTTTAGATAAATCCTACCATTTTTCTGTCCTGAAGAATTTTTCCTTAATAACCATAAGGAATTAAACCATGAGATATTTTTTCTTTAAATGCTACTTATGGTTTAGATTTTGGTTAAATATGGAATATTATCTAGTATTAAAATAAGGAAAACCATACCTTTCTGTTTGTTATTATTATGTATATAAAGAAATACACTTTTCTGTTTGTTGTATTATAAGAAGTGGTATAATGAAGACATTTCCAGAAGGGTAGAGAATCTTTAAAGAATAGTAAAATAAAGGTGGGAGGAGTGCACAAAAACACATAAATACCTGTGAGCACTTGCAGTTCGGTTGTAGTTTGGCTCATAACCAAGAGAACAGGCAAAGTTTTCCCAATCATCAGTGTTCCCGTCAACAAGACTTGGCCAACGGCCAACAGCTGCAGATCCATTCTGTGAAGGAAAAGCTAGCCCAAGGCTTGCAATAGTGCTGTGGCTTTGCTGGAAGGAGGCCAATCCCTTTAGGTAATCAGGTCGGCGTGGGCAGGTCTCATCCCCGGGACTGTCATCTTCTGACCTGGGTTCTGCTCCCAACTCTTTATGATCTACTTTGACCACTGAAAATGCCAGCATTCCTTTTGGGACATCACTGATGGAGACCTGGGCTGAGAGGACAGCTTCCATTTCACAAACAGTTTTTGCAGACTCACAGCTACTGATGAATGCATCCTCTTTGCCTTTTTTCAGTGTGTTGGAACTCCCGAAAGAATTTTGTTTCTCTGATTGGGTGGCAACGTAAGTATCTGCAATATTTTGTAACCTATCGATACTACAACCCAAACTTCCAGTCAGTTTTTGTGATTGCATTAGTAGTGAAGACGTAGGGAATGCTGGTAGGCTTCTAGAACGCAGCATATGGGCAGCCATCTGTTGTGGAATAATATTGGAGGAATTCTCTCCTGGTAAGAGTAGATACAAAAATACTACTTAAAAAAAATCTATTAAATGCATTATAAATTGCAACCACAGCAAAAGCCCATTTAGCACTGTTACAATCCATATAGGTTAATTTTACAAGTAACTAATGCTAAAAATTCCTTTGTTTTTTTATTAAGAGACAGGGTCTTGCTCTCTTACACTGAAGTGCGGTGGCACAATCACAGCTTACTGCAGCCTCTCACTCCTGGGCCCAAGCTATCCTCCTACCTCAGCCTCTAAGCAGCTGGAACTACAGGCATGAATACCTACACCTGGCTTAATGCTTAAAATTCTTAAATGCCAAAACTATTTTTATTTTAACCATTTTTAAAATTAATATTTTCCTAAAATATATCTTTTTCTGCCTTTTTCACAAAGCACACTATTGACTGAATGATTCAAAGTCATTAGGATTAATGGTTCTATGGTGGTGAAATTAAGTGAATTAAGTGAAACCCAATTTACCTCAGGCTAGCAGTCACCAGGATGTAGTGGGAAGAGTGTGGGCTTTGCAACTAGATATAATTGGATTCAAATGATAGTGAGGTGGTCCAAGGTGAATCACTTAATCGTACCACAGTTTCTACAAATGTAAAATGAGGGTTCAGAATATCTACTTTGCAAGGTTGCTTTTAAAGATTGAGATTGGCCGGGCACGGTGGCTCAAGCCTGTAATCCCAGCACTTTGGGAGGCCGAGGCGGGTGGATCACAAGGTCAAGGGATCGACACCATCCTGGTCAACATGGTGAAACCCCGTCTCTACTAAAAAAAATACAAAAAATTAGCTGGGCATGGTGGCACATGCCTGTAATCCCAGCTACTCAGGAGGCTGAGGCAGGAGAACTGCCTGAACCCAGGAGACGGAGGTTGCGGTGAGCCGAGATCGCGCCATTGCACTCCAGCCTGGGCAACAAGAGCGAAACTCCGTCTCAGAAAAAAAAAAAAAAAAAAAAAAAAGATTGAGATTGTATTTGTGATGCACCTAGCATGAAGCCCAACATATAATAGGTACTCAAAAAATGGTAGTACTTGTTGTTAGCAGCCTAAACAGCCCTAGACAGTTCTCTCCCTCCTTCTGCAGTCACTTCTTGCTGCTATTAGTGAGAACAGTCTCTCTTCTTGTCACAGCTCTCTAATTTACTGCTTCTAATATTCTATGTAGGAAGACACCAGAAAAATTATTCTCATTGTAGTGCATGGGATATAAGTGCATGCCACTCAAGGTGTGGTCTATGGAAGCCTGGGCATCAACACCGCCTGTGGGACTGTTGGAAATTCACATTCTCAGGCATCACCCTAGATTTACTGATACAGAATGTATGAGGGAGGGGCCCAGGAATCAGTGTTTTAACAAGCTCTCCAGGTGATTCTTTTGCATGTTAAAATTTGAGACCACAAATACAGAGCAAACAGGCATTAAGTGAACTGCTTTTAGGGCATAGGCTTTGTGGCAATAAAATAGCTCCATAGCTCAGAAACTTTTTCTAGTTATTTCTAGATTTTGGCTAGAGGGCTAAAGTCACCAAAAGATTCTATTCAAAAGATCTGGAAAAAATGGGGGTATGATTGTATTTGAAAATGTTTCAAAGTGACACAGATGATTTAAAAAACAAATATGTCCTATAAAACTCCAAATAAAACTAATTCATAAAGGCCAGGCACAGTGGTGTGAGCCTATAACGCCAGCACTTTGGGAGGCCAAGGTGAGTGGATCACTTGAGCCCAGGAGTTTGAGAGCAGCCTGGGCAACAAGGCAAAACCCCATCTCTATTTATTAAAAAAAAATAATAATTTTTTTAAAAAGAAAAAGAACTAATGAAAACATAGCCTTAAAATATTATTATAAAAGGCCATAAAAAGTGCTAGAGAATAACTGAAACACTTTGGGAGGGAAACAAAACTAGACACTAATATCCATATATCTAGTTGACCTATCTCTATTACTATCTCACCTGCGCTATTTAATAATTAGGATTAAAGCTAAAGACAACACTAGGTTGGACTGACAATAAGAGCAATGTCCCAGTATGGAAGAGGACAGTAGTCAGGAAAGGGAAAGATGAATGGTCAGTTTGCAACTAGAAAACCTGCACTTATTCTTTTTTTCTATGAAGTAGCGATGACAGTCTGTTAAGAGTAAATTAGGAAGATAGAAAACTACTACAGGCTTAAAGACTTGAATATACTTATATGGAAATAGAAGAGGGAATTGATTCTGAACATACATAAAAATTACAGGGCAGCATTTAAAGCTCTACTTCAGTATGAGGATGGTTAGACTAAAGCCAGGTTAGAGTTTTTCAGTTCAAGAATACCAACAGACCAAGGGGACAAGGAAACTGAGATCATTTCCAACTGAATAACTGCTGAAGTTATTGGCTAATGTGACCTAGGCTGGATAGGGAAAGAGAGACAAGGGGAACTTTGGAGTATGATAAACAAACAAACAAAAACCCCAGAAAGACGGGAGGTTGTGGATTAGAAAAGATGAATGCACCCCCTTTGCCCTTTTTCAGCATGTCAGAACTCCCCCCAAAGGATTCAGTTTCTCTATATGGCTGGAAGGCTAATGATGCAGAAAGACTGTTCACAGGACCGGGAAACAAAATGGAGACATGATGTACAGTATTTGAAAATGATCCAGAGTAATGCATGTGATTGAAAAATAGATCATATAGATTGAACAGAGTGGGATACTGGAGTTTCACAGGTGCTTGAAAGCATTCTTGATGATGATAAAGTCCAAGGCAGATGCATGCATAGTAAGACAAAGTAGAGAAAAGGTACCGTGAGTCAAGAAAGGTGGAGTATTGAGTGGCCATTCATCTGGCAAGTGAAGTTGTCTAGAATGATGGTTTTAGGTAGAGAGAAGAGAATACAAATTTATAAAAAGCTTCTGAAGAAAATGGGAAAATAAGTCGGAAGCTTGATCAAAGACAAATGACTATGATAAGAGAGGTCAGAGAATGCCAGAACAACATAGTGTGAGCCTCATCCATTTTCTCAATTCTCCTGAGGACCTGTGCTGGGTATCTCTTGTTAGACTGAATGAGGTTGTACTATACGTACTTCTAAAATATGTACAATTTAATTATCTAAGAATATTCAGAACAAAAATGAGAAGGTTATACTTTCATTATTGCTATTTTTACCTTCATATGGTGAAGCGGTAAAACCAGATGGGCTTATTACCATAAATCCAGGGCTCATAACGGACCTTCCTCCACTGCTGGAATGCCTCAGGTACATGATTGACTGTACTTTCTCCTGAAAGATCTTGCCATCTAGAATCCAAATGTTTTGAGACAGCAAAATTTTTAAAAAGGATAAAATAAAAATATGTTAAAAGCAGATCATTAAATTCAAATTTTGAAAAAAGATGTTTAGAGAAAAATAGAGATGGCATACTTTATACTAAGGCATACTTGATATGTGCATACTTATTCTTCACAATTTTTAAATATATATCTTATTGCACGTTAGGTTCTGGGGTACATGTGAGGAACATGCAGGATTGTTGCATAGGTACATACATGGCAATGTGGTTTGCTGCCTCCATCCTCATCACCTATATATGGCATTTCTCCCCATGTTATCCCTCCCCAACTCCCTACACTCTGTAGTCCCTCCCCTAGTCCCCCCCAACAGACCCCAGTGTGTGATATACCCAGTAATGGGACTGCTAGGTCAAATGGAATTCCTATTTCTAGGTTCTTGAGGAATCACCACACTGTCTTCCACAATGGTTGAACTAATTTACACTCCCACCAACAGTGTAAAAGTGTTCCTATTTCTCCACATCCTCTCCAGCATCTGCTGTCTCCAGATTTTTTAATGATCACCATTCTAACTGGCATGAGATGGTATCTCAATGTGGTTTTGATTTGCATTTCTCTAACAACCAGTGATGATGAGCATTTTTTCATATGTTTGTTGGCCTCATATATGTCTTCTTTTGAAAAGTGTCTGTTCATATCCTTCACCCACTTTTGAATTTTTTTTTTCTTGTAAATCTGTTTTAGTTCTTTGCAGATTCTGGACATTAGCCCTTTGTCAGATGGGTAGATTACAAAATTTCTTTCCCATTCTGTTGGTTGCCGGTTCACTCTAGTGATTGTTTCTTTTGCTGTGCAGAAGCTCTGGAGTTTAATTAGTCTATTTGTCTATTTTGGCTTTTACTGCCAATGCTTTTGGTGTTTTAGTCATGAAGTCCTTGCTTATGTCTATGTCCTGAATGGTTTTGCCTAGGTTTTCTTCCAGGGTTTTTATGGTGTTAGGTCTTATGTTTAAGTCTTTAATCCATCTGGAGTTACTTTTAGTGTAAGGTGTCAGGAAGGTGTCCAGTTTCAGCTTTCTGCACATGGCCAGCCAGTTGTCCCAACACCATTTATTAAACAGGGAATCCTTTCCTCATTACTTGTTTTTGTCAGGTTTGTCAAAGATCAGATGGTTGTAGATGTGTGGCGTTGCCTCTGAGGCCTCTGTTCTGTTCCATTGTTCTATATCTCTGTTTTGTTATCAGTACCATGCTTTTTTGTTTACTGTAGCTTTGTAGTGTAGTTTGAAGTCAGGTAGTGTGATGTCTCCAGCTTTGCTTTTGCTTAGAATTGACGTGGCTATGCAGGCTCTCTTTTGGTTCCATATGATGTTTAAGGTGGTTTTTCCCAGTTCTGTGAAGAGGGTCAATGGTGGCTTGATGGGGATAGCACTGAATCTATAAATTACTTTGGGCAGTATGGCCATTTTTCACAATATTGATTCTTCCTAACCATGAGCATGGAATGTTTTTCCATCTATTTGTGTCCTCTCTTATTTCCTTGAGCAGTGGTTTGCAGTTCTTCTTGAAGAGGTTCTTTACATCCTTTGTTAGTTGTATTCCTAGGCATTTTATTCTCTTTGTAGCAATTGTGAATGGCAGGTCGTTCTTGATTTGGCTCTCTTTAAGTCCGTTATTGGTGTATAGGAATGTGATTTCTGCATATTGATTTTGTATCCTGAGACTTTGCTGAAGTTGCTTATCAATTTAAGGAGATTTTTGGGCTGAGATGATGGGGTCTTCTAACTGCACAATCATGTCGTCTGCAAAGAGAGTCAGTTTGACTTACTCTTTTCCTAATTGAACACCCTTTATTTCTTGCCTGATTGCTCTGGCTAGAACTTCCAATACTATGTTGAATAGGAGTGGTAAGAGAGGACATCCTTGTCTAGTGTCACATTTCAAAGGGAATGCTTCCAGTTTTTGCCCATTCAGTATGATATTGGCTGTGGGTTTGTCATAAATAGCTTTTATTATTTTGAGA
Source organism: Sapajus apella (assembly GCF_009761245.1). Classification (NCBI taxonomy): domain Eukaryota; kingdom Metazoa; phylum Chordata; class Mammalia; order Primates; family Cebidae; genus Sapajus; species Sapajus apella. The sequence goes on along the minus strand of NW_022436989.1, from coordinate 11,862,696 downwards.
TACATTCCATTGATACCTAGTTTATTGAGGGTTTTTAGCATAAAGGGCTGTTGAATTTTGTCAAAGGCCTTCTCTGCATTTATTTAGATAATCATGTGGTTTTTGTCTTTGGTTCTGTTTATGTGATGAATTATGTTTACAGACTTGCGTAGGTTGAACCAGCCTTGCATCCCCAGGATGAAGCCTACTTGATCGTGATGGATAAGCTTTTTGATGTGCTGTTGTAATCAGTTGCCAGTATTTTATTGAAGATTTTGCATCTATGTTCATCATGGATATTGGCTTGAAGTTTTCTTTTCTTGTTGAGTCTCTGCCAGGTTTTGGTATCAGGATGATGTTGGTCTTATAAAATGATTTGGGAAGGATTCCCTCTTTTTGGATTGTTTGGAATAGTTTCAGAAGGAGTGGTACCACCTCCTCTTTGTACATCTGGTAGAATTCAGCTGTGAACTCATTTGGGCCTGGGCTTTTTTTGGTTGATAGGCTATTAATTGCTGCCTCAACTTCAGCCATTGTTATTGGTCTATTTGGGGTTTTGACTTCTTCCTAGTTTAGGCATGGGAGGGTGCAAGTGTCCAGGAATTTATCCATTTCTTCCAGGTTTATTGTTTTTTGTGCACAGAGTTGTTTGTAGTAATCTCTGATGGTAGTTTGCATTGATCCTTTTACCATTATGTAATGCCCTTGTCTCTTTTGATCTTTGTTGGTTGATAAAATCTATTTTATCAGAGACTAGGATTGCAACTCCTGCTTTTTTTTGCTCTCCATTTGCTTGGTAAATCTTCCTCCATCCCTTTATTTTGAGCCTATGTGTATCCTTGCATGTGAGATGGGTTTCCTGGATACAGCACACCAATAGGTTTTGACTTTTTATCCAATTTGCCAGTTTGTGTCTTTTGATTCACACATTTAGCCCATTTACATGTAAGGTTAATATTATGTGTGAATCTGATCCTGCCATTTTGATGCTAGCTGGTTATTTTGCCCATTAGTTGATGCAGTTTCTTCATTTTGGAGTGGTTGGTACTGGTTGTTTCTATGTTTATAGCTTCTTTCAGGGGGTCTTGTAAGGCAGGCCTGGTGGTGATGAAATCTCTGAGCAGTTGCTTGTTCATAAAGGATTTTATTTCTCCTTTGCTTATGAAGCTTAGTTTGGCTGGATATGAAATTCTAGATTGAAAGTTCTTTTCTTTAAGGATGTTGAATATCGGCCCCCACTCTCTTCTGGCTTGCAGGGTTTCTACCAAGAGATCCACTGTGAGTCTGATGGGCTTCCCCTTGTGGGTAACCCGATCTTTCTCTCTGGCTGCCTTTAGCATTTTTTCCTTCATTTTAACCCTGGTGAATCTAACAATTACGTGCCTTGGGGTTGCTCTTCTTGAGGAATATCTTTGTGGTGTTCTCTGTATTTCCTGGACTTGAATATTGGCCTGCCTTGCTGGATTGGGGAAGTACTCCTGGATAATATCCTGAAGAGTGTTTTCCAGCTTGGATTCATTCTCTCTGTCACATTCAGGTACACCTATCAAACGTAGATTAGGTCTTTTCACATAATCCCATATTTCTTGGAGGCTTTGTTCATTTCTTTTTACTCTTTTTTCTCTAACCTTGCCTTCTCATTTTTTTTTTTTTT